>NC_050078.2:1775258-2121138 GCF_009764565.3 Dermochelys coriacea
TGACCTTGGGCAAGTTGCTTCCCTGCTCTTTGACTAGGTTTCTCCCGCTGTGAAATGGGTAGCATGAGGGTGAGGCCAAGGCTGCAGGGGGCTAGAGACGGGCTCCCTCCCTGCAGGCCATGCTGAGGGCAAGGGGTAGCTGATCTGTCCAGGCGGGGGCAACCCAGCCTGGGTCCCTTGGGGGCCTGCCCTGCCCCCTCCTCCTGGGGACTTTGCCAGCCCCGCTTTCCGGGGCAGGTTCCCGCAGATGTGCTGGCGCTGCTGACACTGTCCCCTCCCGCTCTCGCACAGCTGGGTGGGCTTCGAGTACCCGGAGTACCAGGGGCAGCAGTTTATCCTGGAGAAGGGTGACTACCCACGCTGGGAGGCCTGGAGCGGAAACAGTGGCTACCGAACTGAGCACCTGCTGTCATTCCGGCCCATCAAATGCGCAGTGAGTCAGACGCGCCTTCGGACGCGCGCTCCCCAGATTGTCCCCATCTCCCTCCACGCTGGCCCATGCGCCCGTCAAGCTGGCCCAGGGGCCACGACACAGCAGGGGGTCTGGGGCCAAGGAGACAATGGAAAGTCTCCTGGAAATCTCGAATTGTCTTCATGCCTGGGTGATGAGCAGGGAGGGATAGATAGATAGATGGGGTGCATGGGGATGGATGGATAGACAGACAGACAGCGGTTGTATGGGGATGGATAGACAGACAGTCATACAGGTACCAGGTCACTGCCTTTACAGGACAGCAGTAGGTTGCTGAGGTTAAAAGCCCTTCTAGGATCCCTCTCACGGATCGATTTTGTGATTCTAAACACACCAGGCAGCTGGCAGTGCTTGGGTTTAAACCACCCCCAACCCGGGAGCAGGTGGGGCTAGCGCAGGGGAACCGAAGTGTCACTGTTTGGGCTGTGCCAGGCTCCCCAGAGAAGGGGGGTGCCTGGTCGCAAAGGGGCAGCCTAGCATGGGGTGCACGCTCCTGCCAGCTGGGGCCAGTGACACCAGGAAGGGACATTGCTGGGGCCTCGCCGGACATTCCCACCCAGGGCTCGGCTCTCCCCCATGCCAGGCTGTGGCCCTATCACTCCATCTGCAGAGACACGAGGGCTTTAAACCCTGGCACGTCCCCTGGCTCCAGCACCGCATCCCGCTCCAGCGTTTTAATAACCGCCAGGCAGATATGCTCAGGCTTTAATAAAGGGGCTGAGATAAGATCGCTGCTCGCTGGCAGGGCTGCTCGGTGGGGAAGAACGCAGACGGGTGGGGGTGGGGGATAGCGCCACATCTAGTGTGGTCCTTGAGATTAACCCCTCAGTGCCTGCCAGTCTCCCAGCCAGCCGGCACCCAGGCACGGGCTAAGTACCGACCTTGGCTCTTGGTGCCCAATGGGCAGCCGCAGGCCATGGCTGCCTGGAGCGTCTGCATCATCCCTCTGTAGCAGAGACAACTCAGGCCTTGAGAAGCCCCGAGAGCCAAAGCAGGGCTAGTCACTGTGTTGGCGCCAAGACCACTGGGCATTTGGCATCTTCGCACCTGCCTCTGGCTCTCCCTGGCACGGGGGTACCAGCGCATCCCCCAGGCAGGCGCTGGCACCAAGGAGAGGCAAGCACATGGGCATCCTCCAGAGTGAGACGGACATGGCCAGCATGGGCCTGCAGCTCCGGTCCCCAGCTCCCCGGGTGACTCCGGGGCAGGTGTCTCTGGAAGGGGAGAGCAATGACATGGGCACGGTTAGCTGGAGAGGAAAGGAGAGGTTTGCATGGCTGACCTGGTGGTGAACACACTGGGCTGGGACTCAAGGGAAGCGGGTTCTGGTCCAAGCCCTCCCCGCATGACCCTGCGTGTCTCAGCTCCCCAGGGTGTCCTCAGCTTTGTCCACCTTGTCTCTGTCGCTGGGGCAGGGGCCGGCTCATGCTGGGTCTGTGCAGCACCTGGCACCAGCGTGGGACCCTTTGGCATTTCCCTGGCCCAGCCTGGTCGGCCCAGCCCTTGGCACCGCTTGCCCCCTGCACTGGGAGTTGGCGCAGGGTGTCTCCAGCCATGGCCGGCAATTTCAAGTTAAGGAGGCAGCTGAGAAAGAAAAGACCAGGCGCTGGCAGGGCGACAGTTCCCCCCTCCCTTCTCCAGGGCACCCCGCTGACTGAGTGGGGTACGACTGCCCTGCCCCAGGCCCCAGGGGGAGTGCAGCCCAGCCCCCGAGTGGCAGGGGCCGTCTAGAGCAGAGCTGCTGGGAGAGGGGCCGGGCACGGAGCCCAGAGGGCACAAGAGATGAGGGGGCGGGAGAGGGGGCAAGCAGGGAGCCCCGTCTGGCTGTGGGGGCCCATCCTGACTGGCCTCCTGCCCGCACAGAACCACAGCGACAGCAAAGTCACCCTCTACGAGGCGGAGAACTTCCAGGGGCGGAAGTTTGAGCTGAGCGACGACTTCCCCTCGCTGCAGGCCATGGGCTGGGGCAGCAAAGAGGTGGCTTCTATCAAGGTGAACTCGGGAGCGTAAGTAGCCTCCAGCCGTGGGGTGCCAGGGGCTGAGTGACCCCAGGACAGTCACCCCACTGGGCCCGGCCGGTGGTGTGCTCAGCACCCCCAACATCCACTGGGGTCACTGGCCATCCAGGGTGCACCTATGCCTGGCTGGACTGGGCACTAAACTTCATTGTAGTCCCTATGCACCATCCTGGTCCCTATGCACCATCCCGGTCCCTATGTACCATCCTGGGCCCTGTGCACCATCCCGGGCCCTATGCACCATCCTGATCCCTGAGCTTGGCTCAGAGGTTGTGGCTGAGACCTGCACTGTGAGTGGGGGAGAATGGGTGAGGAGCTGAGCATTCGGGGGAGGAAGGGGCCCCAAATTTGAGGGAGGCCAAGAGAGGCTCAGAAGAGGGTGCATGTCTCTGTCAACCCCAAAGGGAGGAAGTGGGAGGCCCCATAAGGGTGGGGAGAGCATCCCCCTTCCCCAGCCCTGAAGCGGGATCTGCACCCACTCAGCAGGATCCCCAGGGACCAAGGGAGGTTGGCTGGGTGGGAGTGAAGATGGAAAGCTGGGGGTGGGGGGGCTCTGCCCCATGGCGATGCTTTGCCCCCTGCAGGTGGGTCGCGTACCAGTACCCAGGATACCGGGGCTACCAGTACGTGCTGGAGCGGGACAGGCAGAACGGCGAGTTCCCGAAGTACACGGAGTTCAGCACCCAGGCCCACACCAGCCAGGTCCAGTCCATCCGCCGCATCCAGCACTGAGCCAGGCAGGGCCCCACCACGGGGCTTGGAGGGTGAGAGCCCCACACCCGCTCGCGAATAAAGGCGTCTCTCAACCAGACTCGGCCGCTCGCATTCTCTGTCAGGGGTGAAAGCTCGGCTGTGGGGCAGGGACGTGGCGGGGAACGTGGCCTCTTTCTTCCACTTCTCTGTGGCTGGGACAAAACACCAACCACTCTGGGCTGTTTCGGGGGGACCCCCCCAAAGCTGCACCCCCTGAAAGAGAGTGCAAAGCCCCAGCAAACCCTCGGGCTCCTCGCTAGCCGGGATGAAGAGGCCGGTGGGCAGGGAAAGGAGCAAATGAAAAGGGAGGCCCCCCCCATTGTCCCCCAGGTCTCTGCAGCAGCCGCAGGAGCCAAGCTTGTCCCTGGTGGAGGGGCTCGTAGCCCAGATGTGGGCAGGCGCCTGGGGAAAGGGAAATTGAGGAGAGGGCAAAAACCTAGAGCCGAAGAGGCCAGAATGGGCCATTGGATCATTGGGTCCGATTCTCCCCCTGGTGGCTGAGTTTCTTCCCCGGGGACAGGGCTCGACATCCCTGTGTGTGCAAGGGAGCACTGGCTTTGCACGTGCACTCAGGCAGCTGCACGCACACGGGTGCACCTGCACTCGGGCGCCAGAAGTCTTTGCGAAAACAGCATAACAGGGTGGCACTGTATCAGACACACACCGGGTAGCCAGGTGGGTCACTGGGTCTGGAGACATTGGGCACATGAGCTCAGTTCTTCCCTCGCAGATCAATCGGTGGGGAGGTCCCCTCCACTTTCCCCTCCCGCCGTTGCCAGTTTGCCTCCATTCCATGCACACCTGCTGGTCTTTCTGGTTGCAAATTAGTGCAACAACTCAGAGGCCACTTAGCCCCTCCGGGTTACCATCAGGCACCATGCACAACAGCTGGGACAGATCCCCTTCTCCAAAAAGCACCTGCTGTAACGGAGAATCCCCTTCTCTGTTAGTAGTATAGAGTCTGACACATGGTGGAGCAGTTCTGAGTGCAGCCAGGAGAGGGCAGTGCGCTCTTTCTCTCACACACACAGGGACTGCCCAGATCATTTAATCAGTAACATCAAAAGCCGGGTGCTGGCAAAGTGAGCATCCTATACTGCCTATCCCAAAGAACGGGCTCGAACAGCTCAGCTGGGGCCCTTGTCCCTTGTGTGGGTCCCGGCAGGGGCAGAAGGAAGGTGGCTGATGTGGGACTGTGGCCACTGAGAGGTGTGGGGTCTGATCCCAACACATGCAGCTGAGCCCATCACAATCCCCGGCTTGGACGCACAGTGCCTCTGCAATCACTATCCCAGGGGATATTGTTTAGCAGAGTGCAGTTCCTCGTGCAGGGCTTGTGCAGCACCGTGCATGCGTGTGTGCAAGCCAGGCCTCACATGGCAGGTGGCAAGAGAGGCAGTGGAAGGTCTAAGGCCCAGGGGAAGGGTGAGGGGGAGAGTCCAGGATACAGGGAAGCTGCAGCAGGGCAGGAGGCCGGTGCTGGATGAGTGGAGAATGTGGGGTAAGGGTGGGTGGGAGACCGAGCCAGGGCAGCTGAAGCAAGCAGCCGGGAAGTGGATGGGGTGAGGCAGGGCCAGCAGAAGGGGAGTGGGGGTTGGTGAGGCAGGACCAGCAGATGGGGTGGCAGGCAGTGGAGTTTCTTTGCCCACATGGGGCGGGCAGAAGTGCCCACACATGAACCAGTGGTGCCAATCCCAAGCATTCAGAAATTGCCAGCCAAGGCCCCCAGCTTAAAAACCGGGATATTTCACAGAGGATCCAGGGGGTTGTGTTGATTTGCTTTTGAGTCCTCGGGGGTCAGATTCCCAGGCTTTTCACCACAGCCCAGAGGGCGCGGAACTTCCTTTTCTTTCCATGGAAGCCGAGAGTCTCCCAAAGTCCCATGACTCCGGCAGCTGGGGCTTGAAGAAATACACCAAATACCATGAGAGACAGGAACAATGCAAACAGCGCGGGGACTGGGGCCCCTATGAACACCAGCCACAGACAGCCCCCCTCCCCCAGGGTGCAGCGTCCTGTGGCTTCAACACCCCCTGGGTTCAGCGTAGCCAGGGGCTGGAGGAGGCAGCGCTGCTGACCTGTGGGTGGGGGTGAATGAGGACCCTGGGCATTAGCACACAAGTCCCGCAGCTCCCGCCTGCCCTTGGCACCATCAGCCTTGGCCCAGGGGATGGGGCTGGGCAGGGCGTGATGGGGCAGGTGGGCTGGGGGCGAGGGGGGATAACCCTAACAGAAGCAGTAAATGGTCACATGAACCACAGAGGGGGCAGTTAGGAGTTAGGGGTGAGTTATGGGGCAGTTAAGGGTGAGTTGTGGGGCAGTTAGGGGTGAGTTGTGAGGGGTAGTTGGGGTGATCCGTGGGGGCAGTTAGTGATGAGTTGTGGGATAGTTATGGGTGATCCGTGGGGGCAGTTAGGGGTGAGTTATGGGGCAGTTAGGGGTGATCCGTGGGGGCAGTTATGGGTGAGTTGTGGGGCAGTTAGGAGTGATTCGTGGGGGCAGTTATGGGTGAGTTGTGGGGCAGTTAGGAGTGATTCGTGGGGGCAGTTAGGGGTGAGTTGTGGGGCAGTTAGGGGTGATCCGTGGGGGCAGTTAGGGGTGAGTTATGGGGCAGTTAGGAGTGATCCGTGGGGGCAGTTAGGGGTGAGTTGTGGGGCAGTTAGGGGTATTCCCTGGGGATGAAGAGGGGATTCCCTGGGGGCATTAGGGCTAGTCCAGGGGGCTTTAGGGCAGTCCCTCCCTGGGGCCAGGGGCACATCTGGGGACACTAGGGGCTGCACTGGGGGCGGGAGGTTACCGGACATCTCGTGTGGGGCGCAGCCCGGCTCCCCGGGCAGACCCTGGCCAGGAGGAGGAGCCCCCGTGAGCCCCCCCGGTCAATCCCCCTCCTCACACACTAGGGGTCCGGGGGCCCCCACCCCGCGTCCGAGCGCCCCTGGCCAAGCGGCCGCGCTCGGTTCTGCGCCTCCCGGCCCGGCTGCCCCGGCCACGCTGTCACATCCGCACCGGGATCCGGCTCCAGGCCGGCCGGGCTCCGCCTCCCCCGACCCGCCCCCGGTCCTTGGATCTCCCCGTGCGGATCCTGGGATAATCCGCCCCCTCCCCCCACAGGGCCCAGCACCTGCCCCCTCTCCCAGCTGCCCCTCGGCGGTACAGGGGGTGCCCAGGCGGACACCCCCAGGCGCTGGGCTCCCGCCACTCATCTGCAAACACCCCCCCAGGGGGGCGCACACAGGGACTTTGGGTCAGGGCCCCGTAGGGTGTAAGGAGCAGACACTTGGGCTGAGCTCTGGCGCTGCTCAGGGAATCCCTGAATTTACAGGGGCTAAAACAGCGGACCAGGAGTCAGGACTCCTGGGTTCTCTCCCTGGCTCCGGCGCCCTGGGGCAAGTTCTGGCCTTTCTCTGTCCCAGCTCCTCCATCTGCCCCACGGGGGTAGGGGAGCCACAGCGAGGGGTCCCAGGCCCTGGAGAGGAAGGGGTGTAGGTCTAGACCCTCAGAGGTAGTTAGGGGCCAGAACCCCACTGATTTCAATGGCAGTTGGTCATGGCGTCCCCAGGCCACGCTCTGGAACTGATCTCTACGAAGCCAGGCAGGACTCTTGGGAAGTCTCCTCTCTGGGAGCAGCCTGTCTGCATCCCACAAAGTGAGCTGTAGCTCACAACGCTTATGCTCTAATAAATTTGTTAGTCTCTAAGGTGCCACAAGTCCTCCTGTTCTTTTTACGGATACAGACTTACACAGCTGCTAGTCTGAATCTGCAGGGGACACAGCTCACCCGGCTTCCCCCTTCCTGGGTCTGACCTTGGAGCATCCAGCATCCTCTGCCCCTCTATGCGCTTCCCCAGCGAATCTGCCCAGGTGGGGTCCTGTGGAAGCCAGAGGGTCCTGCCCCCCAACTCCACAGTCAGACGTGACTCTCAGCCAGCCAGTAAAACAGAAGGTTTATTAGACAACAGGAAATTTGTTAGTCTCTAAGGTGCCACAAGTACTCCTTTTCTTTTTGCGAATACAGACTAACACGGCTGCTACTCCTAAACCAGAGCTTGTAGGTGCAGAGAACAGGACCCTTCAGCCGGGTCTATTTTGGGGGGCAGTGAGCCAGACAATCCCATCTGCACTTCACTCCACGTCCCCAGCCAGCCCCAAACTGACTCCCCCTCCAGCCCCTCCTCCTCTGGGCTTTGTCCCTTTCCTGGGCCAGGAGGGCACCTGATTCCTTTGTTCTCCAGCCCTTTAGCTCTCACCTTGCAGGGGGGAAGGGCCCAGGCCATCAGTGGCCAGGAGACAGAGTGTCGGCCATTTATGTACCCTGGTCCTTTACTCTGCAACAATTACACCCTTATCCCACCCCCTAGAGACTTAAGAAATGCCTAGGGGAAACTGAGGCACCCTTACAGTATTCAGAGGAAACATTAAGAACAGTCCCACTTCATCACAGTTGGGCACTTTTGAGGATTGGGCACTGTGTCTCTGTTTTCATGACACAGAGGGGGAGCAGCTGCCCCTAATCCCATGGCTTGGGAATCCTGGTTTCTAAAATTACCCTGCAACACCCCCCCTTTGTCCCCTTGCCCCCTGATCCCCCTCCTTGAATGAAAATCCCATTAGGTCCAACACCTTCCCCTTCTCCACACACCCCCATAAACCAGCCCCACCCATTCTCCCCCTCCAGGAAACCAGCCACCCCTTCCTTCCCCACCAACTGCCGGTTCAATCAGGCTTCCATCCCCGGCACACCCTGCCCCCACTGCTCATCTAAGGAAGTGCTGGCCAGCCTCTCCCCTTCCACAAACACATGCCAGTGCTGCGGCCCACCCTGCCCAGGCAGGTAGCGCACCTGAGTTCCCCGCGCCGGCCAGGGACACGTCAGCCCTCAGCTCCCTCTCCCCTGCCTGCTCGCTCCACCCGCTGAGTCGAGCCCCGGCAGGCAGCTGGGCTGGGTTGGTGCTTGGCTCCCCAGGTGCAGCCGGTTCCGAGGGGAGCTGGAGGCCTGGCGAGCTGGGAGAGGAGGGCTGGAGAATTGCCCTGATGTGTTGGGCTGGGACTTTCCTCATCCTGCTGGTCTAAGGCCAGGAAACTTCCCTGCAGGGTTTGGGGGGGCACCAGATGACCCACCAGCTCTCCCCTCTTTTTTCTGGGCATGGATTTCCTGCTCCGGACGGCGAGATGCTGCCAGTGCTGCGGAGAGACTCGACTGGTATGGGAAGGTGCTGCCCAAATAACTCCCCCCGCTGTGCTGCTCCCCCTCCTCCATGCCTGCTCGTCAGCCCCCTGCCATCCGAGCCCTGAGCCTCCCACACCCCACTGCTCTGCCAACACCCCTCAATGCCAACCTTTACCCCCTCCACTATTTCAACCCTGGGCTGCCCTCTGGCATGTACCCAGCCCTGCCAATGCCCCTCAATCCCATCCCACAGCTCCCCTGTGAACTCAGCTCGGCATCTCACCCCCCGCCAAGCTCTGCTGAAGTGTCTCAGCTCTGTCCTGCACCCCCAGCCCCATTAGTCCGGTCCTAGTCCCAACCCCTGGGCCGTGGGGAGGGCCAGGAGCTGAAACAGGAGGTGCAGGAGGTCAGGACCCCGGCATCTGAGTACAGTAGGTATTTGTGCAGGTTTGGATCTTCCTCCTGTTCTCCAAAGCCTGGCTCATCTCTGCCCTGGAGTGGTCCAGGAGCACCCCCGCCCCCCATCACCTGCTGCCCTGCACCCTGGCTCAGCACTGCCCTGCTCCCCCCAGGAGTCTCTGCTCTTTGCTTCTTGCCTCTGCCTGGCACCCCCATGCAGAGTGAACGTAAGCTGCCCCCTGTCTGGATGCCTGTGCCCAGGTGTGGGGGAGAGGCCAGTCAGGCTCCATGCACTGGCCATGGGGGGAGCAGGGCTGGTGCAGGCTGCAGCTGTGTGAACGGGCTGCCCTGGTGGAGTGGGTCCTGTCCTTTCCCTCAACAACAGCTGAGCTCAGAGGTCGTCTGGCCTGGTGCCCCCGACCCTTGCCCCGGCTCCTTTGTGCCACACCCTGGTCACCTCAGGACATTTCAGGGAAGAAAGAACGAGCCACTCGGATACAGGTGGGACCCAGGCATCTTCTCTGGCCAGGTACCTGGGAGCTGGGCTCAGAGCCTGGCACATCCACTGGCCCACGAGCGGCCCTGCTGTCCTCAGACTGGATCCCCCTTCGCCCCCTCTGTGTGTTGGGCTTGTTTTCAGTTGCCTGCGTTGGTTAGAAGGACTCAGGCAGCTAAAGCAAGTCTGGGACGCGCGAGGAGAACCCGCCGGGCAGGGGAAGCTCCATGTATGAATGGAAGGAGCCGGGAGGGAGGACGTGGGCAGGGAGGAAGGGGGAGGGGAACAAGCCAATGGTTCTGTACACTGAGGATCACACCCCATCCCCCATCACCAGATTTCAGCTGATGGTTTTCCATCCCCCTCTGAGCCCCCCCATTCAGGTCAGAATGTCCAGTTGTCCTTATGTCAGCACATGACTCTAACCGGGATCTGTGGCCACCATATTATCCAGGCCTTTCCGACATCCCGCCCTGGGACACCCACTCCTAACCCACGCCCTTGGATTAAGGGGCATCAGGGACAGATCCAATCCACATGGCAGTCATCACCCAGGCCGAGGGGCTGCTTGGATGGCTCCTGGGGAGGAGGGAATGAGAAAACCATAGACTCTTATACCATGATCTCCCTAGGCTATCTGAGCATCTACACAGGGCCTCTGCCATCCTCTCCCTCTTGTGGATCGCAAAAAGAAAAGGAGTACTCGTGGCACCTTAGAGACTAACAAGGTTCCTTCCCCACTCTGAACACTAGGGTACAGATGTGGGGACCTGCATGAAAACCTCCTAAGCTTAATTTTACCATCTTAGGTTAAAACTTCCCCAAGGTACAAACTATTTTACCCTTTGCCCTTGGACTTTCGCTGCCATCACCAAACGTCTAATACTGGTATTATTATTATTAGGAAAGAGTTTGTTTGGAAATGTCTTTCCCCCCAAAATCCTCCCAAACCTTACCCCCTTTTTTCTGGGGAAGGTTTGATAAAAATCCTCACCAATTTGCATAGGTGACTACAGATCCAAACTCTTGGATCTTAAGAACAATGAAAAAACAATCAGTTTCTTAAAAGAAGAATTTTAATAAAATAAAAAGTAAAAAGAATCACCTCTGTAAAATCAGGATGGTAAATACCTTACAGGGTAATCAGATTCAAAACATAGAGAATCCCCCTAGGCAAAACCTTAAGTTACAAAAAGGCACAAAAACAGGAATATCCATTCCATTGAGCACAGCTTATTTTCTCAGCCATTTAAACAAACAGAATCTAACACATATCTAACTAGATTACTTACTAAATTCTAAGAGTCCATTCCTGTTCTGTCCCCGGCAAAAGCATCACACACTTTTGTGGATCGTGTCTATTTAGACTGTGAGCTCATCAGGGCAGGGACTTGGCCTCTGGGAATGCAGGGTAGATTTAGGCTGCCCTACCAAGTCAGCTTTGGGGCACCATCTCCCTGTGCACACCCAGAGGGATGATGTTCTGCACACTTAGTTTAGGGATGGGACCGGGAGTGGGAAAGATGCTGTCCCCCCATTATTTCTGCATAGCAATCTGGGCCGGCGGGGTTATAGCTAGGAGCTGTATTACCTCCTTCGTTCCCTGGATAATGACATGTAATTGCAGGTATATTAGTCATCCACTGGAGGTCTCTGTGTGCTGTACAGCAGGCCAGAGGGGGTGTAGTCCCTGGTAAACAATGGAAACAAAGCTGGAATTCAAGCTGTGGAGGAGTCTGTTTGTTTGTGTCTACAGTTTATAGCTGTTTTCTTTAATAAATGCCTCCTGTTTAAGAAAGACTGTGATTCCATGTGGGAGAGGAGGGGGGAAAGGGAGTGGGATATGGGGCTTTTTATCTCTAGGGAACTGGTTCTGATCTGGCCAGATCAGGGACTCTGCCTGGCTCAGGGGGTTGGGGAATGGGGAGTGGGATATGGGCCTTTTACCTCTTCGACACCGGTTTGCAACTGTTCCAGACTGGTAGTGGCTGAACTCCGAGACACTACACATGAATATAACAGTTCTTGACAGAACTGGCTGTTTCTATAGACAGGGATAATTGCAACAATGAATCATTCACATTTGGGGTACCAAAGAACTGGACAAATCTTTGTCTAGCTCCTTTCCATGATCGTTAACAGCACAAACTTCCTCATTTCCACCAATTTAAAAGAAAAGCTGAGGTGTCATTAGAGCAGTAAACCCTTTCCCCCTCTTACCTGCCTTTCAGTCAGATTCACAGCTGTGCAAAGCTGGAGTAAAGTGCTACCCAATCAAACCGGCCACCTCGGACCCCGCCTTTTTGCACAGGGTTGGATAACTGCACTCGGAGCAGGACAGGGAGAGTCCAGCCCAGATGTTCATGAGCTTTGCTTGGGTGTCTCTGGGCTGGAACAAGTGACAATGCCTAGACACCCATAGGGATGGATTCAGGTGGGTGTTTGGTTTCTTTGGGTACAAGGCAGCTCTCACAGCCTCTAATGGGGCAGGGGCAGAGACAGGGGCAGGGAAAACTGTAACCTAATAGGAACAAAATGAATGTCTGAGTCAATATTAACCCCTCAGGGCCTGATTCACTCTTGCGACCCCTGTGCCACCCTGATTCATAGCTGCTGTAAAGCCAGCCAGGGAATACCCCCCTGGAAAGACCGCCCACTCCACAGACACAGAGCTCTGCCCCCCTCCCCCAGGAGTCCCCAGCACAAGGCATTCCTGGGTAGGAGGGGGCATGGCTGGGGTGATCCTGTGCCCAGGCTAACCCATGGTGGCTGCAAGCCCCTTAGCAGGCCATGGCAGCGAGGCCAGTGGGCCTCAGGCTGCCCCAGGGTTGGTTAGCCACTATCTGCCAACCTCTGGCTCTGCATAGGGACATACTGCTGGGAGGGGCCTCCTGGGTCCTGGCGTCCAGACCTGCTCTCGCAGGTGGCCCCTGACCAGGCAGGGGTTGGCCCTGGGCACCTACCAGGATCTCAAGAACAGTGTGAGTGGCAGATGGGGGGCAGGAGTGTGGTGGAGCGTGATCCCCCAAGAAAGGGTGTGAGTAGCAGGGAGTGTGATGCTGTGGGGCAGGAACAAGAAGGGATGAGTGTGATGATGAGAGGAGATAGAAATGGGGAGGGGACAAGTGTGACATGGTGAGAGGTTGAATATGAGAAGGCAAGTGTGACAGGGTGGAGGTGAGTGTGACAGGGTGGAGGTGAGTGTGACGGGCGGGATGAGTGTGACAGGGTGGAGGTGAGTGTGACAGGGCGGGATGAGTGTGACAGGGCAGGGGTGAGTGTGACAGGGCGGGGTGAGTGTACCAGGGTGGAGGTGAGTGTGACAGGGTGGAGGTGAGTGTGACGGGCGGGGTGAGTGTACCAGGGTGGAGGTGAGTGTGACAGGGTGGAGGTGAGTGTGACAGGGCGGGGGTGAGTGTGACGGGCGGGGTGAGTGTGACAGGGCGGGGGTGAGTGTGACAGGGCGAGGTGAGTGTACCAGGGTGGAGGTGAGTGTGACGGGCGGGGTGAGTGTGACAGGGCGGGGGTGAGTGTGATAGGGCAGGGATGAGTGTGACAGGCAGGGTGAGTGTGACGGGCGGGGTGAGTGTGACAGGGCGGGGGTGAGTGTGATAGGGCAGGGATGAGTGTGACAGGCAGGGTGAGTGTGACGGGCGGGGTGAGTGTGACAGGGCGGGGGTGAGTGTGATAGGGCAGGGATGAGTGTGACAGGCAGGGTGAGTGTGATAGGGCAGGGATGAGTGTGACAGGCAGGGTGAGTGTGACGGGCGGGGTGAGTGTGACAGGGCGGGGGGTGAGTGTGACAGGGCAGGGATGAGTGTGACAGGCAGGGTGAGTGTGACGGGCGGGGTGAGTGTGACAGGGCGGGGGTGAGTGTGACGGGCGGGGTGAGTGTGACAGGCAGGGTGAGTGTGACGGGCGGGGTGAGTGTGACAGGGCGGGGGTGAGTGTGACAGGGCAGGGATGAGTGTGACAGGCAGGGTGAGTGTGATAGGGCAGGGATGAGTGTGACAGGCAGGGTGAGTGTGACGGGCGGGGTGAGTGTGACAGGGCGGGGGTGAGTGTGACAGGGCGGGGTGAGCGTGACGGGCGGGGTGAGTGTGAGAGGGCGGGGGCCGCCCCCGGCCGGGGGGCGCTGGGGTGTCTCGGGGCGCGGGGGTGATCGCGCCGGGGGGGTCCGGGAGCGGGGGAGGCGGCGGGGCCCGGGCCATGCCCCCCCGCCCCGCAGCTCCCGGGCTCGCAGCTGGCCCGCGGGCGGCTGTTTGCGAAGAGTTAAGGAGGCGGAAAATGCAGGAGGCGCCCGCGCCCGGCTCCATAGAAACCCGCCCGCCGCCCGCCTGGCGCGGGGGCCTGGAGGAGAGTCTGATGCGGGCCCGATAGGGGGGGCGGGGGCCGGAGCGGGATCGCGGCTTTAATTACAGCGCGCGCTCTGCAGAGGAAATTGCTGCAGCCGGGACCCGCGCCCCTCGCAAGTTGCCTGGAAACTGCCCCCCCCGCGTCCCGGTCCCGCTGCCAGTTACCCCCCTTCGGCGGCGCCCGGCGCGAGCGCAGCAATCGCCGCAGTCATCGGGGCCGGAATAATAAACCATGCAGCCCGCGGGCCGCCCCCAGAGCTGCCATGAGACACGGCGCCGCAGCCCAGCCGCTGCTGCTCAACATGTACCTGCCAGGTACCGGCCCGCCGCCCGCCCCGGAGCCTGGCTCCGCGCTCGGCCCCCGCCCCTGCCCTCCCTGCCGGGACCCGGCCCGAGGGCACGGGGATGGGCTCCCAGGGCTCCCCGCCCGCTCCTGCGTCTCCCCTGGCTCCCCGAGCCGGCAGCCCGGCTCCTTGGCACTTCATCGTCTGCCCCCTCCGCTTTCTCCCTTCCCCGCCGCTCCCTGCCCGGGCGGCGGGCTTTTTCTCCCTATTTAAAGCGCCCCGGGCTCCGTCGGAAATCGGATTTCCTTTTTCCTGGACGCGTTTCCTGGCTTCATAGCCCCAGCGGGGGGGAAGCGGCCGCCGGCGCGCAGGGGGCTGGGGACCGGGCAGCGCTTTAAAAGCCGCCCAGCGGGCGCTGGGGAGAGGCAAAGCGACTCCGGAGCGGGTTGGGACGTGGCCCCGTGCGAACGCGTCTCTGTCTCCGCTCCAGATCCAGTCGGAGAGACTCTGTTCAAGGAGGGGAAGAGCCCGGCGTGGGGCTCGCTCAGCCCCGGCGTGCAGAAAGGTAAGGGCGGCGTCTGTCCTTCCCGCCGGGCCCCTCCGCGCTCACCTCTCCGGGACTCAAGCCCGAGCTTTTACACGGCGCTTCGCAGCGCAGCCTCCGTCTGCCGGGCCGCTGGACGCGGCGCGTCCTTCGACTCCGGCGGAGGGTTGGGAGCCTTGCCGGGGCCAGGACAGGGGTATTCGCCCCCCGCCCCGGCACTGAGGCCAGGCTGGAAATACGAGGGAGACACAAGAGCGACCCAGCCCTTTGGGGGAAGCGGGGCAGCAGGCAGGGGGATCCCCGCTCCCACTCGCGGTGAAATTGATCCCCGGGTGGGACGGACGCTTTTCAACCCCCGGAATTTAGCTCCGCGGCATCGGAGCGCCGCGTTCTGGGACGGGACCCAGCGATTCGGGCTCCCCATCAGCTGGGAGACCCGGGCTTTGTTTTCGGGGGCGCGAGGTGGTGGTAATTCGTCTTTCCCCCCCGAAACCAACGTTTTCCTTCCGACCCAGCGCTCAGCTTCTGCCAAACCCCGACGGATTATTGGAAACAACGAAGGGAAACTTCCCCCCCACCCTGCACCCCCAAATCTCACCGCCTCAGCTGTGGGGAGGGTAGCCCAAGAGGCTGGCCGAACTGGAATCCGAATTGGCCGCGAACTCTCGTGCGGAAACCTGCCCTCGGGGTTTCCAGAGGAGAATTTCGATCTGATCGTTTGCAAATCCGGTGCGGGGCGCCCAATGTAACAAACACCGTCTAATGTTCAGGTCAAGAGGTAGATTTAAAACAAAACCGATCCCTAAGAAACCCCCCCCCCAACCCGCCCACCTATAAATCTGCCCCTCAGACAGACTCTCGTCTGTCTCGCTCCCTTTAAAACACTGTCCCTTGTAAACGGGCGCCCTGGCCATGCTTCTGTTCCGGATCTGGCCTTTCACGCCCAGCTCTCGACTATTTCCAGCCTGTGCATTCACCGGGGATTAAATTCTGGTTTGTGGGTCCTTGGATCCGAATGTCAAGCGGAACTCGAGGGGAAACGGGGGTCAAATAAGAAGACGCGGAGTTCAAGAAACGAAATGATCAAATAGCAAACCTGTCCCGGTCTCTATCCCAGACACCGCATTACCCGGCACGGATCCATTCCTGTGTGCGGGGGACGGGACAGTCTCTGAGCCGCTGAAATGTTCTCAAAACGGTTTAACCGCGTTTCCTTGGACCTATTGGCTATTTTTAATACACCGCCGCCAGCAAGGATCTATATAAACGGGGTGTGGACAGAACAACCCAAACCCGACAATCCCGGAAAAACAAACCCCCAGATGAGCTCGGCTATTCTGTCCCGATTAATACCCGGTTGTCTGGGTTTGTTCCCTTTAGCCCCAGTGTCCGAACAGCGATTCATGGCACGCGATGAAATCGGGCGCTATTGAAGTGTAGGGACCGATCAGGGTGTGGCAGTGCGGGGTTTGAGAACAGAGGCCGTAGCGCCCGGAGAGACCATGCGGGGGGGGGGGGGGTCGGGGCGGCTGCAGGCTGGATGCCAGGGGCAGCCGGCTCTCGAATTGGGTGTCGGATTTCCCCAGGACTCTGGGGGCTGGTCAGGCAAAGACGCAGCTGGCACCTAACCTGGGTGTGTCGGGCACAGAGGAGACACTCTCCGCTACTGTGCCCAGCAAACGCCCTATGAAAACACCGGCCTGACCCTCACCAGCGCTTTCTGCCGGCCAGGTTCCCTGTTACCCCTGTTCCCTCTCCCAGTCTACGGGCCCAGCCAGGCACCCGCCGAGAATTATGAATCCAGCGGTTCCTGTGAGGAACCCACTGGCCTGGCAGCTCGCAGCCGCCAGCCCCCGGGGCAGGTTTGAAAGGTCTCCTGGCCCCTGCTCGACAATGATCCAGGGGAAGAGCGCAGGGACGCCCCTTCAAGGGAGCTGCAGTGGCCAAGGTGCGGCTGTCTGCCTCTCGCACACCCCCCGTGCCTCGTTTTCCCCGTGACTGAGCGGGGCTGGTGTGAACGGGAGCTGCCTTGGGCGAGCGCCTTCCAGGAGGAGCGCTGGTCTGACTGGACACAGCAGGGGCTGCGGCGCCGGTCTGAACGCAGCCCGGAGCCGCAGCCTCCCCCCCGCCCGGGGCTTTGGGGTGCGGTTCCCCGAGAACCCAGTACCCCTGCCCCCTGCATTCCCTCGGCCCGGATCTGCAACACCAGGCGGGCAGAGCCTGAGCCTCGTTCATGCAAACCCAGCTCCGGGGAGAGCGGGAGAGGACCGAGAGCAAGCGGGGGAAGAGCCGGGTTATGGAAGGGGCACGAAGAGCCCTGGCGGGGCAGGGCGGGGGCGGCTGCTGGCAGGAGCTGCAGACGGGGAGGTGACTGTGCCCAGCAGCGCAGGGGCTGTAGGCGGAGGGGACCTTTCAGCCTGCCCGGCTCTGTGGGACGGCTCAGCCCCTCATATCCGGGAGGAAGGGGTGCTGCCAGGGGTGCTCGGGCAGCCGGATTGAACCGATCTGCTAGGAAACGAGAGGGGACGCAGCGGGACCGGCTTCCTTGAGGACAGGACCGGGGGACGTGACAGACACACACAGACTCAGGACTGGGCTAGACCAGGAAGTTCTTTTCACCCTGTCTCATGACACCAGGACAACGGGCCATTCAATGAAAGGGGGCAAATTCAAAGCAGAGCCCAGGAAAGCTGTTCACACAACGCACACTTAGCCAGTGGAACTCGCTGCCACAAGATATCCGTGCAGCGGAAGGCTTAGCAGGATTGTTTGTAATCGTGATTCATAGGAGAGCAAGACTCTCCAGAGCGGTTACAGTAAATATTACAAAAAATAACCAGGGTATCCTGTGGGTGACAGGACACTGGGCTAGGTGGACCCCAGCTCTGATCCCCTCTGGCCATGCGTGTGCCGTGTCACCCCCTCTTCCCAATGTTACGATTTAAGAGGAGCCAGCCCTCCAGCTGACCCTGTCATTCTAGTATCAGGTGTGCCATTTCCAGCAGAGTGCGTGGCTGCATGCCCAGAACCATTGCACCCTGGAGCCGCCTCCCTCTAGACCTGGTGCACAGCAGGGGTTAAATTCCCAGGCATCGCCCCCAGTGCTAACCCCAGACAGGCAGCATTGGGAGCACAGACGAGGCTCCTGGGCCATTCCACATTCTGAATGCTCAGAGCAAGCCCCACCAATGCTCTGAAAACATCGGCTGGCATTGTTTGCTCTGCCCCAGGCCCCAAGTGCTGCTAACACGGGTGGGCAGGTAGCACCCACATCCTGTTCTGGGCAGTGTATTACCAGGAAGCTATTGACAAACTCAGAGCAGCATCACTGGACGCAGCTTGGGCTTGACTAAGGGGCCACTGTCTGCAAGTAGTTGAGGGGTGCAAACCCTGAGGATGGAGGGGGGTTATTTAGGACACCGGGGGTTGAACTGGGAGTTATGGGATGAAATTGAGAAAGGGAAAACATCATCTGCACTATTATGAGTGGTACCCTGACTCTTAGGAAACCAGTGGGGGAAAACGGAGGACAATCCCAGCCACTCAGAAATTCCTGCTGCTTCAAAAGGGCTGATTCTCAAAGCTGAGGAAAAAATCAGTGAAATTGACCTATAGGAAAATTTTAGAGAGAAGAACATAGGTGAAAATTGATAGCTCTTTAAGAAGAGTTTACTCGGTGGCCAAAAAGCCACGGTTCCACAATTGTGAAAGGACAACTTTGACTTAAAGCCCATCCCTGCTCAGTGGTGAGGTGAAGGCAGCAGTTGGAAATAAAAAAAAGCCATACCTAACAAATGGGGAAAAGAGGAAATAGATTGCAATCGATATAAATTAGAAGTAGTGAAGTGTAGAAAATTGATAAAGGAAGCCGAAGATATCAGGAAAAAATCCATGGCTGGCAGGAAATTAAGAAGGAGTTTTTAAAGTATATTATGAACAAAAGAAATACTAGTAATGGTACAGGCTCGTTGCTAGATAGAGATAGTGAAATTGTTAATGATGCAGAAAAGGTAGAAGTGTTCAATAAATATTTATGTTCTATATTTGGAAAGAAGCAGGCTGATGTACTTGTATCACATGAGGAAGATTAAGTACTTTCCAGTCCATTAGTAACTCAGGAGGATGTTAAACAACATCTACTAAGGCTAAATAATTTTAAATCAGCAGGACCAGATAACTTGCAGGTAGCAAGAGTCTTAAAAGAGTTGGCTAAGGAGATTTATGGCCTGGTCATCTTAATTTTTAATAAATTTTGGAATACAAGGGAAATACCAGAAGACAGGAAGTTATGCCAATATTTGAAAAGGGCAAGTGGGATGACCTAGGTAACCATAGGTTAGTTAGTCTGACATCAGTACCAGGCAGAATAATGGAAAAACTCCCACAGGGTTCAGCTGATAAAGGACTAAAAGACAGGAATATAATGAATGAGGCCAACATAGGTCTTGTCAAACAAACCTGATTTCAGACTTTGCTGAGATAGCAAGTTTGGCTCACAGAGGTAACTGCATACCTGGACCACACGCTGACTTTGGTAAGGCACTTGCACTATGCGATATTGCGGGAGCACATGTTAAATGCACCAGGAACTGGCTGATGTCAATGGGGAACCACCATGGGATGTGGGGTCTCTAGCGAGATCAGAACCAGGCCTGACGCTATTTGGCGCACTCACTATGGAGCTACCGAGGTGAAATTCACTGGCCTGTGCCGCACAGGTGGTCAGACGAGAAGATCTAATAGTGGATCCCTTCTGGCCTTAAACGCAGTCAGAGATCAGGGGCTCATGTGCTAGGTGCTGCATGGACAAGGAAGAGAGAGGGCAGGCAGCTCACAATCTGGCCAATTTTTGCCTCTCCAGACGCCTGAGGTTCCCTTAACAGGATTTCAATTCACACCACAAATAACCCTTGCATGCAGTATAGCACTGAGTATAACCCACAGCAGGTGAACCTGGCATATTTAACCCTCAACCACAGGTGCTGACTTTTATTTTCCCTGGTGGGTATTCCACCCCCGCTCTGCCCTGAGGCCCCGGTCCCACTCCGCCCCTTCTCCCAAGGCCCCACCTTCGTTCTGCCTCTTCCTGCCCCCACTCTGCCACCTCCCTGAGGCCCCTCGCTGCTCTCTGCCCTCCCCCAAGCGCCTCCTGCCAGCCACCAAACAGCTGATTGGCACCCCCACCAAACAGCTGATTGGCACCCCCACCAAACAGCTGTGGCTGGTGGGTGCTGAGGACCCCCTATTTTATTCTGCAGTGCTTGAGCCCGGAGCACCCACGGAGTCAGCGCCTCTGCCCTCAACCCCCCACCCCCTCCAATAAGGCCAGCAGGACGGGGTAGCAATACGATGCTTGGAGTTTGGCACCTAAGCAATCTCCGCTCACCACACCCATCTCTGGACAAGCCCCCTGGCAAGCAGTGGGAGCTGGCTGGAAGCTGGGCCCCGGGAAGGTGTGAGGGCTCCCTTGCTTGGGATTGTTTCACATGGGCCTGGGCAAAGCTGTACAGTGCATCCCTCCCGCCCTGGCCCCAGGAGCTGGTCTGGAGGGTCTGATAGGTGTTTTCCATCCCTACCACCCATGTGCTCCAGCCCATCCCCTCCCGCCTAGTGTGGCTGGCCCTTGGGTGTTGCTGGAGTGCCATCAGGCTGCATGCCCCTGCAGGGTGGGAGTCAGGCCCCGTGGGATGGTATTACCCAGGGAGGTGCATTTTAGGGGGGTTGGGAGAGGGTTACCACTTCCTCTGACTGTGTCCCATGTTAGCCACTGAATGGGATGGGACGCCGGGCCGGCCGTCTGCTCCTGCCTTGTGCCAGCACCTGATCCAACAAGAACTCATGGACCAAGTTCCTCCCTGGTGTAATAGCCTTGGCTTCAGTGCAGATGTCCCCAGGGGTCAATATGGCCCCATGAGTCCATGCAGCGTGGCCTGGAGCTTGCTGGTCTGCTGAGCTCTGTGCCCTGGAGGGACCCTCTGTGTGGAGGCCGTGCCCTTCCTGTGAGGAGGGGGATGGGGACCAGTGACACAGAATCAGAGAAGGCACCCGGAGAGGTCATCTAGTCCAGCTCCCAGCACTGCTGCAGGACCAAGTAAACCTGGACCAGCCCTGACAGGTGGCACCTTCTCTGCACCCCAAATCCCACGGAGCCCCCCTGTAGGGCCCAGGGAGCTCTGCTGGTGGGACAGCTGCATATTGTCCCACCAACTTCAATAAACTGGGGGGGGACCCTCCATGCTGGGGTGTGCAGGGGTTCTGGGTGCAGTGGTGAGCAGGTTCCAACGAGGGGTCAGTGTGTGGGACTGGGGGGGATCTGTGGGGCTGAGAGGCTGAACTGCACTGGCCTTTCTGCCCCCCACTCCCACTCCGGCTCCTGGTTCCTGCCCGCCACGGGAAGGGGATTCCTTCCTCAGCAATTTCCTTGGCTCGTGGCTGCTGAAGGCAAGCGAGTGCCTGTGCCCAGCTGTCTCCTTTGGGTCTGCATGAGCCAGTGCTCTGCCGTGGGGCTGAAGCATTGTGGCTAGCGGGCAGGCAGGCTGGTGGCAGGATAGGGGACAGGGACCTGTCTCAGGGGGCTGGCTGGTTCTTTTTGGAGCTGGGTCACTCGCTCCTCAGCCGGCTCTGCTTGCTAGCCATGGAGGGTTGACTATCGGGGTCCTGCCCAAGGAGCTGAGTGCAAAGCTCTCCAGGCAGCCCCGGGCCTCTCCAGTCGAACCCAGTGCTCCTGGCCTGCAGGTGTTGCCGGTAACGGGAAACTAACACAACCGGCTCCCCAGACGCGGAGCCATTGGCAGTTCCCTGAGGAGATGCTTTCAAACCCAGCTCCCACACCGAGACACATGTATGCACTGGGCGGCCACCCAGCTGGGTGCCCTAGACATCACATGCACCCCCCCCACACACACCCTTCACACACATCCATCGCACACACATCACATGCACACACACACATATCACATGCACACACCCATCACACACACGTCACATGCACACACACACACCCTCACACACTTCCATCTCACACACACGTCACTTGCACACACACACACCCCTCACACACATCCATCACACACACACATCACATGCACACACATCTCTCTCTCTCACACACACACACACATTCATCACATGCACACATCACATGCACACAACCATCACACACCAACGAAAGTCACATGCACACATACACATCCATTACACATAGAGACACATCCATCTTTCACACACACGCAGATCATCTCACACACACATCCATAACATACACACACATTACAGGCACACATACAAACCATCACACACTACAATCACTCACATCCATCTCTCTCACAAAACACATCACGTGCATATGAACACATACACACACAGACACACACCCCCATCACATGAACACAGACACATACATCCATCTCTCTGTCTCTCTCTTTCTCACACACACACACACATACACATGTACAGTCCTCAGACCCTTTATCACTTTTGCTCATTCCCAACTCAGAGAAAATCCCCATTGAATTCCACTGGAGTTTAGCCTCTGTCAGTCTGTTACCGCCTGGCAATGCCTGACCCCTCTTGAGTCTTTCAGGTAGAAATAACAAACACCCCAATCACCGTCTCTCTCTCTTCCTTCCCCACCTGCAGGAGGAAAGACTTGATTAGCTTACAGGTAGTTTGGTTTCTGGGGATATCGGGGGTGGCTGTGTGTCGGGGGGTATGCTAGTTGTCTCTGTGTGAAGAGCTGACTGAGGGGAAGCTAAGTCACAGAGAGGAGATTTCAGAGTAGCAGCCGTGTTAGTCTGTATTCGCAAAAAGAAAAGGAGTACTTGTGGCACCTTAGAGACTAACAAATTTATTTGAGCATAAGCTTTCATGCATCCGATGAAGTGAGCTGTAGCTCACGAAAGCTTATGCTCAAATACATTTGTTAGTTTCTAAGGTGCCACAAGTACTCCTTTTCTTTTAGAGAGGAGATTGGCATTTGCTTTGAAGCCTGGGGTCTCTTCTGTCTTGTGGCAGGGAGTTCCACAGTCTAGGCCAGAGTTTCCCAAGCGGTGGCTCCCTGAAGGTTCCAGATGGGTCGCAGGCCCAGTGCAGAGGGGAAGCCCTGGGGGGAGAGGGGGATGTTGGAGAGTGAGCCCGCCCTGCACTCACCCCAAAGTGGCAGCTGCTGTTGTGCAGGGCTGGGCCTGGCTCCTCTCAGGTTTACACCAGATTGTGAGGCCTGGAGCGGGAAGCTGGGCCTAGCCCCGGAACAGAGCCACCGCTGTGGGGTGAGTGAGAGACACACTCACTCTCCAGCCTGCCAGTGCCTGCCCTAGGCGCTGGGCCAGCATTCGGGGGATGGTGCTAGGGCAGAGGGCGTCCCCTTGGCATGGCGAGGAGGAGGATGCTGCCTCCCCCCAACTAGAATCCTGAGTGGGGGCCACAAAAAGACGAAATGTGGTTGGAGGGTCTCCCAAATAAAATGTTTGGGAGCCCCTGGGTGAGGCCCCACTCCTGGGAGGCTCTGTCTCCTGCGATCTCCAGCATCCCGGGTCATTGGCCTGGCAGGGACTTGTTGTGGTAGGAGCCGCAGTCTCAGAGGGAGTGGCGCACACAGAAACAGGCACACCCGGGTGCACAGTGCTCACACGCAGCACCACATGGGTATGTTACATGCACAGGGGCATGTTACACACTCATGGGCACACACGGGTATGTTAAACACACACAGCACCACACGGATATGTTACATGCACACACATGGGCACACGTGGGTATGTTACACACACAGGTACAAGTGGGTACGTTACACACACACAGCACCACATGGGCATGTTACACACACACACAGGCACACACAGTTATGTTACACTCACACACGCACACACACACAGAGGGATGTTACAGGGGCCGTTTTGTTGATGTATGTGGCTCTGTTTCTCCTGCGGTGTTTGACCTCCTGCCGTCCCCCACCCAGCACCTCTTGTTGCTGAGTTATTTGCAGGCTCTGAGGGCAGGGACTGTCTTTCACTACGTGTTTGTCCAGCACTGACCAGGAGCAGGGCGTTCAGCTGGGGGCGCAGCGCGACCACCATAGAAATGTTAATAATATTTGTTGTCTGAGTGTTGTTACAGCCCCGTCGGCCCCAGGGTGTCTGAGAGACACAGCCGGGGAGGTGAGGTCTGCTATTGGACCCACTCCTGGTGGGGACAGAGACGAGCTTTCCAGCCGCACACACAGGGCCCTCTCAGGGCTGGGAAAGGCTCTCCCAGCGTCACAGCTAGACACAAAGGAACAGAGTGTTTAGTGCACATGTCGTAAGGGCCCATTCAAGGCGGAGGGGCTGGTTAACACCTCTGAGTCATAGGACAAGCAGAGGGGGTTACAGACTGTTGTAATAAGCCATAAATCCAGTGTCTCTGTCCAGACACGGAGTGATTGCACCGTGAAAAGTGTTCACCAGCGAGTGACAGGGTGTTTCTGTCTTTTTCATCTCTCCACTGCTACAATGATCAACACCTAGCACTACACACCTTTCAAGATCCCTGGGTCCTGCACACGCCCCTCACAATATGTGGTGTGTCTCAGCCAGTGCCCCCCCAACTGTGACGTGGGTGAAACCAGACAATCCCTGCGCTCTGGAATGAACTCACACAGGAAAAAGATCAAAGACAAAAACACTCTGTCACCCGCGGGTGAACACAACTGTGATCACTCCATGTCTGAGCCCCGGTCCGTCCTGGTCCTCAAAGGGAACCTGTACAACATTTTGAAAAGACAGAGCTGGGGAGCTTCAGTTCATAACTCTGCTAGGCCTGCTAGAGACCCTGGGCTTATGGCTCATTACAACGATCTGTCACCCAGTAGCCCGCGCCCCTTTTTGACTGCACAGATCTTAACCAGCCCCTCCCCCTTGAATGGTTTCAGGGGCGTAGCCGTTTTAGTCTATATCAGCAAAAACAACAGGGAGTCCTTGCGGCACCTTAGAAACTAACAAATTATTTGGGCATAAGCTTTCGTGGGCTAAGACCCACTTCCTCAGATGCATGGAGTGGAAAATACAGTAGGAAGATATATATACAGAGGACATGAAAAGATGGGGGTTGCCTTACCAAGTCTAATGAGACAATTCAATGGGCCCTTACAACATGTGCTAACTATGTGCACTAAACACTCTGTTCCACCTGCATTAAGGGCTCCCCAGGGCTCGAACACATCACATCCCCACAACAAGCTGGTGCAACAAAAGAGATCACCTCCCCTGCCGTGTCTCTCAATAATAATATTGCTGGTTTCGCTCCACTTGGGGGCAGCACACGGCTGGGGATGGGCCAGACGTGTTTCTCTGGGACCTGTCCACACAGGGCTGGCTGCTCCCCAGCCCAGGGCACTGATTCCGCTGCCAGACGGCCCCAGTTACCGGGTGCAGTGACTTGGGGCAGGCAAGGCGGGTCACCTCCCTCCCCAAGCCGCCCCAGAGGGCAGCACCAGGGAGCAGCGGCTCTGGGGCTTTTCGGGCACATGGGCGATCACCGTCTAAGCCCATGCCTGTAACTCCTGGGCTGGGCATGGCCGGGGCATCCCCACCAACACGCTGCTCTCGGGGCAGCTCTCCAGACTTTCAGGACGGGGGGAATGGGACTTGTCCAGTGTCAGCCCCTGACCCCAGCTGCGCTATGGAAATTGATGATCATTGTGGTGCCTGGGGGCTCCCGCTCAGGGCCCCATGTGTCCATAGCACATCTACAGCTCCTGCTGTGTAGGCACCTAGGGGCCTGATCCTGAGAGCCTGGCTCAGGGCAATTGCCAGGGACAGATGCGAGCCCTGAGGGCTGTGGAGGGGCAGGGTGAAGAGCCAGGACTGGGCATAGCCCCGCGATGACCCATGTCTGTCTGCCCTGGGGAGATGCGATGGGTTACAGGCTCGGACCCCCCCCCACACCGGGCGCAGTCACGCTAACCGCCTGCCGCTTGGCCTTGCAGGCAGCGGGCAGATCCAGCTGTGGCAGTTCCTCCTGGAGCTCCTGTCAGACCACGCCAACCTGAACTGCATCGCCTGGGAGGGCACAAACGGGGAGTTCAAGCTGATCGACCCGGACGAGGTGGCGCGGCGCTGGGGCAAGTGCAAGAGCAAACCCAACATGAACTACGACAAGCTGAGCCGGGCCCTGCGCTACTACTACGACAAGAGCATCATGACCAAGGTGCACGGCAAGCGCTATGCCTACAAGTTCGACTTCCAGGGCCTGGCCCAGGTCTGCCAGCCCGCCGCCCCCGACCACGCCCTCTACAAATTCCAGGGCAACCTGGCGCCCCTGCCCTTCTCGGGAATCTCCAAACTCAACCTCATGGCCTCGGGGGTGACACCCACCAGCTTCTCCTACTGGCCGGGGTCCGCCCCCACCCTCTACCCCGGCCCCGGCCTGCAGCCCTCCGCCCCCTTCAGTGCCATGGCTGCCTCCCACCTCAACAACATGAATAACCACTACCATTAGAGCCCGCCGGGGCGTGCCAGCCGGGGGGCGGGGGGCGGTGTGCACGATGGGGGTGGGGGTGGGTTTGCCTTTGGGTTCCACTCCGAGGGACCCCTTCTTTGCTCTGTGGCCCTTTCGGGGGAGAGGGGGCTTTTCTGAGTAGGTGGCTGGGCCCTCCTGACCTCATCCTCATGCCCTCTGAGTCAGGAAGGCAATTAGGCCGAGCCAGGGCCCCACTGGCAATGCCAGCCATGCCCGGAGGGTGAGGTTCTCACAGGGCAGCATCTGGGGGTGGTGGGGGAGAGGGCAGCTTGTGGATGGGGTCACTGGGCTGCGGGTCACCGGAGGCCCCAGGCCCACCATATCTCTAGCCCAACCTCTCTGTCTGCTGTGGGCTGCCGGGAGAGTCTTGCTCAAACGCCAACCCTCACGCTGCAGGGCATGAGCCAGGCCCTGGGCTCAGGAGGAAATCCCCCCTCTTCCCCCGGAGGAAGATTAATGCCTGCCTGCCTCTGAAGCAGCTGGTTTGGGGCACTGTCAGAAGCGGGAGACCAGGCTAGATGGGTCCCTGGTCTCATTTAGGGCAGTGTGAAAATAGGGGGGAGATACTGAGGTAGATGGGTCCATTATTCTGACCCAGGGCAGTGGGGAGGGGAGAGGGAGGGATATCAGGCTAGATGGGCCTAGGGTGACCAGATAGCAAATGTGAAAAATCGGGACGGGGTGGGGGGTAATAGGAGCCTATATAAGAAAAAGACCCAAAAATCAGGACTGTCCCTATAAAATTAGGACATCTGGTTACTCTAGATGGGTCCATTGCTCTGATCCAGGGCAGCAGGGCGGGGGGGGGGGAGGGGGCAGGATACCAGGCTAGGTGGGTCTGTTTGTCTGAAAGTCCTTGGGTCGGGTCCAGTCCCTGGTTTTGCTGCAGCAAACTGGCAGCAGTTGAGCCCCCAGCGGGTGGGGTGGAAGTGACGGGCTCACACAGTGGCTGCTCGGGGCAGACAGGCGTGGCGGGGTTGGAAGGGACCAGGAGGATGTGGGGAGTTGGGGCCGTCTGTCGCGTAATGAGATGAGAGCATCTGGAATGACCTGGGCTATGCTGGAGGCTGATGGTTTGGTTCCAGGGCTCAGTGAGCCCTGACGGGATTTCAGTAGCCCCCTTGTCTCTGGCATTTGGTTGCATGTGGCATGGCTTCGCTGCTCTCCCCCCCACACAGTCGCATCTAGTAAACGCTGCACCCCTCCTGCGGCTTTGGCTGATGGTATGAATGGTTCACTCTGAGCCCTGCTGGGATGGGGGGCTCCCTGATGCATGTGGGGTAGCGGGGGCTCCGATCAGTAGCAGGGTTGGAGAGCCCTGGGATTCAGGGTGGAAGCTCGGGCTTCCTCCCTGCAGTTATAAGAGTACTGGCCATGTGGCAGGATGCTAGCGCAGCGAGGAGGACGATGAAACAGCCGAAGGGCAGACCGGCCTCTCCACTGAATTACAGGGGGTTCAGTAAACGTGTGTGGGTGCAGAATGTGGGGTGCATGAGTGGTGCTGGCACGTTCAATAAACTGGGGAGTTACTTTAATGCCAAGGCTCAGTCTGTGAATGCATCGGTGCAGCGGCTGGAGTGACTCCTGTTGCCCAGGTGGTGTTTGCTTTGGAGGCTGCCAGTGACGTCTGCAAGTGTGAGGAGAAAAAACGGACCCATGGAAGTGCCACTAGGAGCCAACACCACAATCCCACGGTACTGGACTCTGGAGAGGCGGGTACAGCCCCACCCCCACGCCTGGCCCCCAGAGCTGGGTTCCTAGTTTAAAATGGGGAATGAAGTCAGGACAGAGTGGAAAGTTGGACACTCTGGAGCAGTCTACTCCTGGGGGAATTCTGCACTAAAATATTAAAAATTCTGCGCACAAGATTTTTATAATTCTGCAAAATTCTGCATATTTTATTTGTCAAAATAACTCTATATAATCACACCAGTTTCCATTATTTTGGTAATTTATTTCAAAACACCTGTCAGCAAGTATGTCAGTAACAATACAGACACACACAAAAATTCCCCTGGGAGTAGAGTGTTAAAGAAACCTTTACGATAACCTGCACCCCATCCCCCCAGAGCCTAGCTGCGGGGCCCCCCCAGTCCAGACACTCACACCCCCTGCCCCCCCCAAAACTCAGGGATCCAGAGACAGAAACAGCCTGATCCTGGGTCCCAGGCTTGCATGGAGTTTCCTACACACCTCTTCCCTCCTTCAGGGAGGGCTGGCAATTGTAGCTGCTGGGAATCCTCCAGCTCCCCTCTTCCCCCCCCCGACCACACCCCCCCACAGTGTCTTCTACTTGCGAGCTGGGCTCTGCTAAGTCCAGCGGCCCCCATCATGGCGGCCAGCAGCTCTGCAGTCCATTTCTGGGGGCAGAGTGGGGAATTCTGTGCGCATAATATTAATTTCTGCACAAATTCTGCCTTGTGCAGTGGTGCAGAATTCCCCTGGGGGGATTCAGAATCATGACCACTGTCATGCTGTGAAACCATAGTCATTAGGACCTCCGCAGAAATGGCAGGCATGCTATGAAAGCCCCCAGAAAGCCCATGCTAACTGCTCCCCAGAGTATGTGGGCACCGCAGCTGTGGGTCTGCACGCTCCGGCCATTCACAGAGCACTGTGTTGTGCTTGCAGCAATCCTGGGGTCTGTCTAACGCTTTGATCCTGTAGCGCTTTCCAGCAGCTGGCTGCCTCTGGGCTGCTACTTGCCCATAGGCTCTTTACTGAGCCGCCTTCCCACCCCCAGCTACACCTGAACCTGAGTGTCATTTCTGGGGCTGTTTTGAGAGTGAACGTGGGGACATGGCCTCGCTGGGGTCTGGCGTTCCCTGACCCCTAACGCTGTGGTTGTCTAAAGCTGCCTCGGAGTCCTGGGAAGCAAATTTAGACACCAGACACAATGACTGTAGGGCTCATACGGGGACTGCCTGGAACAGAAAGACTGTCCCTCTACCTCAAAACATCGGCCTTTAGCAGAGACGCTAAAGGGGCACTCCTGCAGCTGGCGTTAGGAGAAGGGCATTAACCCTCTGCACTCATCCCTTCACACACACAAAGCAAATGCACAACCCTGCTGCAGGTGACTACAATAGTGTATGTCTGGGCGTGCACCACAGGCTTCAGACCCACGTAAGCCATCGTCCCTGGCGTCAGGGGGCGCCGCATATACTCGCCTGAGGGCACAAGCAGGCCCTGTCCAAGGACACACAGACAGACCCCTTCCCATAGATCAGCGGTACGGGTAGCTTTGCTCCTGGCTGCAGTACAAGGGCCTGTCACAAGGTGTCCCCCTGCCCCAAGCATCCCCAGCTGAGTCTCGCCAGACCAGGAATGGGGCCTCCTGCCAGCACCCAGTTTGATACAGGCGTGACACCACTTCTCCCACTCTGCTCGGCTCCGTCCTGCCAAAGCAGGGCCTGGCCGGCTAGGGCCTGGTCCCTGGGCTGTGATCCCTTCTCTCTCGGGGGAACGGTTCCTGCTGGTGCCCCAAGCTATTCCTCAGCCCCCTCCCCAGCTGTGCATGCAGCTCGCAGCTTTTGGGCTCTCGACCACGCGGACAGGCTTGCTCGGGCTTCGGTCTCCACTGCCGTGTGCACCTGAGCAGAGCACGCGTGCAGCTGGTAGCATCGCATGCCCGTATTGCAGAGGCCTGCAAGGGAGGGGGGTGTCCATGAGTCATGGGCTAACAGAAGAGACGGTGCAGCTGCCCGTCCACAGGGACATCCCACCCCTGAGCAGGCCCTCGGGCGGCTCACCTGCCCACAGGTAAATCACGGTAGCTGGATCGAGAGGGGAAGTGCACACAGTTCCCAGGTCAATCATAGTATTGCCTGCGCTAGCTGCAGGTGCTCCTGGCAGTCCCAGCTCGGGCTGTGCATTCTCAATGGCTGGTTCCAGCTGCTAAGACCGAAAGAAAGCGCCCACCGTGCTGTGCTGGGGCCACTGCCGGGGTGTCACGAAGAGTGGGGGAGCCCGGGCCCTGCACCCCTCTTCCTGAGATTCACCGTGACTCTCAGTCAGCCAGTAAAACAGAAGGTTTATTGACAATAGGAACACAGTCTAAAACAGAGCTTGTGGGTACAACCAGAACCCTCTCAGTCAAGTCCTTCTGGGGCGCAGGGAGCTTAGACCCCGGCCCTGGGGTTCCCTGCGTTCCACCACCCAGCACCAAACTGAAACCAACCCCCCCCAGCAGACTCTCCTGCAGCCTTTGTCCAGTTTCCCAGGCCGAGGTGTTACCTCCCCTCTCCCCCTCCTAGTTCAGGTGACAGGCTCTCAGGTCTCCCATCCCCAGTGAAACTCCCCTGCCACGTTCCCAGGTCAACACTCCCTGCTGCGTCACACGGGGCCACGTTGGAATTGTGGCCAACACTGTGAACTGGTCTCATGAAAAGGCTCCATCATGCGAAGCGGATCCAGGTCCGTGTCAGGTCTCTGCCGGGCCAGTGACACCGGGGCGTGATCGGCGCTCAGCTGATCGGCTAGTCAGAGTGAAAGGCCTGGGGACAAGGAGTTTGCCCTCACTGGGAGAAGATGCTTCCTCCTCCTGTCTGAAGGGGACGAGGGCCAGAAACAATGGAAAAGTAACAAAAGGCAGAACAAAAGAAGCAAGTGATGCCAGCAGGAGTCTACAAAGGCACTTGGGGTGGGGACTGTGAGATAGATTCAGTTTGCAGCAGATTAAGATGGGGCGGGGGGGCTGCCACAGGGGCAGGGCAGGTGGGGGGCAGAGGACCCTGCCTGCTGGAACCCAGAAGGGCGACGTAGGGCAGGATATTGTGTTCAGGATGTTTGATTGTCGTGTCTGCACTGTGCTCTTCATGTGCCGAATGATCAAGGGCATAAAGACGACAGACTGAACAAAGTGGAGTGTGTCCCAGACTCCCAGCAAGCGCCTGGCTCCGAGGGACTTAGCCAGAAGTTTCACACCTTTTGGGGGGAGGGTTGGGGGGCTGTTCAAGTGCCGGGGAGTCTGCAGGGCCAGTGCTGCACCCAGTCGGCTCCAGCACTCGGCTGGGGGGTTCCCTGAGAGCATGCCTCGGGACCCCGGGTTTGAAGCAGCGGCTGGGCTCTGGTCAGGCTGCAGGAGCTTGAAACAGCCCTGGGAACCCAAAGCACAGGGGTGTGGGTTCCCCTCCCAGCGGTCAGAGTGGGTCTGCGACACCGTCACGGGGATATTTTCCCAAGAGAAGAGAAATGACCCAGACATAACACAGTCATGGCAGAAACAGGATTAATCTTACAGCTCATTCACATTTGAGGAAGGGTCCTGAGGGTGTGTGTGTGGGGTGGAGTATTAGCTCCCTTATAGAACATGTTTTTGTCACAGAGGGGAAAAGAGATGAGCTCTCTAGCACCCTGGCTAATACCGTGCGACCCAGCTGCCAAGGCACTATGGTGAAGGGCTCCTTAGAAGCGATCCTTGTGCCAACCAATATCTGAAGGCACGGTGGGGCAGCCTTGTCCCGTTTAACAGCAGGCTCACAGCCCCTGCCCCCAGCCAACACCTGTCACCGTGAAGAGCCGGCTGGTGCTGTGCTCCGGGCTCTGGCGCGGGGCCCCCGGCCTTCCTGGCCCCTGCATCAGTTCCCCGGCTCCAGCTGTGGGAATTGGCCAGCAGCTGCTGTGGCTGCGGCTCATGGGCTCTTTGCCAGCTGCCCTTGTGCGTCTGCAAGCCCAGAGCCAGCAGACCCAGTGGGGTGAAGGGCAGGGATACTTAGCCAAGCGCTTTCCAGCTGGCAAGTCACTCAGCTGGGCCCGGCCCTGCCCCGACGCTCTAAGCCGGCTGTGTCATTGCTGCGGTCAGACAGCCCCAGGCAGACTCAGCCGGGGGGCAGCATGGACTGGTGTGGGCCTGCAGTGATTGATGGGGGCTGGGCGGCGGGGTGGTGCCATTGTTTTCTTGGGCATACGGGTAAGGCCCTGATTTACCTGCAGACAGGTGTACCTGGTGCCAGCCCTGGCGGGTTTCCCTGGCTATGCCCGAGACTGCCCTGCTGCCAGGCTGGGGAAAGTGGGGAGGGGCAGGGGTGCATGGTACCCATCCAGGCAGCAAGGGAGTTTTTCTGGGGAGGCAGCGTGTGTCTTGGGTGCTAAGCCGGGCCCATCAAGACCCTCCCCTTGGTCATGCCTGCTGGCATTGCTCCAGGAGGAAGCTGATGGCCTGCACTGACCGACCAGCAGCATCTGCTTTGGGTCTGGCGTGTGGCCAGGGAGCTTCTGGGAACGTCTGCCGGTGGGGATGGCAGCAGCTGCTGGGCACGGGGCACACGGCCTATGGACTAAACGCAGCCCTGGTGAAAGCAGGCGCCATCCCCCCAGAGTTGTAGCTGGGCTGAACTGGGCCCTCTGAGCACAGCGCCCTGTGGAGCTGCACATTCTCGCTGTGCCCATCTCCTAAGGGCACATCCAGCCAGCCCCTGCTTTGGGCCAGGGAGGGACAGGGCTGCAGACCCGCCAGTCACAGCCCGGCTGGGGCCTGTCCCCAGACCCTCCCAATCATGCTCCCCCGCACTGTACTCATGGGACACAGAGCCCTGGACCGTGCCGTTCTGGGGCATCTCCTCAGGTGAGGGCTTTATAGAGCCAAGGGGAGCTCAGAGATCCACCACTTCACCCCGCTGGGGGACGGCGGGGCCCTCGTCTCTCTTAGTGGGTGGGGAGACTGAGCTATGGGGCAGCCGGAGGAAGAGGCTGGGGCGGACCAAGAGAGATGCAGGCTGAGGAGCAGGGGAAGCACTGTATGTCAGGGATGTATGACTGCTCAGAGCTCCAGCAGGAAACTGGAGAAAAGCCTGTTGAGAGTCTTTGGGTTAAGTTTAGAGGCGAGAGCAGCAAGGGTGAGGCCATGGTGGGCGTCTGCTACAGACCACCAGACCAGGGGGAGGAGGTAGATGAGACTTTCTTCCGACAACTAACTGAAGTTTCCAGATCGCAGGCCCTGGTTTTCATGGGGAACTTCACAAAAAAGAAAAGGAGTACTTGTGGCACCTTAGAGACTAACAAATTTATTTGAGCATAAGCTACAGCTCACTTCATCGGATGCTCACGAAAGCTTATGCTCAAATAAATTTGTTAGTCTCTAAGGTACCGCAAGTACTCCTTTTCTTTTTTGCGAATACAGACTAACACGGCTGCTACTCTGAAACATGGGGGACTTCAGTTACCCTGACATCTGCTGGGAGAGGAATACAGGAGTGCCCAGACAATCCAGGAAGTTTTTGGAGAGTGTTGGTGACAACTTCCTGGTGTAAGTGCTGGAGGAACCAACTAGGGGCAGAGCTCTTCCTGACCTGCTGCTCACAAACAGGGAAGAATTGGTAGGGGAAGTAGAAGCGGGTGGCAACCTGGGCAGCAGTGACCCATGAGATGGTCGAGTTCAGGATCCTGACAAAAGGAAGGAAGGAAGGAGAGCAGCGGAATATGGACCCTGGACTTTAGAAAAGCAGACTTTGACTCCCGCAGGGAACTGATGGGCAGGATCCCCTGGGAGGCTAATATGAAGGGGAAAGGAGCCCAGGAGAGCTGGCTGTTTTTTCAAGACGCCTTATTGAGGGTGCAGGAACAAACCATCCCAAAGTGCAGAAAGAATAGCAAATATGGCTGGCGATCAGCTTGGCTTAACAGAGAAATCTTCGGTGAGCTTAAACACAAAAAGGAAGCTTACAAGAAGTGGAAACTTGGACAGATGACTAGGGAGGAGTATAAAAATATTGCTCGAGCATGTAGGGGTGTAATCAGGAAAGCCAAAGCACAATTGGAGTTGCAGCTAGCAAGGGATGTGAAGGGTAACAAGAAGGGTTTCTACAGGTATGTTAGAAACAAGAAGAAGGTCAGGGAAAGTGTGGGCCCCTTACTGAATGGGGGAGGCAACCTAGTGACGGATGATGTGGAAAAAGCTGAAGTACTCAATGCTTTTTTTGTCTCAGTCTTCACAGACAAGGTCAGCTCCCAGACTGCTGCACTGGGCAGCACAGCATGGGGAGGAGGTGAGCAGCCCTCAGTGGTGAAAGAACAGGTTAAGGGCTATTTAGAAAAGCTGGACATGCACAAGTCCATGGGGCCAGATGTAATGCATCCGAGGATGCTGAGGCAGTTGGCTGATGTGTTTGCAGAGCCATTGGCCATTATCTTTGAAAACTCGCAGCAATCGGGGGAGGTCCCGGACGATTGGGAAAAGGCAAATATAGTGCCCATCTTTAAAAAAGGCAAGAAGGAGAATCCAGGGAACTACAGACAGGTCAGCCTCATCTCACCCTGGAAAAATCATGGAGCGGGTCCTCAAGGAATCCATTTTGTAGGCCTTGGAGGAGAGGAAGGTGATCAGGAACAGTCAACATGGATTCACCAAGGGCAAGTCATGCCTGACCAACCTGATTGCCTTCTCTGATCAGATAACTGGCTCAGTAGATATGGGGAAAACAGTGGACATGATATACCTTGACTTTAGCAAAGCTTTTGATACGGTCTCCCACAGTATTCTTACCAGCAAGTTAAAAAAGTATGGATTGGATGAATGGACTGTAAGATGGATAGAAAGCTAGCAAGATCATCGGGCTCAACGGGTAGTGATCAATGGCTCAATGTCTAGTTGGCAGCTGGTATCAAGTGGAGTGCCCCAGGGGTTGGTCCTGGGGCCGGTTTTGTTCAACGTCTTCATTAATGATCTGGAGGATGGTGTGGATTGCACCCTCAGCAAGTTTGCAGAGGACACTAAACTGGGAGGAAAGGTAGATAGACCAGAGGGTAGGGATAGGGTCCAGAGTGACTTAGACAAATTAGAGGATTGGGCCAAAAGAAATCTGATGAGGTTCAATAAGGACAAGTGCAAAGTCCTGCACTTAGGATGGAAGAATCCCATGCACTGCTACAGGCTGGGGACCGATTGGCTAAGCGGCAGTTCTGCAGAAAAGGACCTAGGGGTTACAGTGGACGAGAAGCTGGATATGAGTCAGCAGTGTGCCCTTGTTGCCAAGAAGTCTAACGGCATATTGGGATGCATTAGTAGGAGCATTGCCAGCAGATCGAGCGAAATGATTATTCCCCTCTATTCGGCACTGGTGAGGCCACATCTGGAGTACTGTGTCCAGTTTTGGGCCCCCCACTACAGAAAGGATGTGAACAAATTGGAGAGAGTCCAGTGGAGGCCAGGAAAATGATCAGGGGGTTGGAGCACATGACGTATGAGGAGAGGCTGAGGGAACTGGGATTGTTTAGTCTGCAGAAGAGAAAAGTGAGGGGGGATTTGATAGCAGCCTTCAGCTACCTGAAGGGGGGTTCCAAAGAGGATGGAGCTCGGCTGTTCTCAGTGGTGGCAGAGGGCAGAACAAGGAGCAATGGTCTCAAGCTGCAGTGAGGGAGGTTTAGGTTGGATATTAGGAAACACTGTTTCACTAGAAGGGTGGTGAAGCACTAGAATGGGTTCCCTAGGGAGGTGGTGGAATCTCCATCCTTAGAGGTTTTTAAGGTCAGGCTTGACAAATCCCTGGCTGGGATGATTTAGTTGGGGATTGGTCCTGCTTTCAGCAGAGGGTTGGACTAGATACCTCCTGAGGTCCCTTCCAACCCCGATATTCTATGATTCTAAGCTCCAGGGCAGCCAGTTTGGGTAGAGTGGGGAGCTGGTTCCTGCGAAGCCAGAGGAGCCATGTCACACGGGAGGTTTGGCCCAGGACTGGGCGATGCACTGCAGCATGTATGGGGCAGGGGCATGGGCCAGCCCTGTGGCCAAGGGGCGGGCTCTGGCAGGGCAACTCGCTGATACAGAAAACACAGAGCGGTCACTGTGCCAGCCAACGCGGCCCTGGCCCCCGCACCAGGCAGACACATCCGGGAGGGGAAACAGGCCAGGGGAAGGGGAAATAGAGGTGGCAGGGAGGAGTGGGGAAGGGACTTGCTCATGGGCACAGGCAGAGCTGGGAGCAGAGTTCGGTTGCCAGTTTGGTAATATTTAAAAACCAGACACTCCAGCAGGAGGGCCGCAACCTCCCCTTCCCCTCCTCTTCCCCCTAGGCCTTGCCCCCATCCACTTCCTTAACCCTCTCCCCCCCATCACTCGGTGCTCCCCCCACATCAGGAGGGACTGGCCTGCTGAGCTGGGGCTGGGGGCTGCAGCCGCCTGATGCAGGTAGGAGGCGGCCCCGGCTGAGTAGGGGCTGGCACGGGCGATGCGCCGGCGCCTCCCCACCTCCCCTGCCGCAGTAACCGGACATTGAGTGTCCTGTCATAGATCTGACCGGACGCTGTCGGGTCCCCTTTTTGACTGGACTTTCTGGTTGAGAACCGAGCACTTGGCCACCCCAGCGTGGGGTCGGGCCCGGCGGCTTCCTCGGCGCGGTTGTGCTGTGGGCTGGAAGAGCAGCGGTCTGTGAAATGCGTCCCCCAAGGAATGGTGCTGCCCAGCCGGTGCCCACGTGGTGTGAGACGGTCGCCAGGGACAGACGCGGACGAAATACCCCAGCACAGCAGAGCAAGGGCCTCGCGGGAGGTGGAGCCGGGCGAGGCCTGACCTGCAAGGAGGCTACATCCACTGGGGATTTGCTATGAGGAGGGGGAAGATGGGCCCATTCTGTCCCAGCTCGCTGCTGCCATGCATGGCCCTGGCCCCCCTTCCTTGGGGAGGCGGATGGCTGGAGGAGCTGTGGGGCCGGCTGCTGGGGAAGGGCTCCAGGAGCTGCTGCCCCATTGACCTGCATGTGCTCATGCAAGCCCTGTCTCTCCCCTGGCCCCAGATTACCCCTCCCTCTCCCAACTCCCCTCTTCCCTCCTCATCCTGAGCTGGGGCCAGGGGATGGGGACAGGGCTTGCATGAGCAAATTTCAGGCTAATGGAGTCCCTGGAGCCCTTCCCCACCGGATGCTGGGTGCACAGAAGCCAGACCCTGATCCCAGCACTGGGCCACCTGCCCTGTTGACCGTGTTCCTGAAATAATCCTCATGGCACGCTCTCCCCAGTGCTACCTGACGTAATGGTGAACCTCCCCGCAGAGCTGCCTTTCCCATTCACCCAGCAGGGCTCCAGGCACCATGGGCCTGTCTGGCCCCATCGCCAGCGGCAGGTCAGCCATGCTGGGCACAGGCACCAGCTCAGAGCAAGCAGCAGCTGCAAGACCAAGCCCTGCAGAGCTCCAGGAGGGGGGGACCTGACCTCAAGATGCCCCGTCACCAGTCATTGATCTCTCACTGCGGGGGGGGGGGCGGTGCCTTCTCAATCAGACCCACAGCACCCCCACTTGGCCAGAGAAAGGAATGAGAGGGAGGGCAGAACCAGCTTTGACTAGAAGCAACTGGCAAGGGGCTGAGTGGGGTGGGGTTGGGGGTGAGGAACCCTAGGGCTGGTCAGAAAAACTTCCATGAAGTTGTATCCCACAGGCAGCAAAACGTTTGGGAAAATTGGGTTGATTTCTCTGGAATTTCAATTGGAAAACCAATTAAAACACGGGAAACCAGTTTGCACAACCTCGGCAGGTCCTGTTTCTGCCCTGGCAGACCCAAACCTGCCCAGCTTTCAGTCTGACGGGCTGCTGTGTTTGGATTGTTCTTTAATTTGCTATTATATGTCAGCGTCTGAGTGACAGAGGCAATGGTAGGGTATCACCCAACATTTCTAAACCAGCCCAAAGGGAAATGCAATGTTTGGAATGACCCGAAACAATTTCTGGTCAGGAATTGTCCTTCGGGGAAATTTTGGAATTGTTGGTGTTCTTCCTTTTTGGAACGAAGCCAGATTTAGAAATCCCCAAATCCTTTGTACAATGAGCCATCCATTGTACCCTGCCCAGCTCTGCGGGCCCCACCCAGGCCGAAGATCCCCCAGCACACAGTCCCCTGGGGTAGACACAGCTAGAAACCAGCCCCTGAGGTTTGGGTCTGAGTTGGATCCAAACCCAGAAGGGACCCATTTCCAGTTCTGGTTCAGATGTTGATAGAAATATCGAGCTAAACTCCTGCAGCGCCCATTAAAGGGCATTGCTTTTCCTCCAGGCTACAGAGCAGGGGATCGATACAAGGAGAGGGAAGGAAGGAACCAAGGGATGAGGGATGGCAGTAAGGAGGAGGGGCAGCGAATGGCTTAAAAGAACGTGGCACCCCTCAATCCCCACCTGCAGCCTCCCACCCCTGGTATACTACAGCGGGGTTCCCCACAGCTCTGCTGGTGCCCCTCAGTCCTGACCCACAGAATCCCTGCTATTCCAACCCTGGGCACTGTGATGTTGCACTCCATAAAAATATGTTTATAAGTGTGAATATGATGTAACTAGAATATGCTTTATGCAAAAGGTCTCTTGTAAGGTATCATTACAAATCCTATAATCTACTGAGTGTGGTCATCCTATTTGTATGAATGTACCGTTCTTGTATCTGAGACCAGAAATATGAAATATAACTCTGAGGACCTATTGTAATTATGCAAAGTGTGGGCCATTAATGGTGGTTTGGAATCTCTAGGACAATTGACTGTAGATGGCTCTGTTTACCCGCAAGTCTCCACTGCATAGGTGCAGGCCAGTCCCAATGGCCTGTGATGGGATGTTAGATGGGCTGGGATCTGAGTTACTACAGAGAGTTCTTTCCTGGGTGTCTGGCTGGTGAGTCTTGCCCACATGCTCAGGGTTCAGTTGATCACCATATTTGGGGTCGGGAAGGAATTTTCCCCAGGGCAGATTGGAAGAGGCCCTGGAGGTTTTTCACCTTCCTCTGTAGCATGGGGCACAGGTCACTTGCTGGAGGATTTTCTGCTCCTTGAAGTCTTTAAACCACGATTTGAGGACTTCAATAGCTCAGACATAGGTGAGAGGTTTATTGCGGGAGTGAATGGGTGAGATTCTGTGGCCTGCGTTGTGCAGGAGGTTAGACTAGATGATCATAATGGTCCCTTCTGACCTTAATATCTATGAATCTATGACATGTGAACATGTCACATGATATTGGAATCCATCTTAAACCTGGTGCTTTTCCATTTAGAAGGAGGGGTGGGGACCCTGAGGAAGACAAAGGATTCCCACCTTCTGCCAAAGCTATAAAATGGGGTGGAACAGAACAAAGGAGACCAGTCATGAAGAAATCCCCTAGCTACCACCTGAGCTGGAACAAGGGCTGTACCGGGGAAAGGATTGGGCCCAGAAACTAGGAAGGAGTCCAGTCTGTGAAAGAAGCTTATTGGACCATCTCTGAGGGTGAGATTTCATCTGTAATCAGTTTCTTAATGTATTAGGCTTAGACTTGCATATTTTGTTTTGTCTGTTATTATTTGAAACCACTTAAATCCTACTTTTTATACTTAATAAACTCACTTTTGTTTATTAATTAACCCAGAGTAAGTGATTAATACCTGGGGGAGCAAACAGCTCCCCCAGGTATTAATCAGTCTTATAGAAACAGTGTTATAGAGGGTGGACAGTTTATGAGTTTACACTGTATAAGCTTTATACAGAGTAAAACGGATTTATTTGGGGTTTGGATCCCATTGGGAGCTGGGTATCTGGGTACTGGAGGCAGGAGTACCTGCTAAGTGGTTTTCGATTAAAGTCTGCAGCTTTGGGGACGTGGTTCAGACCCTGAGTCTGGGTTGCAGCAGGCTGGCATGTCTGGCTCAACAAGGCAGGGTTCTGGAGTCCCAAACTGGCAGAGAAAACGGGCTCGGAGGTAGTCTTGGCACAACAGGTAACAGTCCCAAGGGGGTCTCTGTGAGCGAATCTGTCACAGGCTCCCTCTCCCTCAGCTCTGCCAGCGCCCCTCAGTCCTGACCCGCAGCCCCCTGCTATTCCCGCCCTGGGATTTTCCACACATCACAGCTGTACCAATGCCCCTCTCCATGGGCTTCGGAGCTCCCGGGCACCTCTGGGGGCAGAAGCCCTGTTCCCGTTAGAGGTGTATGTGGTGTGGGCTGCTCCAAAAACATACATCACAAGTGGCCAGGGACAACCACCAATGGGATCAGGGCTGGGGAGTGGGGAACAACAGAAGCAGCTGTGCCTTTCCCCCTCCTGCTGTCCTCTGCCCCCTCACTAGGAACTGTCCTTCCAGCCAACCCCTTCCGGGAACTTCCCCCCCACCCCGCAGTCTCCTGACCCTCTAATCACACAGCCCTGCTGTGTGTTGGCAGTAGGGCATTAGGAGGAAACTACTGTTGTCTCTTGAGTGACTAGCTACTTAATTATGCATCACCTCTGGCCTCTAGTGGTTGTAACTGAATAGTGTGTCATAGGCCCTATACTGCTGATAGTTAATGGGGATTCTCTCCTAGCTCAGATGACCACGGGCCTTGGTTTTGGGAGTTCTAGTGCTGCTGAAATCCTGCTGAATGTGATGGCCTTAAAGCCTGTTCTGAGAAGAGGGAGCTTGTAACTGGGGTGTCAGGGTGGGACAGAGAGAGGGGAGTGGGGAAGCTCCAGCTGGGCTGTAATGACCACTCTTCTACTCCTGGGGCAAGGCTCCCCCTGCTCCTCCCCAGGCCAGCCGTTTCACATGTGGGCGTGCAGGACACAGCCAGATCCCGCACAGCACCGGCAGTGAGCTGCAGCAGGGAGCAGTCGGGGCCTGCAGAGACATTGCAGCATGCATGGAAGGAAGGCAGGCGGTTGCCTGGTGCCCAGCGGCTCGTGGGGATGCTCTGCTGGGAATCGGCCCTGCGGAGGGAGCGCACTGGCCCTGTCTGAGCCAGCACAAGAATAAACAGCCAGCGCTGGTGACTCAGCAAAGCGGCTTTAACCTCTCCTTGGCCAGAGCCCAGGGGAATCCAAACAACTTAATGCCACAGCAAGCAAACAGGGGGCATGGGGGAGCGACCAAGGCTGGAGCGGCCACAGGACCAGATGGTGGCCAAAGCCTCCATCCCCAGGGCTGACTCCCCTTCTCAGCACGTAACTCACAGAGCTCAGGCCGGAGACTTCTACCCTGTCACCCCCGTATGGAGCCCAGTGACTGCAGCATGGTCCAGGAGGGCGGCTGGTCTGGGCATGAAGCCGTCGGGAGACCATGAATCCCCCCATCCTGGGGAGTGGGTTCCAGGGGTTAATCACCCGCGCTGCTGCCAGGCAGTGCCCAGGTTATAACTGGACTTTGTCTGGCTTCAGCTTCCGGCTGTTGATTCTTGTCCTGCCCATCTCTCTCCGCTAGATTCAAGGGCCCCTCGGCAGCTGGCATTTCCTCTTCGGGCATGTCCTTATCCACCCCAGCCAGTCACCCCTCAATCTTCTGTCTGCTGAGCTAGCTGTCTCCTGCTGCCCTGTGGGCCCATGCCCTACACCGCTTGCATGAGAAGCAGTCTGGTCCTGGCTCCTTCATCCAGAGCAATGGACCGAGCACCCCTGGCTTGGGAGCAGGACTGCCCAGCCTCCTAGCTCCCATGCCCCACATTTCACCACCCTGTGATTCTGGCCTGTGGTTTGGGGGTTGCTCTCTTCTGAAGGAACGAACTATGTTCAGTTTGGAAAAGAGGAGACTGGGGGAGGCATGATAGCGGTTTTCAGATACTTGAAAGGCTATCATAAAAAAGACGGAGAAAAGTTGTTCTCTCTTGCCACAGGGGGCAGGATAAGAGGCCGGGGTTCAAACTAAGGCTGTCGATAAATTGCAGTTAACCCACACGATTTACTCAGAAAAATGAATCATGATTTAAAAAAATTAATCATGATTAATTGCAGTTTTAATCACACTGTTCAGCCAAATACCAGTAGAATACCAATTGAAATGTATTAAATATTTTTGGATGTTTTTCTACATTTTCAAATATATTGATTTCAATTACAACACAGTATACAAAGTGTACATCACTCACTTTATATTACTTTTGATTACAAATATTTGAATTGTAAAAATGACAAACAAAAGAAATAGTATTTTTCAATTCATCTCATACACGTACTGTAGGGCAATTTCTTTGTCGTGAAAGTGCAACTTACAAATGTAGATTTATTTTGTTACATAGCTGCACTCAATAACAAAAGAATGTAAAACTTTAGAGCCTACAAGTCCACTCAGTCCTACTTCTTGTTCAGCTAGTTGCTAAGAGAAGCAAGTTTGTTTACATTTATGGGAGATCATGCTGCCCACTTCTTATTTACCATGTCACCTGAAAGTGAGAAATGGCATTTTTGTAGCGGGCATTGCAAGGTATTTACATGCCAGACATGCTAAACATTTGTATCCCCCTTCGTGCTTTGGCCACCATTCCAGAGGACATGCTTCCACACTGATGATGCTTGTTTAAAAAAATGCTTTAATTACATTTGTAACTGAACTCCTTGGAGGAGAATTGTATGTCTCCTGCTCCATGGTTTTACCTGCATTCTGCCATACAGTTTGTGTTATGGTTGTCTAGGAAGAAGACTGGGAAACAGCCAAAACCCAGCTCCATGGACGGCCCGGGAATGAGCCCCCAGGATGGGGCCCAGGGCAGCTCCCAGCTACATCTCAGCCTGGCCTGCGGCTGGGTGCTGCACTCACCCATGTGGCAGGGGAACTCAGCCCTAACCTGAACCCCAGCTTTCGGCTTCGGGGTTCAGCCGGCAGGTGCAGTCACAGGTCTGACACTGAGCTGAGAGGCATTTTCTTATTTGTCACGCAGAGTCCCTGGCATGGCGGGGGATGTGGGACCCCTATACAGAGGGAGTGTAACAGGGGCCACACAGAGCCCCTGGCATGGGGGATCCTCGTATGGGGGGAGTAATGGGGGAGACACAGAGCCCCTGACATGGGGGAGGGTTTGCAGGGAGTCCCTGCAATAGAGGGGGATGGGAGGGTGGCACACAGGGTGTTGGGGAGGGGGAAGCTGAAGGAGGAATGGAAGGAGCCCCTGGTGTGCAATGCCCTAGAGAAGCAGCAAAGCTAGTGCGGAGGTTGGAGATCTCGCCCTAGGAACCACCTCCCTGGGCCCTGGTGCTGAATGGAGGAGGCTTTTTCTTCTCCATTCTCGTCTCGCCATGGAATCTAGCGTCCTATCCCATGTGCCACACTGGGGCATCAGCGCACTTGCTGCTCGTGCATTAAGTGACATGATTAACATCTGGCGGGTGGCTGGTTTGCTTGCTCATCCTCTCCCCAGGGGCGAGTTGAGTGTGCAGTGGAGTGACCTGTTGGGTTGTTTTATATAAACCATCTGTCTGCTGAGCTCTGATTGTTCATCTTAGAGACTCCGAGGCCAGAAGGGGCTTTCGGGACCATCTCGTCTGACCTCCTGCATAGCCCAGGCTGCAGACCGGCCCTGAATTAATTCCTGTGTGAACTAGAGCAGAGCTCTTAGAAAAACATCCCAACTTGAGTTCAAAACGGTCAGGGATGAAGAATCCACCACAGCTCTTGGGAAGATGTTCCAATGGTTAATTTATCCCATTGTTAAAAATGTGCACCATATTTCCAGTCTGAATTAGACTAGCTTCAACTTCCAGCCATTGGACCGTGTTAGACCTTCCGCTGCGTTAATAAATAGATATTCCTCATGGAGGTACTTACAGACTGTGATCAAGTGACCCCTGAACCTTCTCTTTGTTAAGCTAAACAGATGGAGCTCCTGGAGTCTCTCGCTCCAAAGCAGGTTTTCCAGTCCTTTAATCTTTCTTGTGGCTCTTCTCTGACCCCACTCCAATTTATCAACAGCCTCCTTGAACTGTGGGCACCAGAACTGGACACAGGATTCCAGCAGATGTTGCACCAGTGACCAATACCGAGGTACAATAACCTCCCTGCTCCTCCTTGAGATTCCCATTTATGCATCCCAGGATCAAATCAGCCCTCTTGGCCACAGTGTCGCACCGAAAGCTGGTGTCCAGCTGATTATCCATCATGACCCCCAACTGGTCTCTGCTTCCCAGGATAGAATCCCCCCAATATAAGTACAGCCTACTTTCTTTGTTCCGAGATATATGACTTTACCTTTGGCCATGTTAAAACACACAGTTTGCTTGCTCCCAGCTTACCAGCCGATCCAGATCACTTTGTCTCAGTGACTTGTCCTCTTCACAATTTACTACTCTCCCACTCTTTGTGTTGTCTGCAAAATGTTATCAGTGATGATTTTATGTTTTCTTTCAGATCACTGATAATTATATTACCCTCCTTTAATTCTTTGTTAATCGAATCCTATATCAGCCGTTCCATTTTTTTGCCTGGGATCAATATCAGACTGACGGGTCTATAATTATCCTGGTCATCCTGTTCATCCTCTTTAAATACTGGCCATCTTTAGCTTTCTTCCTGTCTTCTGAAACTTCCCCAGTATTCCAAAACTTATTGAAAATCAACATTAATGGGCCAGACCACTCCTCAGTCAGCTCTTTCAAAACTCTTGGATGCACATTATGTTGGCCCGCTGCTTTAAAGATGTTTAACTTCTAGTAGCTGCTGTTTAACATCCTCCTGAGTTATGGTTGAAATAGAAAATGTTTCATCCGCATCATATGCTATGATCACATCATCTGGCTTTTACCCAATAGAGGAGAAATTTTGAACATTTTGTCATTTCAGCTTATTATTGACAATTCTCCCATTTCTGCATTGTAATACATCAGTACCACTGCCTGGGCGCAGAGGCTGTGCACTTTGTGGTTGTTGTTATAACCAGGGGGAGTTTGTGCCATAGTCGTTGTTCCTCATGGCACCCTCCACTGCAGGTTCCCATCCCCTGTTCCTGTCAGTCCCTTGGAGAGGGGGAAGCCTGGGGTTCAGACAGGGCACAGGTATCTCCCACACATGGGGTGCCGGGCTCAAAATGCTGCTTCTTCAGTGCTATAGACACAGGCCTCTAACCCTTGAGCTAAAGGGAAATGCCATTAGCCAGCACTACTAGCAGGTCTGTTATCCTCCCTCTGAGCAGCCAGTAGGGGGCACCATCCCTCTCACACAAAGCCAGTGGGTCACAGCCTTGTCCCACTTGCCTCTTCTTCATCTCCTGTTGTATTTAAAACCCCACCCTGCCAGGGCTGGGGCCTATCGTTGGTGGTCCCTGGGTGCTATTTGGGCAGAAGCAGCTCACCACAGCGATCCCATAGGGAAACAGAGAAACCTCCTGCTCTCTCCTTGCAGTGGGGAGGGTTACAGGCTCCTGGGTGTGTGGGAGCCTCCCTCTGCCAAGCAAAACAGCAGCTCCCTGGCACTGAGCCAGTGCTGAGCACCCTCCTCTCCCATCTGCTGCAGTCTGAGGGGGCTGCCTTTGTACAGCACCTAGCGCAACGGGGTGCTGCTTCATGCCTGGGGCTCCTAGGCACTATGGCAATGCAAATAATAATAAGTGGGGGACTGGGCCCAATAAAATAGTTCATCCTGCAGGATCGGCCCCGATAAGGCAACCCACCCCTCAGTATCGGGCCCAATAAGGTACCTCACCTACATGATCAGGCCTGAAAAAGTGACTCATAGTTTTTGGAGGGAATCCCAACATTCAGTCTGCAGGATCGGGCCCAATAAGGTGCCTCACCTGCAGAATTGGGCCTGATGAGGCTACACCCCACAGGATCGGGCCCATCAGGCACGTGCTCCCTCCCCCACATGTGAAAGTGCCCTACCTGCCTGCACTGCATGCAATGGGCCCATTCTGCCCTGGGCGTGGGCTCCGTGGCACCCAGCTGGCCCCACAGCCCCCCCCCCCAACACCAGGGGGATGTGGCTTTGACAGTCAGAGGCTCGTCTGGGACGATGGTGCCCTCCCCAGGTGCAGCGCCAGTTACCCCAGCACAGGCCCACTGCCCACTGGCTCCCCCCAGCCAAGGGAGCAGGGCACGGAGCCCCGTCCGACCCTGGCGCTTTGCATGCTCTGGCTGCCACTGACGTCACCCCCGAGCTGCCTCCTGTCTTGAGCCCCGGCCCCCCCTTGATCCCGTTCACTAAGCTGATTAGAAAGGACGCAGACAGCAACAGATGCCAGTTAAAGCGCCCGCGTGGGGCGGGAGACATGGGCAGGGACAGCAGAAGGCCAGCGCCAATGGGCATTCCAAGGCCAGACGATGCTTTGTCCTTGGGCCTGGTCCGGCTGCTGAGGGCCCTAAGAGCCCCCCAGGCTGTGCCAGGCACCGGCTCCCACTCCCCCAGCGTGCCCTTTGGGAACTGCAATGCATTTGGAGAGGGCAGCAGGTGCAGCCGACACCCACAGCCCCATTAGCCTCCGTGGCACGTGGAAAGGCAGCAACAGGGTGGCGAGGCGAAAGGCGGGAGCGAAAGATGCCACATCCATCCCTGAAGGGCTTATTGTCCCTGCGATCGGCTGGGTCCTCTGTGGGGAAGGGGCTTCCTTGTGTTTGCCCATCCCTGCTGCCCAGGGCTGACAGTGCCCCCTGCTGGAGAGGTGCAGGGACCAGCACCCAGCTGGGCCCTCCCGCTCACTGATTTGCGGCAAGCCCTGGCTGCCAGGGGACCAGCAGTTCCCCACTGGCAGTTTCCCAGTGGGTGCCATGGGCCGTAAAATGTGGTATTTAGGAGTCCCTGGAAAACCTGCTGCCCTGCTTGGCTGCCTGGTTCCCAGTCTCCACAAAGGGGCCAAGAGGTGAAAGTGCCACGGAGGCTGAGCATCTCTCTCCCCGGTAGGGAGGGAGTCCCCTGCAGGGTCCAAGCCTGCGTGGCCTGGGGCAGCCCTGTCCCTGCTCTGTGCCTTGGTTTCCCCACCTGTACAACAGAGATGATGACAGTGACTCACCTGGCACCCAGGGGATTAGTGTCTGCATAGTGCCTTGGCAATGACCATGTGAAGGTTTATTGCTAGGGCAGGGCTGCTATACGTGCCCAGTGAGCTTCACGGCTCATTCTCCGGCACTGCCAACCAGGGCCAACGTTCACCAGTGATGGATGCCCGGGACGCAGTCACTCACCAGCCAACCCCGCGCAGCCCAGAAAGCCAGGCGCTTGCTGCTTCTGCCTTCCCCTACCCTCCCTGCCTAATGGCAGCGCCCACACGGAGACGCCCAGCCAGGCCCAGAGGGTTCAACGACCTCATTATCGCTCGGGGGCAAGAGACAAGACCCAACTGTCAGACAATGAATTGCGGTGAAAAGTTCCTGACCAGATGTTGGGCCCGGAGCGCTCGCCTGGGGACACGATTTCACATTCAGGCCCCTGGCGGGCAGCGTTCAGTCAAACCCTAGGGCCCAGTTCCGCTGGGGAGAAGGCCGCACTGAAATCCAGGCACAGGGAGAAGCTGACTCACTGGCACCGCCCTTGGGGGCGCACCTAGGAAGCAGAGAAATAGCCTAAATACCTCGTGCCTTCAGGAACGGGTGCCCAGGGGTTAGGTTATCTCCTGTGCCAGGGAGAAGGGATGAACGGTCTCTTGCTGGAGTGGATCTTGGTGACTGGTCTGCGCCTGCGTGTGGATGTTAGCTGTGGGGGGCAGGTTGTGGGAGGGAGTGGAGCAGCCCGAGCGCCTTCCTTCCGCTAGATCAAGGCAAAATATTGAGGAAAAAAGGTTTAAAAAAAATGGACCTGGGAGGGGTTGTTCCTGCATCCTGATCTCCACTGAGCCGCACGCCCTGCCTCATCCAGCTCTGCCCCTCCAAATCCCCTTCTGCCCCCTCCCCAGCCCCCGTCTGTGCTCAGCCCCCTGGCCCAGCCCCGCCCTGAAGCATTGCAGGTTCCTGGATCCAGGGCTGCTCCTGACTGGAAGTTGTCACCATGGGGCCCCTGTGTGAGCCGAGTGTGATGGTACCCCTGGCACCAGGCACAAGGGGCTGTGGAGAGTGAACTCCCTTCTCCCACTGCAGGATGTTGGTAGCCCATAGGTAGCCACTGGCCGGGCTGAGGGAACATGCCACGGCCGTCGCTGCTGCATGAGGACTGGATCAGCCGCTTACTAGGAGTTTGCCAACAGCAGGGGACGGGCGCTGCAGCCCTTTCCCTCCTCCTCGGGGCGGAGCCGCATCAGACTTGGGCACCGGGAGGGAGGGAGCTGTTCCGAGTGGGGGCAATCTGCCATCCGCAAGGGGAGCCGGCGAGGAGAGCGGGTTCTGCTGACTAAGCCCCTGATCAACCACCTCCATGACATCAGAGTGACCCTGGATTGCGAGCTCTGGGTCACTGGATCCTTCCCCCTCCCGCTAAGGCACCTCAGCCCAGGGCTGGGGCTATTTTGCTCGGTAGCTCCAGCAATCCCTTGGGGGCTGACATCAGCATGAGCAGACTCTGGCTCAGCTGGGACTTGCAGCCCCCCCGGGTACCTGCTGCCAATCTCCCCAGAGCGCCCATCCCTTTGGCAGGGACAGGCCAGGTCGATGCTAGCTGGCACAAAGAAGGAGAGACACTTGGTCCCCCCCAGGGGCAGCAGGGTGTCTCTCAGCAGGGGCTGGCGCAAGGATGATCCTGCCCACTCCAGCGCCGGTGGGTGCAGCCAGCACTGAACCACCCTCAAGCGGAGCCGGCGTTCGGTTCATTTGGGGCCGGGCCTTGCTCGGTTCAAACAGGCGCTTGCCAATAGCAGACTGCAATCCGTGAGGTGACCAGACATTGCACCTTGCAGCCCCAGAGGGCCGGGGGCTTCGCAAAGCAGGGTCAGGATCATTCCTCCATGGAAGAGAGGGGGAACTGAGGCACTGAGAGGGGCAGTGACTTGTCCAAGGTCACCCAGTGAGTCAGTAACAGAGCTGGGAAGTCCTAGACACTTGCCCTACTCTCTGGACCACACTGCCCCTCTGGACCCAGAGCCCCCAGCCATCTCATCGCTACACTGGCCACACATGGGATCCTGGTCCCACTGGAGCCAATGAGAGCCAGGATTTCACCCTGTGGTCTGATGAGGTACCACCTGGACCATGGAGCCTCCTGTACTGTCTCGTGGCATTTAAGTGGCTCATTATTCCCTGGGATGGACTTGCCCACCCTGAGAAAGCTCCAGTGGGTGCAGACCCAGCAGCCCATCTGCTCAGCAATGCCAGGTGCTGCGAGCCCATCCCCCTGACATCCCACCTCCTCCACTGGTTGCCCTGTGGTACAGGGCCAAGTGCAAGGGCTCTGTCCTGAGACTCACATTCCCCCTGTGGGATCAAAGCTGGCTCCATCTGTAACCATGACCTCCCCTCACCGCCATGCCCAGCGAGGACAAGGACTCCAGACCAAGAGAGATCCATCACAGGCCCTGGGGCCCGACTGGGGAACTCCCTGCCACTAGAGAGATGGGACTGTGTGCTTTAGATCTCAACTCATCCCTGCGACTGGGCTTCCCCATGGTAATAACCACCATCATCTCTCTGAGCTGATCGCCAGGCTGTTTACTCCTGCCGTCTGCAAAGGGAGGGAGCGAGTGATTGTTCTTCCTTTTTATGCACTTGGGAGCCACCACAGCCATGTGGGGCACAGAAATGCCTAATTAGAGGGTGCCTGCGTGCTGCTTGCCCTAGTAACTAGGTCATTACGCCGTTAACATGGCAACTAGGGATGCTCCTGTCGGTACTCCCCATCTGAGGGACCCTGCTCAGGGCGGAACGGTCAGAGCCTTGAGCATCCCCCCCATCCACACACCCCCCCCTTCTCCTCCTGGCTGTCATAGTTACCACACTGCAGAGGCATCCTGCGTTCTCCATTAGCCACTGACCCAGCCGCGGCAAGCCCTGCACTTTTCAGTCACCAGCTGACAGCTCTAAATAGACTGCACCAAAATCCGACCAATCAGCAGGCCGGCGCGCCCCGTGCCATGTGCCATATGCCTGATTCACAAGTTTTGATCAGGAATTCCTAATAAGGTCCCCGCTCAACAATTAGCTGCAGCAGGCTGCCGAGGGGAGGGGCAGGGATCCACTTTGAATCTCCCAGAGCGGATCAGAAAAGGGCCGGGATGGATGATGGACTTTGGGGGAGAGGGAGTCATTTTCACCCACCCGACCTTGCCCTCTGTCAATTTCCTCTGCATCTCTTTGCTCCTTTGTTTGGTGCTTTACCTTGTTGGCACATCTGTCTCGCACATCTGCTTTCAGCCACAGGCAGGAGTGTTGGTAGCCCCAGTTGGCTTAATCAGAGCTCACTGAAGTAGAGAAACACCCGCAGCTGCTGTACATTTACTGCTGTTCTTCAGGGATTTAAGTCCCAGCTAGCGAGGAATTATCAAGATGTGGAGAAGGGAAAACAGTAAGTTAGAGCAAAGTGTCTGCTCTTTTTCCAGAGCCAAAAGGGTTTTGGGGGAGAAACATGACCAGCCTTCACACCTGTTATAACCCTAAAGGATCCCATGTGTCCAGGATTGCTTTTTAAAGTCCTCTCGCTCCATCATCAAAAGAAAGAACAATAGTCTATAATTCTGTAGGGCCTACAAAAACATCACATCTCGCTCCTGAACAAGCACGAAGCCCAAAGCTGGGCCGCTATTTGTCACCGATGCCGGAGGCACAAAGAAAGATACTTTGCATGGATGAAGAGCAGGATGCATTGCAGCTGAACCAAGAAAGTCCTCTTGGGTTTAAGCGTCATTCAAACGTCAGGAGGGAGCGAACAAATGTAGCTGTTTGCCAAATAGAAATGTGAAAAACAGGTGAGGGCAGAGGGGGAGGAGATATATGAGGGCACAGAAGAGTGATCGCTATAGTGCCCCCATTATTACCCTGTTTACGCATGTTCACAGTTCTCTGAAACACTCACCTTTCCACGCACGGGGGTCTGACCCAAAGCCATTCTTTGCACCGGCTCTGCACCAGGCCCTTCGTCTCTCTGCACCATGCAGGTGCTTTTCCTCCGCTGCACCTCGAACATAGCGCGCATGGTACAGAACTGGCCCGACTCATCCCCACTTCCCCAGTGTTTGGCCTTATTAACAAACGTGAACGATAAGAGAATAGAAAGGCCTCTGCCCCTCCTCCTTCTGGCCTGCTCAGCCCACACACTAGATCCTCTCCCTTCAGAGAGCCATGCCCAGCGCTGGGTAGGATAAGCCGCCTACCTTGGGGAGTCAGCAGGCTGCATTTAATCATTTCCCAGATGGATCAACAGGGTGCGGGTGGCAGACAAACACAGTCAGGCTGGTATCATTTTCATAGGCTACAAGCAGGGTTGACTGCAATTTGTTTCTGGCATGAACAGAGGCCCCAGTGGGCTGCAGCGGCCTGTGTGTGGTTGGAGACAATAAGAGATTCCTCAGTTTTAAAGCCAGAGGGACACTTACGAACATCTGGTCTGGGCCAGACAACCACCAGTCCCACATGTCTATGGGTCTATAGTAAGGCTCTTCGAAACTCTTTAGTTTTGTCCATCCACACTTCACTCTGATGGCTATTGCACACTTGGGAGAAAGGTACTCTTTGACAAAGATCCAGCACCACCAAACCCTCCCACCCCCAGCCCCTTCAGTGACGGTGTCAAAGCTGGGTGGGAATTTTTCAACAAAATATTTTTTTCAGTAGAAAATGCCAATTCACCAAATTAGAGCTTTTTGTGGGAAAGGGCCATTACAATTAAACTTTTGTTGGGAATGTTTCCCAGGTCTGAGTGAAGAGACTCACCCCAGAATACCCTTAGTGACTGGTGTCACGGAGTCCCCGGGCGATGCTCGGGAACTGCTCCCTACGAAGCCAGGCAGGACTCTGGGGGAGTCTCCTCTCTGGGAGCAGCCTGTCTGCAGGGGACACAGCTCACCCGGCTTCCCCCTTCCTGGGTCTGACCTCAGAGCATCCAGCATCCTCTGCCCCTCCGTGCACTTCCCACAGCCAGTCCGCCCAGGTGAGGTCCTGGGGAAGCCAGAGGGTCCTGCACCCCAACTTCCCAGTCAGACGTGACTCTCAGCCAGCCAGTAAAACAGAAGGTTTATTAGACGAAGGAACATGGTCTAATACAGAGATTGTAGGTACAGAGACCAGGACCCCTCAGCTGGGTCCATTTTGGGGGCCAGTGTGCCAGACAACCCCATCTACACTTCACTCCATGTCCCCAGCCAGCCCCAAACTGAAACTCTCTCCAGCCCCTTCTCCTCTGGGCTTTGTACCTTTCCCGGGCCAGAAGGTCACCGGATTCCTTGTTCTCCAACCCTTTAGCTCTCACCTTGCAGGGGGGAAGGGCCAGGCCATCAGGTGTCAGGAAACAGGGTGTCGGCCATTCTCTGTGTCCAGACCCCTGCACACGACCTGCCCTCTAGGGATCTGCAATGACCATACACCCTTATCCCTCCACCTAGATACTTAAGAACTGCATAGGGGAAACTGAGGCACCCCTACAGTATTCAAAGGAAACATAAGAACAGTCCCGTTTCGTCACAACTGGGCCATAGAGTCAGCCTCCCTCTCTTGCTTTTCTCACACACATTTTCAAAAGGTCTCGGTTCTGTCCAGTGCAGACAGAACTAAAACCAATTTCAAAACTTAAAAATTTTTCATGCTCTGGAATTCTTGCTTCCTGGCCAGCCCCACTCTCACTAAATGCCCTGGAGTACCTGCCCCACGGGGAAGCAAAGCCAGGGAGGAATGGACATAAATTTTTTTTATAGTTCTAAAGCAAAAAAGAAAAAGATGGGGAAAAATCCCACGTTTTCAGGCCCTGCTGATCCCCCATAAAGACACAAAGTTTGTAAAAATCCTTTGCGAGCCCCCTGTGGGGCAGCCCCCAAGCCACATAACACGTGTTTTGCTGATTTTCAAGACCCACCCACCCCTTGGAATACTTTGCGACACTGAAACAAACATGCCACATTAAGGCCCCTCCCCCTACTGCCCCCACTGCATTACGTAATTTATGGACAGCTCCTTGAATGCTGGGAACACCTTACTCACCCACGTTGGAGCTGCAGGATGGGGCCCTAACTGGGTGCCTCTGGCTCCTGGCCTGCAGGTGGGGCAGCGGTTGGCTGAGCTCCCCCTCCCCAGAGCCCTGGCTGCGTGCCCTGCATCTGGCTTTTAACACCGCTGAACTGCCATTGCCGGAGTTACAGATGGTTGGAGGAAACCTTCCAATCACCCCCCAGGACAGAGCCTGGCTGTCGCTCCGCACGTCTGGCCTGTGAAATCTAGGAATGGGACGAGCAGGTCAGATCAGCAGGGTCAGGGCTGTCGGCCCTGCCAAGACAATGTTGTTCCCTACAGCAGGCTCTGGCTGCCTCCGGGGGTGGGGGTTCCACCGCTCACTGTGGGGAAACTATTCCCCGGGCCCATGTCCTCGGGGGTCTGCACCTGGATGGGGACCCTTCTTCACTCTGCAGTGACCTCTCTCTGGACGCCACCTCAGAACCTCCCTTTCCTCTCTATCTTCAGCCTGTCCCCCTGTCTAGTGCGCCCGGCCCAGCGTGGCGTGAAGGGGGATCCCGAAGGATCGGGGGCAGAGCTCTGCGTCGCAGCACGAGATGCTGCAAATGAACCAAGACGCTTCGGAAAGGCTGTTTCCATCCGCAAACGCACCCGGAGCCAGGGTCAGGGCGTCAGCTTGGCTCAGCAGCCTCCAGGATGTCCTCAGAGGGTTTAGCACCTGTCTCCGGAGTCAGGCTCGCGCACGCTTTCTCGGCATCTGTACATCCCAGACTGCACCAAGCCAGGGAGACAGCTGTATCAGCCTAGTCCCAGAAGTGGTGCCACCCCCAGAGGAAGAGCTGCCAGAGCACATGCTCTGCAAGCCTGGTCTGTAACCCCGCATCTATCTGGGGGGCTCGGAGTACCGGGCACCCAGCAGCAGCTACTGCTGTCAAGCTGCTTCCTCCACTGCTTGGGTGCATGTTGGTCTCTCTCAGGTGGCTTGTGATGGAAGGTTTATTCGAAAGCAGCAGCCTCGCCCAGCTGTCACCACTAACCTGCCCCTCCTCTCTGAAAACCACCCCTCCCATTGTTCATCAAGGCCTTGTCTGCGCTCGGCAGGGACTGGCTACTGCTGTTGGGTCATCCACGGGTAAGATCCTAGGCTAGACAAAGAGCCATGCCACGCCCCCCCCAGCCATTTCAGACATTGTTGTGTGAGCATTTCCACACTTCCTTTCTGCTGGTATTTGTTGGCCAGCTAATCAGAGCTGCTGCTGGGCAGAGTGCTGACCCCGCGAGCTCCATGTGGCCATGCGAACACTCACGTGTGCTCATTCGCGGGATCAAACAGCCACAGCTTCGGCTACACGGGGGTTTTCCGGTACCAGGGCTCAGCCCCACCGGTGTGAGCAGAACTGAACCCGGCCGCTCTCCAGCCCAAAGAGTGGTGCATTGCCCTTCATCTCTCCCCGAGGAAACTCTCAAGAGCATCCCACCCATCCCAGTCAGCTCCAGAGAACCTGCTCAGCACAGCCCCGGTCCCGGAGTCTGCTGGCCCATCTAGGAGGCGCCTGCTGGCCAAGGTGACTAGGGAGGTCTCCGAGCCATAGCAGGCCCAAAGCCAGATTGACAGAGCCTGGGGGGGTCTGAAGCCTTCACTACAACCCTTGCCAGAGCGAGCGGGTGAGAGCTGTCAGGGCTGTCAGCATGGGTCTGGGTTCTTCAGCATGGACCTTGTGACCCACTTAATGGAAGCCGACGCCCTGGCATTCCTCAAGGCAATCCGGGCAACCTCCCGCACGGGAAGACCCACTCCTCCCTCATTGGGTTTTTCATCCACATGGGACACACACGGGTCCAATTCACAAGCCGGGCATGCTCGCACCCCAGCATGTCAAAGGTCAGACCTGGCCAAAGCCTGACCAGCAAAGACGAGGCATTTGTCCCCTCTTGACACGGATTGCAGCTCGCCCTGTTTGCAAACGGAGGTAAACACCACCCTCCCCTCCATCCTTTGGGAGAAGCCTTGCTCCTTGTCCCTCTACAACAGCAAAGGGCCTCCAGTCCCCAACCCACCGGGCATAGGCCATGGTGTCACAGCAGGAGTCTCCAGGGGGCGCTGGGACAGGGCATGGAAGAAACCGCTGCCCTGTTCAGTTTTGTGATACAGTTCCTCTAAGGAGCTGTTGCACGCAGCAAAGGAGTTTGTCCCCTGTCTTAACCTTTCCAGCTAGTCAGTTCTTGAGGCAGAAGAGCCCCTTGAGTAGCAGGTATTGGTGGCTCAGCTGAGATCCCTGAATGAGGGGATTGCTGGAGTGCCGTTTGGGACCACTTCTGTCCCAGGCCTGAGGCACAGTGAGTACATAAACACCTGGCACTAAGCAAACACCCAGTCTCTGAGTCACTGATTTCACCTCAACTGGGAAATCGACCTGCCACTTGTGACCGCTCAGCAGAGGCCTGACAATAACCTGGGAGCTGGCTCGGGCCCCCCCCATTCCCCCTCATTTCCTCACACAAAGCAAGAGGCTCTGGCGGAGCGGGTGGTGTGTTCTGTTTCAGAGAGATGAGCCCAGCTGGATTTAGGCTCAATCCCAGGCGAAGCTATGTGTCACCCCCTGCAGCTTCTCCTCCCTCCCCGCCTTGGCAGGTCCCCGCTCTGCAGTGTGACCAGGAGGATGGAGCTGATGGCCACCTTCCTTCCCGTTTCTCTCTCTGCTTTGGAGAAGGGCACCGCAGCTCTCTGCTCATGGGCTCCTTCTCCTGCCCACAGGCCCCGGGGCCTGAGCGCACCCTTAAGCCCAGACAAAGAGCAGGGGAAGCCCCTGGCAGTTACTGGTCTCTTGGAGGCCAGGAGGGGCAGTGGAGGAATGAGGGTTTTGCTGCAGTGACTCAGGCCCAGAGTCCAAAGGTATTTAGGCTCCTAGCTTCCACCAGTGACTGTATTTAGGGTGATTAAATTGTATGGAGTCCAAACTCCTTAGCCTCTGCTCCTAACCCCCAGCAGAGACCACACTCGCCAGTGGTGGGGGAAAGCTAAAAGGGGGTCCGGTGCCAACTAAGCCCTGGGCTTTTCCCCCAGCCAGACTCCCCCTAGCAGCCTCCTTCCCCACTCCACTGCAGGGCAGGCATGCCCCAGCCTAGCCGGCTCCCCAGACATCCACGGGCTCATCTCCTCCCTCTGCTGAGCCCTCACTTTTCCCCTAAGGGAAGCAGCCCTGGACACTGCCAGATGTGGGACACGACCCTGCTCAGTGGCTCTCCCCAGGCCACGGTCCCGCTCCCCAGTGGCCCAGCTCTGCAGGATCCTTTGTTCGCGTCTAACTCCTGCATGGGCCGGGAGGCACCAGCTCCCCACATCCCCCCCGAGAGTCAAGCTGTTACTCTGGCACCATCTAGCCCCCAGGCCTGCCCCTTGGCCTCAGCCCCTGCACAGCAAGAAGGAGTCAGCAACCCAGCCCTGGCCGTCAGAATCCAAGCCCCAACCTTAGGCCTCTCCCACTGCCCATCACTGCCCTGTGCCGTGGGCTGGCTGGGGAGCAGGTCAGCTGCCTGCTCGTTGGCCAGTTCACTCTGCTAGATCCCAGCTAAGCTCAGAGCCAGTCTCTGTGGCGGGAACTGGGTTTTTTTTCTCTCCCCCATTCGCTTTTTCTTCCCAGAGTGGCAGCTGCCCTGGCTGTGCTATAAAACCAAGCCCCATGAAAGCCCAGCAAAGGAAAAGGTTAAGGGGCAAGAATGTGGAGGTGAAAAGGCAAGCGTATGGGGCAACAGGCAGGAGCTGGCCTGGGAGCAAAGGTTTAAGGGGTGTGGGGGTGTAGGGGTAGGTGGGAAGATGACCTGGCCTGGAAGAACATGGGCACAATGAATGGCAACTATACATGGGACGCCAGACAGGCGGGAGGGGGATCTGCAGTGATGCCTTTTGTAGCCCCCCCCAGTCTGATGGCTCCGCCTGGAAAAGCCACCTGTGTCTCTCTGCCAGGCCTGCTGCCGCTCAGTGCTTCCCCCCTCACGCTGTGCTGGGCTTTTCTGCACACCCTGTTCCAGGACCTGCTGCTTAATATAGCAGATTTCTGCACTGCCGGTGTCGCATCGCAGAGTCTGTGTAATCAGCCGCCTGCTCTCCATGCCAAGGGGGGCGGGGAACGGAGGGACCAGGGGAGGGGAAGAGGCTCATTGATCAAAAGACAACGCTAGTCAGGCTGAGCGCAGCACAGAGCCGGCAAGAGCTGGCAGAGGAGACGGCTCCCGGGGGGGCCTTCCTCACTTCTTGTGCAGGATGTGTGGAGACCTGCTTCACGTCCTGGTGCATTTCTACACTGGCAACAGGCAGGGATCAGGCAGGCCAGGTCCAGCTTTTACACCCTGGAGTGAGGGGAGGGCTGGCCTCCAGGCTCCATCCTGCCCCTTTCCCGAGCAGACTAGATAAATACACTCTAATGCCGGATTCAGCGCTAATGCAGAGCCCTGACGGAAGGGTGTGATCCAGGCCCAGCCTCCTGGGAAAACAGAACTTGCCTTGACAAAGACAGTTTGGGGCTGAAGTTAGTTTCGTCGGTGGAGATGTAATGAGCCAGGGAGCCATAAACATCTATTGAGCTCACGTCTGTTTCTTCACCATGATAGAACAGGCCCCCTCCATATTATCCCCCTGCTGATACAATAACAGGGACATGGAGCTGCCTCTGTCTTCTTGCCCTGGTTAATGCCTCCAGGCAGCTGCCCTTGTCTTTCACCCTAAGAGCCGGATTCTGACCCCTTCACTCAGCTGAGTAGCACCTGAGCCCTTCCGCTTCCAGGGGACTACTCCCAGAGTACACTGTTAGCCCACCGGCCCAGGGCTGTGTTCACCCGAGCTTGCAGGTGTGAATTCCTTGGGACCAGAATGCCTCGTCCTTTGTACTGCACCCAGCACACTGGGGGACAGCTCCTGGCCGGGGGGAGGGCGATAAATGGGCTCAGCTTCATCGGCTGCAGCTGTGTTTCACATGACCCCCCAGCAGAGAAGCTGCCCCAGGGATAAGGTGGCTGCTGCCGTGGGAATCGCTAGGGGACCCGGAGGGTTGCTCAGAATCGAGTTTGGGTGCCTGGCCCGGGGACATTACAATTAGCTAGCAGCGATGCAGGCTGTCGATACCCCCACTCAGTCCAGCCCGGGCCCAGCCAGGGACATCAGAACCCAGTCTGCTGGCCGAGGCCAGGGAGGGGGGAATAACAAAAGGGAAGCAAAGGAGGTGGCTGTTTGAGAGCTTCGTGCGGGTTCGAGTGGGAGGGCTGGCCAGAAGCACTCATCCAGGCCACAGATTTTTTTCCAGGAGCTGATCAGGGAAATTCACACACAGCCCCTGGCTCGCTCAGGGAGCACACAGGAGAAGGAGCCAAGTGGGGTCAGCAGCCCCTAGAGCTTGTAGGTGCAACACCACCCGCTGTCCTGCCTTCTTGGCTCCTGGCCCGGCCTCTTTATCCACCTGATCCCGCTCCCCCAAACTCCCCTTGACGCCTCCAGGAGCAGGTGCGGGCCCTGCACTGCTGGGCCCAAGAGAGAGCTGTGGCTTCCTGCAGGCTCTCATTGAAGTCAATGGTAGGTTTGCCAGGGCCACGGAGAGGGCCATTAAAGAGCATCTTGGATGCAGCAGAGACCTGATGGGCTAGAACAAGCTTCCATCCCCCGCAGTGCAAACCGCTTTGTCCTTGAGGTGATGAGAAGTGTCAGGGCCGATTGGCCTTTCGGCCTTTAGCCCAGGCTTTCCGTTTGCCGCCTGGTGCTAAAGTCACTGTCCCACCAGGGCTCCCATGACAACCTATCGCTGACACTGCCAGGGACAGCAGGGTTTGCAAGTCACCCCAGCCATGCCTCTGCATAAAGCTACTTCAAAGTGTGTGATAAATGAGGTGGCAGGGGAGCTCCCTTTGATGGACACCCAGCCAGCCAGTAGCTATAAAATCCCTCTTAGTAGCTGTTCTCTGATTGCTCTACCTGGAAAGGGTTAAAAAGTCTCACTACCATGCACAGGTAAAAGGCACTGAGTGGGCACCTGGCCCAAAGAACCAATGGGAAGGTGAGAACTTTTTAAAGTGGAGCAAAGACTCCCAAATGGCTGTCGGTGGTTGTTCTCCTGGGCAGAGGGGACAGGGCAGAGCTGTGCTGTGAAAAGCTTGGGCCAGGTATGAAAAAAATCATCAGACTTATCCCTAGAAACTCCTCATTGTAAGTGGATCAGGAAATGTCTAGGAAGACGTGATGAGGTTTGTCCCTTTCATTTCTTTATGGTTTGTGGATTCCTCTATGCTAACCCCAGGTGCTTTTGTTTTGCTTGTTGGACCTCAAGAAAGCTATTCTTGGGGCTTAATCCTTGGAGTTACTCTTTTAAAATCTAGCAATAGCCTAAGTTCCCAGAAGTATTTTTTCTTTTTTTTTTAATAAAATTTATCTTTTTTAAGAAATCCAGAATTGGATTTTTGTGTCTTAAGAGGTTTGTGCACGTTGTTTAATTAGCTGGGGCCAATAGCTGATCTCCTTTTTTTTCTTTTCTTTCTCAGCTCTTCCCCGGAGGTGGGGTGAAAGAGCTTGAGGGTACCCTTCAGGAAGGAATTCCCAAGTGCACCTTCCTGGGCTCTCACAGGGGTTCTTCATTTGGGGTAGTGGGAGCATCTGCCAATCCAAGATCAGAGAAAAGTTGTAACCAATACAGCTTTTTAGCATAGGCAAGGCCCAACCTCCACTGACATTCAGTGGGACTTGCCCTCCCAAGTCGCTTAGGGCTGCTGAAAATCTTACCCTTTGTTCCTTCTAAGACATTGCTGAGGGTTTCCTATTGACTGTGGTTATGGTCATTTAAAATTCCCCACCACACTGCAAGGCCCATCCATCCACCATTCTGAGTGGGAGAAGGACGACTTCAAGCGAGGGTAGAAGCTTGTGTTAACCCCCTCCTTCCCCATCCTTGATGACTCCTTAGAATACCATGCAGGGAGATATGTTTTAAAATAGCCAGACCCCCAGGAGAGAGAAAAGGTTGGATTTTAACCCCTTGGTGCCTGCATGTGTCTGGACTGCCTGAGGCAGCTGCGAAAGTCACACCCAGTGGGATGACAAATAGCGGATGCAACCACTTTAAATTGAATCTCTATTTCCATTCCAGGTTTCAGAGTAGCAGCCGTGTTAGTCTGTATTTGCAAAAAGAAAAGGAGTACTTGTGGCAGCTTAGAGACTAACAAATTTATTTGAGCATAAGCTTTCGTGAGCTACAGCTCACTTCATCGGATGCATTTGGTGCAGTGTTTTCCACCAAATGCATCCGATGAAGTGAGCTGTAGCTCACGAAAGCTTATGCTCAAATAAATTTGTTAGTCTCTTAGGTGCCACAAGTACTCCTTTTCTTATTTCCATTCCCTTAGTGTGACAATTATCCCTGTTCAGAGGGCCAACAGCAGGGCTGGCCTTCACTTCAGTGCTGCCTCTGGCCAGCTCATGGCTTAGGCAAAGACCCTCTCTGCTCTAATGACGCTTCGGATGAGAGAAGCACTTGGCTGGTGTATACGTGCTTTTAAATGCACAAGAGCATGTAAGATCATCTTTCATTCTGGGTGTATTTCTAGTGACTCCAAGCTGCCTTCAATTACCTTGGTGCAATTAGCTTTACTAAATCCACAGTTTGGCCCGGTGCTTTTAATACATTAAGTGCAGGAAGGGCACGGTTCCTTGTGTGCACGGCAGATCCTTTCCCTGCAACAGTGTTTTGAACGCCTGGCTCTGGAGCTGACATGACTTCAAGCTTGGCCTCGGAGGGTTTCCTTGATCTAAAATGTGTGATGCTTCTTGAGGCATGGTCCAGCTCTGCAAACAATGACGCTACATATTGCAGAGCCCAGCTCCACCTGGGGGATTGGCACAGACTCCAGCCAAACGCATGCAGCTTGCCAGGGTGATCCAGGCCTAGCGGAGAAAGCATTGGTCTGGAAATCACAAGACCCAACTTCACTGCTGCCACTAACCTGCTGGGTCACCATGGGCCAGTCACTTCACTGTTCTGTGCCTTAGTTCCTCCCGTCAAATGGGGCTATGATATTTACCTCCTTTGTGGTCTGCTGATGACAAGAGCTAGGTGTTGTTATTGCTACAAGCCAAACAGTGGGATTTTAAATGGCCAGCCCTGCACACTCCCTGGAGTCTGAGAATGAAGACTTTTCACACCACGCCTACCCGCACCACTTTCACAGCCAGCTCTCAGCGACGTGGTTTGCAGAGGTGAACCAGATCAGAACTGAATTAAGAGCTCTGCACATGCACACAGAGGTAGAATCCAGTTCTCGTGCTGCAGCCAGAGCTAACACCACAGGCATCTGTCTCCATCACCGAAATGAGCAAGTGTGGCTGGTACAGAGGAAGCAGGTTTGGGGAGCGTGAAGGTGCCATTTTCACACAGACACTTCTCGGTGTAGAATTGCACTTTAAGTGAACATTAATCATTGACTAAGAGCCGAGATGGCCCCTAAAGACCTCTGTGATGGGGGATGAGATGGTGGGTTAAATAGAGGAGTTCGGGTGTTTAAGTTCAGGGCTGGGAATTGGGGTCTATCAGTTTCTAACCATGGCTGTGGCAGCAACTCCTTCTCCTGGCTTGGGCCGCTAATGGGCCCTGGCCCTGCAATTCCTCAACTGTGATCTGTGGATAAGATTTACCTCTTACACACCAAGGCGAGAATGAAGTCCTTTAACAGCCATTGCTGACAGGTGCTATGTGGCAGCAAATTATTATTAGAAAGCAGCAAAAGGAAGATGGTCCAATGGTTAGAGCACTAGACTAAAATCTGGGAGACCTGGGTTTGGGTGCTGGCTCTCCCGCAGATTCCCTTGTGAGGCGCTCAGATACAATGGTAATGCAGGCTGGACAAGTACATTAGACATGTAAAAGGCACATCTAGCATGGACAAGTGCTGCCGGAATGGTGAGTATGGGTCTGATGTTCTGAAATACAGGTAGGCCGTTGCTCTCACACCGGTTACACTTCAATATCCAGCAAATGCAGGCTCAGGGGCTCACAAAGGACAGCAGGGAAGAGATGCTGACCAGGCAGAATGCCAAGCAGGAGATGGGCCAGTAGGGGTGCAGATACCCCTAGCCTACCTGTCCCCTCACTCTCCCGTGGTGCATTGACTCCCAGCAGAGTCCAAGCTGTATACGCTGATCTCTCCGTGGGGAAGAGAAGTTATCTTTTGGCTGAGGACTCCTGGAAGGCACTGGAGATCTAGAGCCTTTGTCATCACAAGGGAGCTCCAAGCTATGGAGAGGGGAAGGGACTTTAGATGGGCTGTGTGAAGTTTTCAACACCACCTCTGTATGACTCTGGCACCTTGGGAGACTATGATCGTTTTTGACTCCCCATCCCTCCCAGGAAGCACTGCAAAAACTTTCACTCCAGTTTGCCACCATTTGGGGAATCCACCAAGCAAATATTGAGATTACCTAGTGAGCCGAATGTTCAAAATAAAATAACCCCCTTCCAGGTCTTTATATGCTGCAAAGCAGCAAATTCAAAATGCCTGGTTCTTTACTCCTCTGTATGTCACCTGTAACTCTAGATTATCCTCATGGCTCAATTCTGCCTGGGGGCAAGGATTTGGGCCTGATCCAGCAAAGCATTTAAGCACCTGCTTGAACTAAGTGTGCAAGTCATAGCATTGACTTCACTTGGATTCTTCCCAGGCTTAAATTAAATGCTTTACCCCCTCACACTCTTGCTACCTGTGTCTCAGGACCTTAGTGTATCAAAAGGAAACACTGTGTTACCATTTCTTTGTAGGTAGGAAGCTGCAGGAAGGTTGAGAGGACAGTGCTGGAATGCCAGGCGGCTCACAAGCCATATTGAGTGTATGTGTGTGGGGGATGGGGGAGGAGGGGTGTCACCATAGTACCAGAGCTGTGGGTTTAACCCCATAGAATTGTACATTGTGAGCCCCAGACGCAGAGATCACTGCTGGGGGGCGGGGGGGAAGGCGGAAAGGCCTGGCCTGCCACCAAAACATCCTGCTTAGAGGGAAAATCACTCCTGCGATTTGCAAGCAAAGCAAACTCAACTAGACCAGCTACTTCAGTACCTTGGACAGCACTCGCTCTCCATTGCTCTCCTCATACTAGACCCGCCAGCTCGGGGAGCAATCAACTCCGAATTGAACTGAAAACCACAAGGAGCAGCGGAAGATCACACGGCCACCTTCGGAGCCGGGCAAATTATTATTATCCTAAGTAAATAATTTGAAAGTGACTAAAGCGCGAGTGTATTATTCAGCCAGGCCTTGCCCATCCAGTGCTGCCTCGCTCCCTGCGGATCCGTGACTCTGTGAAGTTACCACGGGGGGACAAATAATGCCCCGTGACTTGCTAAAAAAAGAGAGTCCCCCGGAGACCTCCGAACCCGAACCCGGACTGATGTCATTAAAAGGTGCCCAGCAGGGGTGGCTGCACCCGGGGTGGTCTCCCAGGCTCGAACCAGACTTCCTGTCTGGAAAGAGCGAAGGCTGGGGGGGAAGGATAGACACGAACAATGCCTCCTAAAGCAGGCACCATTTGCATTCATTGCATTGGGAGGGACAGGCTGGCTGTCAGATTATTTGATTAGGTGCATGGGATTGGAGAGAATGCGTCTCTTTGTGTCATTCAGAAAAGACTGCAAGGGAGTACATACAGTCACACCCCCGTCGTGCGAAAGCCCAGAGCAGGTTCTGCTTGGAGTGCAAGTTACAAAGAAAGAGACAGAGATGGGGAGGGGGGGGGGGGAAGAGACAGATCGGCTCTTGCAATGCACCTAGTCCTGCGAGTGTTCTGGGGAACACAGTGTAGTGATGGGACAGGAGGGGCTGGCTCGCAGGGCCACTGGATATTATATTCCATTAGGCCAGAGGTTCTCAATCTTTTTCCTTTCTGAGCCCCCCCCCCCAACATGCTATAAAAATTCTATGGCCCAACTGTGCCCAATAACTGGTTTTCTGCATATATAAACCAGGACCGGGTTAGGGGTTAGCAAGCAGGGCAATTTCCCGGTGCCCCACACCACAGGGGCCCCCACCAAGCTACATTGCTCAGGCTTCTGTTTCAGCTCTGGGTGGTGGGGCTCAGGACCCTGGATTTCAGCCCCAGGCAGAGGGGCTGCGGCTTTTTGCCCTGGACCCCAGCGAGTCTAACTCTGGCCCTGCTTGGCGGCCCCCCTGAAACCTGCTGGAGGCCCCCCCAGTGGGCTGAGAGCTAGGGAACCAAGGAGCCACTGCCAAGCTGCTATTTTAACAACCAGCAGCCAAGAGCAAATGCTTGGCCCCGGCTCAGCACAAAATCCCAAACGTATTCACCGTAAACACCCACCCCAGTGATCCAGCTTCTTCCCCTGCCCCCGGGCTAAGAAATTCACCGCCCGCCGCCGGGCTCTGCTTGGTCTCCGTAGGTTTATCTCTCTTTGCAATATACAATATAAAACAATCTGCTTCTGGTTTGTACATTTGAGCAACACTGGCACGGCGAACATCCCGCAGGCAGACGGGGGCTCGTTACGTTCAGACAGCAGGCGGGCGGCTGCCCTCTCGGCTCGGCTCCCAGTGGGCAAGGCAGAGCGGAAGGGGCCAGACCCTCCCCAGCCCCAGAGAGCGGGCGGAGGGGGGTGGATGGAGACCAAAACTCGGTGTGTGTGTGTGCGGAGCGGGGGAATACTGCTCCTAGCCGGGATTCCCCCCCCCAGGGACCCCCAGTCAGCTCCGCGCGGGACACCCCGTTCCGTCAGCCAGTCTCCGGACCCAGGGGCTGTGATCGCAGCGCTGCGTGTGACACACCCACAACGGCAGAGCCGGACAGACACTCGCATGCAGAATTTCAGCCTTCTCTTTTCGGTTAAAAAAAAAACAAACCAAACCCGACCCCTGGCCCCCGCCGTGCTGTGATTCACAGTAGCGGCTAAGGACACGGGGTGTTGGGGGCCGGGTCCCCTCCCTTGAAGGTGAGGTTAGGGCACGGAGAGGCTGCCACTTCCCCTCGTAAAGACGTAACCCGGCTAATCATGCCTCAGGCCAGCCACAAAGCCCCAAATCCAAGAGTCCCCCCCCATTTGGGAGGACAAGTCACCCCTCCTCCCCCCCCCCCAGCTCTGCCATGCAGCCCGCTCCCTTCCGGGGAAGGCAGCCGCCGCCAAGACCTCGGCTGATGGTTTAGGGTCTCCCTTGGCCAGAGCAGCCTGTCCCCCCCCCCATACAGCATGAAGCCCCACCCCAGGAGATGCGAACCGGCAGTGCCCCTCCCCTCCCTCCCCGCCGCCTTCACACGGGCCCGGTCCTCGCTGCCTTCTCGGCAGCTCCAGGGGTTGGGCAGTTTTTGGAGGCGGCTCCGGCGGGCGACGTTGGGGGGAAGGGAAGTCCAGCAGCTCCCCCTCCAGCGGGCCGCTCCCTGGCGGCGGTGGGGGCAGAGGGAGGGAGCCCCAGGGACCTCCTAGCGGTCCAGGCTGATAGTCCAGTGCTTGGGGCCGGAGTCCCGCCTGCCGCCGGTCTCCCCTTCGCTCTTGAGGTCCTGGAAGACCTGGGTGAAGTAGTGCGGGTCCGAGTTGATCTGCAGCATCTTGGCGCTGAGGCGCTGGATGAGGGCCAGGCAGCGCTCCCAGAACCGCTCCTTGTCGCCCTCCACCAGGAAGGGCTTGAGCGGGTAGGAGATCTCGTTGCCCATGTAGGAGTAGGCCAGGTAGAGGCAGGTGAGGAAGGCGGCCTGCAGCTCGCCCGGGCTGCCGATCTCCTCGCCCCGCAGCGCCTCTCGGCACAGCAGATAGACGAACACCAGGTTGGCCGGGGTGATGAAGCCCTGGTCCTGCCAGCCCTGCAGCAGCAGCGCCCGGTCCACGCTGCGGAACCAGGCGATGAGCTCGCCGGGGCTCAGCTCCTTCAGGCGGTAGCAGCGGCGGCACACGAAGTCCCCCAGGCAGCGGAGCAGCTCCCCGGTGGAGGCCTGGACGATGACCCGGCGCGGGGAGCCCGGGGCGCGGCTGCCGGGCGGCGGGGGCGGAGGGGGCGGAGGAGGCGGCGGAGGCGGCTTGCCCCCGCCCGACGGCAGCTGCTGCGGGCCGGCCGGCACCGTGGGCACCGGCACGGCCAGGGGCCCCTGCTTGGGGCCGGGCGCGCCCGCCGCCTGCGGCGCCCCTAGGGATTTGCGCAGGTTCTCGCGGTTGCGCTGCTGCACCAGCGGGTCGGGCTGGGCCCCGGCGCTGCCCGGCTTGGGGGTCACCTTCTTGGCGTTTTTCTTCTTCTTGGCCGAGGCGGCCACCAGGCGCTTCCAGGTGAGGGCGGAGATCAGCACCCCGGGCCGCTTCAGCCGGCTCTCGCCTTTCCCGTGCGCCCTGGCCGGGGCAGCCTCCGGCGCCAGGGGCCCCCCGCCGCCGCCCTTCCCTGCGGCGGCGGGCGGGGAGAGGGACAGCACCGTGCCCATCCTCGCTCCTTCCTCCCCCGGGCGCTGGGACGGGCCGGAGCCGAGCGGTCTAGGGCGCGGCTGGAAGCCAGGAGCAGGCACCGGCCATGGGAGGGCGCCGGGCGGAGCCGAAAGACGCGCCGCTGCGGCTACTGCGCCCGATCTGGGCTCTGCACCAGCGGCTGCACCAGTCCCGGCCCCGCCGCTCCCCGCCTCTCCCCGAGCAGCCAATCCAAGCCCGGCTACCCCACCCGGCGCCTGCAAGGCCCGCCTCCCCGTGGGGACCTCAGGCTCGGGCTGGGGGAGGGCGGGGGAACCCGGGGCTGGAGGTCCCTGCTGCCCCAGGGGGCTGGCAGGGACCTGGGCTCCAGGGAGCACCCCCAGCGGGAAGAACCAGGGGGTGGGGGGCGCTTTCCCTGACAGATCCTCCGGGACCACCTTAACCCGGAAAGGTTGTGGAATGGGCGCTTCTTATTTGGGGGGGGGGGCCGCATTACTGGTTCCCACGCGTGGTGAGCCCCCGTCCCTGCCTGACCCCAGCGATGGGAAAGGGGAGCTGCTGTTATCCTGGCTGGCCCTTCTTTCCAGCTGTACAGGGCGGATTCCTCCAGCCCAGGGCCAGAAGGGACCTTAACGATCATCCAGTCCCAGCTGCTGCATAGCACAGCCAGAGAATAGAGCAGCCACAAGCTCGGGTTCTGATCCCCCAGCTCCAAATGGATATAATGGGCCCAGAAGAGGTTCAGAGAAGACGATCAGGGGGTTGGAACAGCAGCCACAGGAAGAGATTAAACCGATTAGGACTGTCCAGTTTGGAAAAGAGACCATTAAGGGGAGATATGATAGATGTCTATAAGATGATGACTGGTGTGGAGAGTGTGAAAAGGGAAGTGTTATTTACCCCTTCATACACTGTTGGAACCGTGGGTCAGCCAATGAAGTGAATCGGCAGCAGGTTTAATGCGGTCAAGTGGAAGTGCTTCTTTACACAACCCACAGTGAACCTGTGGAACTCACTGCCAGGGGATGTTGTGAAGGCCAAAAGTATAACTGGGTTCAAAAAAGACCCGGAGAAGATCTTGGAGGACAGATCCATCAATGGCTATTGGCCAAGAGGGTCAGGGATGCAACCCCATGCTCTAGTTGTCCCCAAATCTCTATCAGCAGCTGGCAGTGGAAGACAGGGATGGACCACTCCATAGTTGCCCAGTTCTGTACACTCCCCCTGAAGCTCTGGTACTGGCCACTGCCAGAGACAGGATACTAGGCAAGATGGACCATGATCTGACCCAGTTGTTATGTTTACCACCAAAATGCAGCCACCTCTGGGGTGGAAGGCAGCAGACACCTCTTGCATGCCACGGTCCATGCAGCAGTTCTCAAGCCACCCCCCATAGGGCCTGAGCAAGGGGACATTGGTAGAATAGCTGCAAAGGGGGGACTCCAAACCCCTTGGGCATCATATGGGGGTCTCCAGGTCAGCCCAACCTAAGCTACCATGAGGGGTAGCAATAGGGACCATCTAGAGATCATGGGCTGCATTGTCATAAACCCAGGGGCCCTAACACACCATGACAGCAGCAGGGAGGGGATATAGTTGCTATTCCATCCCTAGCCTGGACCCTGTGGACCACAGAGTGTGATTTCCCTGCTTTTGTGCAGATGCAAAGAAATTCAGCTCCCAGAGAGACAGGAGAATGTTCCTGATTCCCAGCTGGGCTCAAGTGGGGGAAGGGGGGAGGTAGGGTGCAGTCCCCAAAAGCCTGATGCCACCATACTGTGCTCCAGAATCTCAGTTTTCATAACAAAATAAAAGAGCAAATCACCGGACCTTGGGGTTACAATGAAAACCTGCCAAACTGCAGACACCCCGAAACAATAACTCCCAGGTGAGAACAATGACTAATCAAATCTTATGCTTCAGGCTGTCAGCTGCCTGCAGGTGTCATTTGGTGATTCCCTGTTCTGTTCATTCCCTCTGGGGCACCTGGCATTGGCCATTGTCAGAAGACCGGATACTGGGCTAGATGGACCTTTGGTCTGACCCAGTCTGGCCATTCTGAGGTTTGGTATTTTCCCCCACCAGTGCATAATGTACAGTCTCTCAGTACCTACAGGGGGAACAAATATTTGATAATGGGCTCTTCAGTCTAACTGGGAAAGGTCTAGTACAATCCAATGGCTGGGCATTAATGCTAGACACATTCAGACTGGTAATAAGGTGCCCGTCTTTAGCACTGAGGGTAACCACTGGAACAATCTACCAATGGTGGTGGTGGATTCTGGCCTTGGTCAGCTGTATCTGGGTTGTTTTTCTACTTCCTCTGGGGCACCAGAGATTGGCTTCAGGTGGAGGCGGGACACCGGGTAGGATGGGCCAGTGCTCGGAGGTGGGTCAGAGGATCCCACTTCCAGAAGACTGACTGGTGGTTCTTGCGAACGTGCTCAGAGTCTAGCTAATCACCGGATGTGGGGTCAGGGAGGAATTTCCTCCCAGGTCAGATTGGCAGACACCTTGGGGCTTTTCACCTTCCTCTGCAGCACCGGGTGGGGATTGCCTGCTGGGATCAGCTGGGCGTCTCTCTCCTCATCAATTTCCTGCCTCTGCAGGGCAGCACCTGGGGCCCTCCTGTTCTCTGCGGGGGGCATAGAACAGCTTTGTGTCCGGAGGACTGACCGGCTTTAGTCTAAGGAAATGTCTACGCAGCAAAGAGAAACCCGCGGCTGGCCCTTGCCATCTGACTTGGCTGAGGTTGCAGGGCTGGTTCATTGCTGGTAGACTGCTGGGCTCTGTCCCCTGCGGGGTGGCACGGGCCAGCTGGGGGGTTTTCTTTGCTGTGTAGGCATAGTCTTTGGGCTCCATGCTGGGGGATCTGGGTGAAGTGTAAGGGCCTGGGCTATCCACGAGATCAGACGAGATGAGCTGATGGTTCGTCTGGGCCTTAAACTCGATGAGATGCCCCCTGATAAAGGGTGCTAATTCACACCCCTGATTATGACTGTTGAAGTGTCAGCATTAACCATTTCACTGCTGATCAAAGTATGACAGGAAGGCGTGACCTGAAGTTGGGGATTTTTGTAGTTTTACATGAATAGCATTTGTGTGCCTCAGTTTTCCTGTATGATGCATGTTTAGCAAGGGGGTGGGAGAGGGCTTGTTGTTGCAGAGCACCAGGTATGACCTTGTCTAGCAGCTGGGACCCCAGACAAGGGCCTGGAGATGGGAGACCCTAGCGACCAGTGACCTGGTGACCAAGAGGCCCAGCCAAGCGTGGAAGGCAGCCAGTTATGGCCAGTGGGGGGACAATGGGCTGAGGATGGAGGACCCTGGTGACATGACTAACCAGTTCCAGCCAGAGGGGGAACGTAGGACCGAGGAGAGAGGGGCCCAGTGACCTGTTTACCTGGGATGGAAGACAAAGGACAGGGAGAAAAGGAGTACTTGTGGCACCTTAGAGACTAACAAATTTATTAGAGCATAAGCTTTCGTGAGCTACAGCTCACTTCATCGGATGCATCTGAAATGAAAGCTTATGCTCTAATAAGTTTGTTAGTCTCTAAGGTGCCACAAGTCCTCCTTTTCTTTTTGCGAATACAGACTAACACGGCTGCTACTCTGAAAGGACAGGGAGGAGCTGTTGGGGCCGGTGATAGCAGATGATCGGCTGGAAGGAGGGGGCAGCTGGACTGGGAGGACAGAGAGCAGCCAGAGCCCTCCTGAATGCGGAACAGACCTAGATGTCCTGTGCTGAGGATTGCCAGGCCTGAGGCCCTGAGGGTTTCCTGTGCTGGGTTCAGATGCAATAAACTCTCCTGTGTTACGCTGGCTGAGAGTCGCTCCGGGCTAGAGATCGGGGGGCATTATTCCCTCTGGGCATGGAGGTCCGGGGGGCCCAGAGCGAGTGGACTCCCTGAGGGGGCCCATGGCAGAGACAGGTGTGTTGAAGGCTCAGAGAGTTGTGGTTCCTGGAGGCGGAGGGGCTTAACCCCAGAGAGAGAGTGGACTCCCAAGAAGGGCTATCGCACTGAAGGGGGTTCCTCCCCAGGACCGTACGGAGCCAGGAGAGAGCACGAGCCCTGGGGGTCTGTGACAACGTTGTAGCAGAGGATGGTTGGCGGATGCACCCTGTCGATGGTGGGCTGCGAACGCAGGCGCTTGGCAGTGAGTGGCTGCCAGTGATAAAGCGAGAGGATTGAAGGAACCAGCGTGGAAATGGCCTGGAAGCAGCTCTGTAAGAGGGACCTGGCACGTCTGTGCAGGGAGAGAAGGCTGAGCATTGGGAGACTCACCCAGGAGCAGCTGATTGCCTGGCTGGTAGAGAGTGACCGGTACACGGAGCAAGTTACAGATTCCAGCAGGGCTTCCAGGCTGCCCGGAGAGCCTGGGGTAGTGGCAGGGGGTCCACCAGACCCAGTTCCCCAGCTAGGAGGGGGGCTTCCCAACCTAGGTTCCCCTGGTCAATGTGAAGAGATAGGGATTGGAGCTGAGATTGAAGAAGCTGGAGCTGGAGGAGCAGAGGGTAGCTGACCACTCGGAGCAGTGAAAACATGAGCTGGAGTTGGAGGAGAGGTGGGCCAAGAGGACCTGCCGTGGGTTAAGTGGGGAAGGACCCCAAGATGCCAATTCGGCAGGAAGTCTAGAGTCCAAAGTGTGTTCCGGTGTAATGGGGGAGGGATATTGATGCCTTCCTCACTGCCTGTGAGAAGGCTGGTGATTTGAACCAGGGGATTCCTCCCAGGGACCGCACAGAGCCGGGAGAGAGCATGAGTCCTGTGAGTCCATGACACCTGGTTAAGACCAGCACACCCTGCTGTGAGTGACGGCTTGTCCTGGGCCAGGAGCAGGATTACGAATTGTTCCCAGTCCCGAAGGGGCCCAGCAGCTAGGAATGTCCAGTCTCAGAAAAGGGAGGTTTTGACCACCGTGTGGTGCCTTGGGCAGGGCTTGGCTGTGGGTCAGTTCCCCAACTGAACCCCTGCTGACATAGTTCAGGCAGGAGTCTTGTGCATGAGGGAGTTTAGGGGAAACCCATGTGGGTTGATGGGTAGTTGTGGGGTTGAAGAAGGGGCATATCCCCTGCCCACACCCAGCCTCCGTGAGCAGACAGATCCCTGCATGGGGGCAATCTCCCAGCATTTGCCCTGTCACAGGCTTTTCCTCAGGCGACAGGATCTGCCGCCTGCAACCCACATTGCTCCTAGCAAACACCCCCATCCAGACCCACCTCCATCGCCACACAGCAGCCTCACCAATGGAAATCACGATATTTGCGCCAACTCTGATGAGTCCCAGCATTAGCATGAAGCCGGGGCCTTGGTGAAAGGTTAAGGGGCCTCTTACGGCCTCCTAGCACAGCCAACAATCGCTATTCACCAGGCACAAAACCAATGCCTCTGTGAGGAAGTGGGACTGTTCTTAATGTTTCCTCTGAATAGTGTGGGGGTGCCTCAGTTTCCCCTATGCAGTTCTTAAGTCTCTAGGGGGTGGGATAAGGGTGTATGACCATTGCAGAGCCCTAGAGGGCAGGTGTGGGCAGGGGTCTGGAGACAGAGAATGGCCGACACCCTGTTTCCTGGCCACTGATGGCCTGGGCCCTTCCCCCCTGCAAGGTGAGAGCTAAAGGGTTGGAGAACAAAGGAATCCGGTGACCTCCTGGCCCGGGAAAGCGGCAGCGAACCAGCGGAGCAGCGGGGACAGCAGAGCAGCTCACAGCAGGAGTTTGCCTGGGACTGGTAAGTATCCGAGTGTGTGTGTTTGCTTGCTGAGGAAGTATCCGAGCGTGTGTTTGCTGGGAGGGAGCCTGAGTGAGTGTCTGATTGGCTGCTAGCCTGCAGGGGGCGGGCATTAGGGTGTCTGTGTGTTTGCGTCAGGGAAGCCTGGCTGTTTAAAAATAGCCGGAGCCTCGCGAACCAGCTGAGCGGCAGCGGAGCAGCGGGGACAGCAGAGCAGCTCACAGCAGGAGTTTGCCTGGGAGTTCGCCTGGAGTGAGCCCAGTGAGGCTTACATCTTGCCAACGTCTCTGAGGAAGCTCATAGTAGGTAGGTGATATGGAAGGGGGGGGTTCAGCTGTTGTGACCTGCACTGGATGTGCCATGTTTGTCTTTCTTCCACAGGACAGAAGCGACTTTGTCTGTACAAAGTGCAAGCTGGTCTCCATATTGGAAGAGAAGATTGAAGGTCTGGAGCAACAGGTAACGACCCTGCGTTGTATACGAGAGACTGAGGATTTTCTGGACCAAACTCAGGATAGCCTTCTAGGGGCACAAAGCTCTAAAGATGTAGAGCAGGTTGCACAGAGGAGCCAAGAGGCCAGTGAAGAAGCTTGGCAACATGTGACCTCCAGAAGAGGTAAGCGGAATGTCCGGGTTCCAGTAACACAGACACAGGTAACTAACCGCTTTCATGTTCTCTCCACAGGTACCAATGCGGAGAGTGGACCAGATGATATGTCTGGGGGGAGAAAGCGGAAGGAGACTCCGCTGGTTGGGAGGCATGAGATGCGATGTCCTGAGGTTGGGGGTTCCACGACCACCACTCCCAAGAGGAGAAGGCGGGTGGTGGTGGTCGGGGACTCTCTCCTCCAGGGGACTGAGTCATCTATCTGCCGCCCTGACCGGGAAAACCGAGAAGTCTGCTGCTTGCCAGGGGCTAAGATTCGTGATGTGACGGAGAGACTGCCGAGACTCATCAAGCCCTCGGATCGCTACCCCTTCCTGCTTCTCCACGTGGGCACCAATGATACTGCCAAGAATGACCTTGAGCGGATCACTGCGGACTACGTGGCTCTGGGAAGAAGGATAAAGGAGTTGGAGGCGCAAGTGGTGTTCTCGTCCATCCTCCCCGTGGAAGGAAAAGGCCTGGGTAGGGACCGTCGAATCGTGGAGGTCAACGAATGGCTACGCAGGTGGTGTCGGAGAGAAGGCTTTGGATTCTTTGACCATGGGATGGTGTTCCATGAAGGAGGAGTGCTGGGCAGAGACGGGCTCCATCTTACGAAGAGAGGGAAGAACATCTTTGCCAGCAGGCTGGCTAACCTAGTGAGGAGGGCTTTAAACTAGGTTCACCGGGGGAAGGAGACCAAAGCCCTGAGGTAAGTGGGAAAGCGGGATACCGGGAGGAAGCACAGGCAGGAAGGTCTGTGAGGGGAGGGCTCCTGCCTCATACTGGGAATGAGGGGCGATCAACAGGTTATCTCAAGTGCTTATATACAAATGCACAAAGCCTTGGAAACAAGCAGGGAGAACTGGAGGTCCTGGTGATGTCAAGGAATTATGACGTGATTGGAATAACAGAGACTTGGTGGGATAACTCACATGACTGGAGTACAGTCATGGATGGTTATAAACTGTTCAGGAAGGACAGGCAGGGCAGAAAAGGTGGGGGAGTAGCACTGTATGTAAGGGAGCAGTATGACTGCTCAGAGCTCCGGTACGAAACTGTGGAAAAACCTGAGTGTCTCTGGATTAAGTTTAGAAGTGTGTGCAACAAGAGTGATGTCATGGTGGGAGTCTGCTATAGACCACCGGACCAGGGGGATGAGGTGGATGAGGCTTTCTTCCGGCAACTCACGGAAGCTACTAGATCGCATGCCCTGATTCTCATGGGTGACTTTAATTTTCCTGATATCTGCTGGGAGAGCAATACTGCGGTGCATAGACAATCCAGGAAGTTTTTGGAAAGCGTAGGGGACAATTTCCTGGTGCAAGTGCTAGGGGAGCCAACTAGGGGGAGCGCTTTTCTTGACCTGCTGCTCACAAACCGGGTAGAATTAGTGGGGGAAGCAAAAGTGGATGGGAATCTGGGAGGCAGTGACCATGAGTTGGTTGAGTTCAGGATCCTGACGCAGGGAAGAAAGGTAAGCAGCAGGATACGGACCCTGGACTTCAGGAAAGCAGACTTTGACTCCCTCAGGGAACAGATGGCCAGGATCCCCTGGGGGACTAACATGAAAGGGAAGGGAGTCCAGGAGAGCTGGCTGTATTTCAAGGAATCCCTGTTGAGGTTACAGGGACAAACCATCCCGATGACTCGAAAGAATAGTAAATATGGCAGGCGACCAGCTTGGCTTAATGGTGAAATCCTAGCGGATCTTAAACATAAAAAAGAAGCTTACAAGAAGTGGAAGCTTGGACATATGACCAGGGAAGAGTATAAAAATATTGCTCGGGCATGTAGGAAAGATATCAGGAGGGCCAAATCGCACCTGGAGCTGCAGCTAGCAAGAGATGTCAAGAGTAACAAGAAGGGTTTCTTCAGGTATGTTGGCAACAAGAAGAAAGCCAAGGAAAGTGTGGGCCCCTTACTGAATGAGGGAGGCAAGCTAGTGACAGAGGATGTGGAAAAAGCTAATGTACTCAATGCTTTTTTTTGCCTCTGTTTTCACTAACAAGGTCAGCTCCCAGACTGCTGTGCTGGGCAACACAAAATGGGGAAGAGATGGCCAGCCCTCTGTAGAGATAGAGGTGGTTAGGGACTATTTAGAAAAGCTGGACGTGCACAAGTCCATGGGGCCGGACGAATTGCATCCGAGAGTGCTGAAGGAATTGGCGGCTGTGATTGCAGAGCCCTTGGCCATTATCTTTGAAAACTCGTGGCGAACGGGGGAAGTCCCGGATGACTGGAAAAAGGCTAATGTAGTGCCCATCTTTAAAAAAGGGAAGAAGGAGGATCCTGGGAACTACAGGCCGGTCAGCCTCACCTCAGTCCCTGGAAAAATCATGGAGCAGGTCCTCAAAGAATCAATCCTGAAGCACTTAGAGGAGAGGAAAGTGATCAGGAACAGTCAGCATGGATTCACCAAGGGAAGGTCATGCCTGACTAATCTAATCGCCTTTTATGATGAGATTACTGGTTCTGTGGATGAAGGGAAAGCAGTGGATGTATTGTTTCTTGACTTTAGCAAAGCTTTTGACACGGTCTCCCACAGCATTCTTGTCAGCAAGTTAAGGAAGTATGGGCTGGATGAATGCACTATAAGGTGGGTAGAAAGCTGGCTAGATTGTCGGGCTCAACGGGTAGTGATCAATGGCTCCATGTCTAGTTGGCAGCCGGTGTCAAGTGGAGTGCCCCAGGGGTCGGTCCTGGGGCCCGTTTTGTTCAATATCTTCATAAATGATCTGGAGGATGGTGTGGATTGCACTCTCAGCAAATTTGCGGATGATACTAAACTGGGAGGAGTGGTAGATACGCTGGAGGGGAGGGATAGGATACAGAAGGACCTAGACAAATTGGAGGATTGGGCCAAAAGAAATCTAATGAGGTTCAATAAGGATAAATGCAGGGTCCTGCACTTAGGATGGAAGAATCCAATGCACCGCTACAGACTAGGGACCGAATGGCTCGGCAGCAGTTCTGCGGAAAAGGACCTAGGGGTGACAGTGGACGAGAAGCTGGATATGAGTCAGCAGTGTGCCCTTGTTGCCAAGAAGGCCAATGGCATTTTGGGTTGTATAAGTAGGGGCATAGCGAGCAGATCGAGGGACGTGATCGTTCCCCTCTATTCGACACTGGTGAGGCCTCATCTGGAGTACTGTGTCCAGTTTTGGGCCCCACACTACAGGAAGGATGTGGATAAATTGGAAAGAGTACAACGAAGGGCAACGAAAATGATTAGGGGTCTAGAGCACATGACTTATGAGGAGAGGCTGAGGGAGCTGGGATTGTTTAGTCTGCAGAAGAGAAGAATGAGGGGGGATTTGATAGCTGCTTTCAACTACCTGAAAGGGGGTTTCAAAGAGGATGGCTCTAGACTGTTCTCAATGGTAGCAGATGACAGAACGAGGAGTAATGGTCTCAAGTTGCAATGGGGGAGGTTTAGATTGGATATTAGGAAAAACTTTTTCACTAAGAGGGTGGTGAAACACTGGAATGCGTTACCTAGGGAGGTGGTAGAATCTCCTTCCTTAGAGGTTTTTAAGGTCAGGCTTGACAAAGCCCTAGCTGGGATGATTTAACTGGGACTTGGTCCTGCTTTGAGCAGGGGGTTGGACTAGATGACCTTCTGGGGTCCCTTCCAACCCTGATATTCTATGATTCTATGATTCTATGAAAGGGACAAAGCCCAGAGGAGGAGGGGCTGGAGGGGGTTTCAGTTTGGGGTGGCTGGGGACATGGAGTGAAGTGCAGATGGGGTTGTCTGGCTCACTGCCCCCCAAAATGGACCCAGCTGAGGGGTCCTGTTCTCTGCACCTACAAGCTCTGTGTTAGACCATGTTCCTGTCATCTAATAAACCTTCTGTGTTCCCGGCTGGCTGAGAGTCATGTTTGACTGTGGGAGTTGGGGGGCAGGACCCTCTGGCTTCCCCAGGACCCCGCCTGGGCGGACTTGCTGTGAGAAGCGCACGGAGGGGCAGAGGATGTTGGATGCTCCAAGGTCAGACCCAGGAAGGGGGGAGCCGGGTGAGCTGTGTGCCCTGCAGACAGGCTGCGCTCAGAGAGGAGACTCCCCCAGAGTCCTGCCTGGCTTCGTAGGGAGCAGTTCCAGAGCATCGCCCGGGGACGCCGTGACAGCCTCCATCAGCACTTGGAATCTGGGATCCGAGCAGGAGGTGGAGGTTGCACAAAGTGGTGAAAACCTAATAACCTCTGCTCAGAACTTGTTTTATTATCCCGGGCCTGGAAGGGCTCCGGCACTGAATGAATGTGTCCGATTGCCAGCCAGCCAGACATTTTTCTTTGTCCACTTTCTATTTCTACAAACAATTAATAACCCTCCCTCCCTGTCTCTTCCCCCCCAACAAAGCATTCCCACTCTGGATTTCTGACAGACTAGAGCAAAGGTTCTCCCTTGCCCGAGCACAAGGTTTCTCTCCGAGGGCTGTGAAATTCTGTACCGAATTGATGCTCCCCAACTGTTCTTTCCAGGCTTCCTGCATGCGAATCACCTCAGCGATTTGACCCAGGGAGCAGATCGCATCGGGGAATGTGCAGCTCATGAAAATTTCAACGAGAATGTATCAATGATGCTTTTTGACACTGTTTTACATATGAAATTAATGAATGGATGTGCAGTGAATGTAACCAGCTTTGGGCCAACAGGAGAACATGAGCTGAAATGAATTAGAGAGGAGCTGGACCAGTCCCTGGCCCCTGAAACTTTGCGGGCATTTGAAATCAAAATTTAGACCCAGATCTGAATGGCATGATCCCAAGCCCTGGATCTGAACCTTTGCGGGGGAGAGGGTCGGGTCAAAATCTAGATTCAGGGACAGATTCCATCACGTGTACATCACGGCAGGGCACAGTGGTTGTTACTGTGCAACGAGGGGCCAGACGAGAATTCCAGGCGTTGTGTTGGTTCTGCCATAACCAGGCCTACGCTGCCCTTTCCTGAAGCAGGGGGTAGGCCGGGGAGGGGGAGGGTCATGGCCCTGTGGGAATTCTAGTCTGTGCTACAACCCAGGGCTGCGGCAAAGTAGAGCAGCTGGGGCCTGCTTGCACTTTGGGCAGTTTCAGCTCCTGGGGCAGCTGAGAACCCAGTGTCAGCAGGCCCCAGCTGCTTCCAGTCAGACCCCAGACTTCCTCTGGGTCAATCCAAGCCATGGCGGGGGTTTGGGGGTTGGCTGAGAACACAAGGGGTTCTGGGAGATGGTCTAATGGGGGTGAGAATGGGTGGTAGAGGGGTTATGGAGGAGAGGAGAGGAGAGAGTGGTCTGGGGGCTGCCCCTGGGGCCCTAGCTAGGACTGGGGCCAGTGTCTGAACACACCTGCTGTCGCAATTAGTGCATGAGAACCGGGTAGTGACTTCAAACCTGGGCCAGCTCGGATTGAACAGGCTGTGAAGTCCTGGCCTAGAGGGGAAGCTGAACTGCTGGCGGGCTTCGGCTCCGGTGGAGTGTTCAAAGGGTTATTTGTTTTTAATATTTCCTCCTTTCAGAGTGCGGCCCAAAGAGTAACTAATGATGCCTGCGATCCCGGGGGCAGGGCTGAGTGTGTAATGGAAGAGGTGCCGGGCTCTAGCAACTTTTCTACATTCATAACATGCAGCAAGCCCAGAAGTGCCGGGGCTAGGGACTGCCCAGCCTAGAGACGCTGGGGCTCAGCCCTGGAACAAATTAAGCCCTGCCCAGGGGGTCTGTGCCTATAGCCATACAGATGAGGAAATGCCTGTACCCCCAACCTGCTCTGATTTAATCAGAATCTGTTCCCAAGTCCATTCAATACCCTCTGTGGATGCTCACAATCAGTTTAACTGAACGGACTCCAGTTAACCAGGTGCAATTTGTGCTAGACCCAGATAGTCTGATTCTGCAGCCACAGTTAATTACAGGTGCAGACAAGAGAGGGATTAGCCTATCTTACTCACCTGACTGTATTTGCAGGTAATTAGATGGCCAGCACCTTGCAATTAAATTGGAGTGGGGGAAATTCCAGCCACAACCCCAGAGACTTGGTTGAAGCCCATTTAAAAATTCAGTCTAGTATCACTAAGTAGGTGGCCCTGGGCTCCCTCTGCAGAGCTGGGGGGAGGGGTTTGTGTACTGCTTGCCTATGGAGGATTCATGTTTTCAGCGTGGAGGCTTGGCAGGAGACGTAATCGGGGCAGTTTGGGCTAGCGCTGCTGAAGCAGAGACTGCCAGCTAGCGAGGGGGCTAGCTGAGGTCTTTGGGAACCGCAGAGCATTCTCCTGAATGCAGGAAAGGTTCTTCCGGTACATGTCAGCCAGGAGCTCTGCTCAGCACCTCATCCCAGAGGCAGGCTGCTTTTCTGGCTGTGGCAGAAGAACTTTGCCCTCCTGCCCCCCAATCTAATTCTTCAGAGCTGAACAATAACTCTGCATGAAGCCAGCTTTGTTGGTTTGCCCTGTCCTGGTGCCTAGCGACCCCAGGGGAAATTGCAGCCCCATTGTGGTAGCTGGTGCCCAGGAACAGAGAGCTGCTCACAACCCAAATACATCCTGTGAGCAAAGGGTGGGAGGCAGAGAGGATAATGGACCCTGTTTTAGAATTGGGGAAACTGAGGCCCAAAGAGATGATGTGACTGGCCCAAGGTCACGTGGGGGTGGGGTCAATAGAAGAGCTGGGAAGTGAATCTAAATCTTCTGAGTCCCAGCCTTGTGCATGAACTAAACCACAAGACTGTCCTTCCTCTCCATTAAGGAGTACGCCTGTGTGAGGAAGTGGGAATTTTTAGTGAAGTCTGTGTGTGCCTCAGTTTCCCTATATGTTGCACCGTTACCTAGACAGGGGCAAAGGGACTGTTAGCTCTCCAGGCAGGCTAAAACACAGGTGTGAATGGTGCCCAGCTGTCTGGGCCTTAGGTCCCATATCAAGGGAGCTCTTGAGAAGAAAATGGCAAACCCAATTGCCTGGACATGGGCATCTACCAACCAATGACCCAAAGAGACGTGGGCTTGGAACAGCATTTCCCCAGCTGGAGAACAATGGAGGTGGGGGGTAAAGTGAGGGCTCTGGGGAGCAGTCAGGGCACACCTGGGATTCTGACCAAGGCGGTTGGATGGGCATAGAGACGGGGTCACTGCAGCTTGGCTGGATTCGGAGCGAACCAGAACGGATGATGCTTTAACCTTCGTTCTTAAGTCAGCACAGAGGGACTTCCTAGGCTGGGTTCCAGACGACTAATAAACCTGACTGTCCCTGCAGATCTCGGAGAGCTGCACTGATCCCTGCAGAGGGGCAAGTCTCCATCTGGGTCTGTCTCACCTGGATTTGCTGAACAGCGCTCATGGGGGGCTGCAGGCCCAGAGGCAGGGTTGGATTAACGCGCAACCCCCGCAGGAGCACCAGAACCTGGGTAGAAGTGGGGGAGGGGGCACCGGTGTGGGAACTGTGGGCTCCGCTCCCTCCCCCCTGCTTCCCCGCCCCCTGCTCCTCCTCTCCCCCCTGGGGTCCCATCTCAGCAGGCCGTGAAGCCATATGGCTAGCCCTGGAAAAAGACCGAGACCCCCTAGGGGTCTGGCACACAGAGGGGTTCCTCCCAGAGCCTGTTCCAAAGCTGGGGCCACGGCACCGATCTTGGGGATCCGCGACAACCTGCAATTGGCCAGCACCTCAGCTACTGCGGATGGACCTCAATGGATTTCTGCTCTTTTGCTCCAGCTGAGGATGTGGCTGGCTGCCTCTGTGTAACGAGCATATGAAAGGCTGCCAGAAACAAGATGGAGAAAAGTTGTTCTCCCTTGCCACGGGGGGCAGGACAAGGGTCCGTGGGTTCAAACGACAGCAAGAGCAGAGTTAGAGTCAATCACCGTAAGAGCAATCAGACAATGGCACAGACACCTCTGGAGGTTGTGGAAGCTCCTTCCCTGGAGGTTTTCGAGAAGAGGCTGGAACCATCTGTCTGGGATGGGTGAGACCCAACAAGTCCTGCATCTGGGCAGGGGTTAGATAGGATGGCCCGTGTGGTCCCCTCTAGCCTTGCGGCTCTAAAAGCTGGTGAGTCAAAAGGGCCACAGCCTGCGCGGGAGGGTGTTTGGTTTGTAGGCCAAGCCCCACTGTGTCCCCACTCAGCGTGCTCAGGCTCCAGGGCCCTCACCCTGGCATTTTGGTGGGAATCTCCCCATGTCCCCAGGGGCTGGCAGCCATTGGAGCTAATGGAGATTGGCTGCAGAGGGGAAGCAGGAATTACTTGTCCTCCGTGACCCCTGGGTTATATTGAGCCCTTGGCTACAGCACAGGGCCCCACTGGGGGTGACGCCAACCACAGGTAATGCCAGGGGGCACTGGCCGGGGGGAGCGGGCGGCAGTCTCCTTTACGCCTGACTGGGGGACCTGTGGGCTCCCACCCCAGAGCAAGAGCTTCTAGGCTGCTCTAGCTCGCCTCCTGTGGGTGGAAGGCTGAGACTGCAGTGCGATCGCTCCCATCCTTTCCCCTGCATGGTTCCCAGGCTGCTCTGGGCGTGGGGGCCCTGGCTGGTGGAGATGGCCGCTCCCCAGTGGGAGGAAGGTCCGTTCGGGCAGGCGTGGGCAGGGAGCCGATCTCTTTTAAGGTGTGGTCCACACCGGGCCTGGCCCTGCAGCGTTTCCAGTTCTGAGATTTCCACACAGTCAGGATGGAGAAGCAGCGGCAGAGTTGTGGGGGTGGGGGGACCTCAGAGCTGTGTGATGGGGTGCATCAACCTCATACAGGCCAACAAATTGTTAATGGGAGCCTGAGAGCCCACATAGTCTAGCTGGTGGCACCTGGAGGGCTTGGAGCTCAGGCCAGTATCAGCCCCAGCTGGGGAGAAGCTGGCTGGTTGCCATAAGGGAAGGAGTTTAAGCCAGTGGGGAAGGAGACCCTGAAGTAAGGGGTCCTGTGTCTTCTTTGGAAGAGAAGGACTCAGTCACAGGCGAGAAAAAAAGACTAAAGCTACAGGAGGCAGGATTGGTCTCTGCCATGGTCCTCTCGAGAGGGGCAGGGCTCGAGGGACTGGCCCTGCGGGGTCGCTACCCTGACAATAGGACAAAAGGGAACTGGAGAGAGACCCACTCTCCAGGCCCTAGGATGGGCGTGAGCTGGTGCTATGGCTTGGACATCACTCGCAGGGGAGAGTGGAACTGGCAAAAGACCCTGGGGGTTGGAGGACCCTCTGGTTCACGTTCTGCATTTTAATGCTGGTGAAGAATGTTCCTTAGGAGGTCAAAGGATGCTGATGCCCCAGGACTCTGATGGGCCAAGTACCCCACCCTGTGAGCCGTGGCAGTGCCACTAGGGGGTGCTCTGGGATGGTGAGGCTTCTTCTAGCACGACTGGGTTGGACCTGACGGGACTCAAGGGAGCTGGGCGTGCATGTGGGAGCCGGGGGCTGACATGGCTGGGGGGTCTGTAGGGTGGATTGGGGGTGTGTGTGTGGGGCTTGTACAGCTCCTGCCCGCCGTGCTTGGCTCAGCCCAGCATTGTGCACCCCTCCCTTGTATTGGAAAAGGAAGTGGAGCGGATACGCTGCAGACCCTTGAGAGAATCTATTTTTGCTCTTTTGCCCGCATGCCCGCGGCTGGTGCTGCGACTTTCTGAGCTGTATGGGGGGCAGGTCTTACTGAAAGCAGCAGCAGCTGGAGAAACCTGGGGAAGGGAAGGCTGCTCCTCTGGGCTGGGCAGCTGCAGTCCTGACTCAGCGTAAAGCCAGGGTGAGGGAGCTCTGGAGAAGAGCCTTCCCTCTCGCTTGCATGCAGGGAGATGAATTAGCACTGGTGGCACTAGCCTTTACTGCGTCTGTGGAAAGAGAACAGAGCTGACTCCCTCGCCTGGCTTGGAGTGTAATGATGGGCCTGTCAACGACTTTCCTGCACATGGTGCCTGCAGGGATCAAACTCTGATGTTGTGGCTTCAAAGCCCTGGCTCCCTTGCCACTCAGCTAAAGGAGACTCTCCGCTAGCACTTAGCAGTACCAGGGCAATGGCACACCGTCGGGCAGTTCTGAGTGCACCAAGTAGGGGACAGCAGTGGGGATGCACATTGCCCAATTCATTAGCTGTGACTATTGCCTTGCAGCTTAGGGTGGTGAGGGGCAAAGTAACTGCACTGGACCCTCATATCCTACCGCCATTGTGCAATGTCCTGCCTCGTGTGGTTGGGTGTGGGGGATGCCCTTCAAATACTTAGCAAGCTGCCGGCGCAGACGCAGGATGGACCCAGGGACCTTCCGACCCCTGCGACTGTTAACAGGGTGGGAGGGGAACTAGCCGTTGGAATGAGTCCCCCAGGGGTGCGGTGGATTCTCAGTCACTTGGAGTCTGGAAACCAGGATGTAGAGAGACAGCCGAAGATCAGATGTAGAGCAAGCCAAGGCCTGAGCCCGATGCGGGAATTGTTGTGGGAGGCTGTCTGAGCTGAGCTATGCTAGAGCTACAACTTGAGGGTCCAGAGTAGCAGCCGTGTTAGTCTGTATTCACAAAAAAGAAAAGGAGAATTTGTGACACCTTAGAGACTAACAAATTTATTTGAGCATAAGCTTTCGTGAGCTACAGCTCACTTCATCGGAGGCATGTGCACTCCCTTCTGGCCTCAGCATCCATGATCTGTGCCTGTGGGAGCTGTGCTGTGAGATTGGTGCCTGCGGGTGGGGGGGGGGGGGAAACGCCCAGCCCAGCCCAGCCCAGCCAGCTCCCTCTCTGGCTATGCCCATGCCAGCATTTTGCTTAACTCTCGTGCCCTCCCCTGCACTCCCACTGGCATTAGCTCACATCCCAGCTGGCCATTGGGGTTCAGCTGGAGCCCGTTGTCAGCTGGGTCCCTCCCTTGGCCCAGTCACTCCCAGGACCAGGACGACGAAGGACCAGTGGGGTTGCGGGAGATCCTGGTGTCCCGGGTGATGGTGAGCGTGGCGAAGCTCGCTGCTTCTGGCAATTTCCCCCCAAAATCTTTCCCTGCGAAGGACCCCGAAAGGGAGTGATGAGCGACCCAGACTGTCACCTCATTGCTTTGTCCAACAATGGGGCCTAGTTTCTGACACCCGCGTTGGGGCACCGATTCCGGGTTACCAGGCCTGATATGAACGCAGGCCTGGAGTCCTAGCAGGAGGCCACCTGGTTTGGGCTCATTCGGCCTGTCTCCCTTTTACACCTTCCCCCACGGCCGGTCCCTGTGGTACCGTATGGACTCTCTCGCAGGGGAGTTCCCAGATTAGGGCGCATTGATGGGCCCAGTTAGCAGAGCTGCCCTGGGGTGGGATGGGGGCTGGGGGGTGGCTTTTAAGGAGCTGTCTGCCCAGAGGCTTCCTACTTGTCCGGGCAGCCCGATCGCTCTCCAAGGTCTAGGTCTGCCTGGACCTGCTGGCGCTGCCCTCTAGCGGCTGTGAGTTAATGCAGTGTCCCCTTAGCACAAGCACCAGGGTTTCCGGTCCCGGGGCGGGGAGAGGGGTGTGTGTGATTAACCGCTGCATTATTACACCCCACCCCTGGACGCTTCTCTTGACCACCCTGCCTTTCGGTGCTGCCCTGGCTTCTGGGGAGCTGGCAAGAAGCCCAGGGTCTGCCCGGGTCCTGCAGCCCCAGTGCACATGCCCCGTGCTGTACATTCACGACAGCCGAGCCCTGGCACTACTCCACAGCCAGGGCCCTGCCGCTCATCTCTGCTCCCCCCAGGTCCCCTCAGTCCCCAAACAAAGAGAGGGGGAGGCAAAATGTCTCGCAAGAGAGCTCCTCGTTTCCAGTCCCCTGGATGAAACCAGAGCCCCTCAGGGCACGGGCCTGTCACTATGCAGCAGGTACCCTGTACCCGGGTATCACGCTTTGGAAACGTCGCCTCCCGGCTCCAGTGACTGGCCTAGGGAAAGGGTAAGAGGTAGCTCTTGCTGCCAGCTAGCGGAGCTGCTCCCTCACCTCAGCTGGAAGAGCTCACGGCCGTGCTGCCGAAGATCTCAGGGTTAAACGCTGCCCCTGACCTGAGGCGGGGTCGTGGCACAGATCCAGCATTAGCTCCGTATAACAGACGGCTGCCCAGAGACTGCGGCTGGCCAGGCAGTCGGATGCCGCCGAGCTGGGCTGCAGTGTTTGGGCAGGAGGCAGGATGGGGCAAACCAGCGGGGGGATGGGTGGAAGGGCGGGGGGGGAGGGATATGCTGTAGGTCCTGCTGTCTCGTCCCACCCACCCTCCCTGAAGAGTGGTCCCAGTGCTTCCCTGATGCCCACTGTGATTGGATGTGGATGACAGCGAGCTGCTGGGGGCTGGGCCTAGGCAGGGGTGGGGGGTTGCGGGTCAAGTAGGGGAGGTTGCTCAGGGTCTTTGGCTAACAGGTTGGCCATTTAGGGTCAGGTTTATGACCATCCTGGCCGTTGCCCTCGGTGCTCCGGGGAAGTCTCCCTGCTGGTGCAAGCAGCTTGGCTGGGTGCTATCAGGGGCAGGGACTGTCTTTCCATGGCATGCAGGTGCAGTGCGCGGCACGTCAGGGCCCCAATCCCTGGTTTAGATCACTAGGTGCTGCCGGAATCGGCTGGGCACTGCCTGGGGTGCCCCCTCGGTGCCCAGTCCGGAGAGAATGTAGGTCTGGTGCAGCTCCTAGGCTGGGCGCCTGGAGGAGTTCCAGCTCAAGCTGTAGCAGCTCACGTGCCCAGCTTGGGGGGTCACCAGTTTAATCCCCAGGGCTGGCCAAGATGGCAACCAAGTTCAGTTCCCCCTCCCCCCGCAAGCTTGGGACGGAGCGTCCCCCTAAGATTCCCCCCCCCCCGCAGGGCTGGGATGGGGCTGCCCCCCAGGATTCCATTGCCTGTACGGAGGGCAGCTGGAGGCTCCCAAACAAAGCTCACCCACAAGGCCAGCAGGCAGGCTGGGGGGCCTGCCTTTGCCCCAGGCTGTCCATCTCCAGGATTTCTGTGCGGCTGCGGGAAAGGGGCTTTACTGGAAATAGAAGCCCAGGAGGGAAGCTCCCAGCTGGGGTGGGGCTGTGGGAGAACTCCCAGGGCTTATGGCAGAGGGGTGAAGGTGCCAGGCTGGGCCGGGAGCTGGTGGGTCTGTTCCCAGCTCTGTCCATCACTGGCTGACCTGTGGCAGGTCCCTGCGTCTCTCCGGGCCTCAGTTTCCCATTGGTAAAAGGAGGCTAATGACCCTTCCTCTGCCTCGCTCTCTGGTGAGCTCTCCAGGGCAGGGCCTCAGCGGCACCTGCAAGCTCCTGCCATACTTGCTTCTGCTAAGTGCGTTCTGTGGTGCTGGGCTTTCCAGGGGGCTGTAGGCCCCCGTGCCCGCTCTCATCCCAAGAGGGCTGGCTGCTGGGTCTGCGGGGCTTCCCAGAACTGGTGGGAGGGGCTGCATTCCAAATTCTCTGACCCCCCCAGCCAGAGGATGCTGGTCCCACTGGGGTCAGAGCCCTCTGTGCCAGTGGGAGCAGGGCAGGGGTAGGAGTTGCTGCTTGGGTGCCCCCCACATGGGGTTCTCTCTGTCTCTCTTTTTGCCCTGCCCCAGGCTAGGCAAATAAGAGGTTCTCTGGCCTGTGTCAGGCAAGAAGCCAACTGAGATGGTCACAATGGTCCCTTCTGCCCTTGATGGCTCTGGGTCCACAGCCAGGGCTGGTACATCCAAGGCAAACACAAGGAAACACTGCTTCACGCAGCATGGGGTCGACCTGGGGAACTCACTGCTGCAGGAGTACAGAGAGAGCAGCACTGTGCAGTGGATCAGTGGTGGCCCTTCCTAACCTTGGAGACTGTGTAATGATCAGAGGCCTTAAACCTCACGCCTCAGGGTTCAAGCCGAGCAGCTGGGGCGGGGTGCTGGGAAGGAATAACCCCCTTGTATAGGACAGGACACAGAGCTGGGGCATGGGCAGCAGGAAGGGCTGCTTTACCTGGAGGCAGCTCCTGTGGGGCATTGCCACAGGCGGGGCAACAGATCCTAGCGACCAGGGTCTGAAGTGCCATGGCGGAGGAGTCTGGTGCGGCAGAAGGAGCATTTAAGCCTGTCCAGCGGTGTGAGAGACAGGCAGGGCGCCCCCCGCCCGCCCCCCAATGAATCCTACTTCTTCCCTTGGACTGTTCCAACCCCTCCGCAGTGGTGGGGCCGCAGCTGGCTTCTAACTCGGTGACATGCCGGTAACCCCCTCTCTGCCCACCAGGTGGCACTGCCCCCCCAGTTTATGCGGCTCAGCTGGTGTTTTGCTGGGGCTAGTTATTACCTGGGGAGGGGTTCGGGATTCTGGCCTTCCGGGAGCTCCCCAGGCAGTCCCCAGTCTTCACCTTCACAGGACATGTGCACAAAGATCTGGTGTGTCCCGTGCAGCTGTTAGGGGCCCATCACCATAGTCCCTGGACACCTCACAGCCTGGCTCTATAGGTCTGTGAGACCGCTTTGCAGGCGGAAAGCCTGGGTTTTATGGGTATTGTGGAGGGGATCCTATAGAAACCTGCAACCTGAGAAGTGGCTTCCTGAAGCAGGGAATGCTCAAAGGAACGTCTCCAGCTGCACCCTAAGGCGTGTACAGCTCCCTTCAACCACTGCCCTGCCCAGGCCATGGGGCCAGCTGGATCTGCTGGCAGCCCCGGAGACGGCGTAGCCTACGCCACTGCAAGCTGGCTTGGATAATAGAACGCACCTGTTCCCTTTGCCTGCAGCCTCCGGACGGCACCACAAACCCTTGTGCAGCAACAGGCCGAGCCCAGGAGTGGTGCGTGTGCACCAGAGGCTTATCCCGTAACAATTCAGAGGTAGTCCAGCAACAGCCATGAAGTCCAGTGTTTTGCCTGGTGGCCACTTGGAACTCCATGGCACTAGCGGCCAGGACACTGTTTGCTCCCCTCTTGCTTGACCTAGTAGAGAATCTCTGTCGGCATCGCGGGTCTAAGACAGACAGCTCTAATTGCCCCTGGCAGCAGACGCACGCGCTGCCCCAGCATATTGCAATCCTCTGGATCAGTGCAGTGACTAACGAGCTGCACTGGGAAAGGCTTGGGCCAGGTACGTATTCTTACGATGAACAGAGTCCACCCCAGCAGCCACTGAGTTACTGGCAAACCCTGAATTGATTTCACTGGGCTTTGGCTCCGGCCCTACCAGAGAAACCCACCTCTTCCCCACTGCCCACTCACTGGGCTCTCCTCATGCCCACCTCTGCCTGTGGGGTGGGCCGGGCTCAGGAGCTGGGAGACGGAGGCTGACGGTTTATTATTTATTCCTTGCATTGCAGTAGCAGCAAGTAGCTCAACCCCGGAGTGGGACCCCCTGGTGCTCGGAGCTGTGCAGGCCCCGAACAAAAGGACACTCCCTGCCCCAAAGGGCTGACAGTCAGAGACAAGAGCCGCCCGCTGGCTACAGGCAGAGGGAACAATATTGGTCAGCATGACAGGCTGCTCTCGGTGCACCCGCAGCCCAGCTGCTGGCAGCTTTTTTGTGCTTGGAGCCTGTGTCTCTGTCCCTTGCAAGCCAGGATCTCCCGCTTCCCCTGTCCCCTGCCTGCTCCCCCTCGCCCCAGGCTCTCCTCTGCTATTCCTGCCCCTTCAAACCCACTGGCGGCACACTGGGCTTCTGAGCTTGGGGCCCATGGCTGGGCAGAGGGCTGAGCGTTCCGGCTGTGGGGCTGCCTCCTGGTGGCCAGCCAGGGTTTAGCAGGGCTGCTTGCAGGCCCTGGAGACTGGAGTTTTCTTCTTTCCAGACCAGGTGCAGCACAGGATGGGTCTGGGAACGTGCCGCAGGCCCTGCCAGCACACCTCCCCTCTGGACTGGAAACTACAGTCCCCAGGGCCCCTTTCAGCGCTGGAGCATCTGAGCAAGGGGCCCAATCCATGCTGATGGGGAGGGTGTTTCCATGACATCCCTTAGGAACCAGAGGGAGACATCCAGAGCCAAACCAGTGTCACAACAGTTTCCCATTCCTTGTCCCCTCAGCCAGCCAGCCTTCCCCCTCACCCCCCAGCTGTGCTTGCAAAGGGGGTGGGGCAGGACATCACTGACAACAAGAAAAACCAGATGATCAGGCACCTCTGTGACCATGGGCAAATCACTGCCAGTCTGTCCCAGCTTGTCCATTAATAAAATGGGGTGTCTATGATCAGCAAGCACTTTTAGGCTGGACAATATCCGAGGGTGCTAAAGGAGTACGTGGATGTGATTGCAGAGCATTGGCCATTATCTTGGAAGACTCATGGCGATTGGGCAAAGTCCTGGATGACTGGAAAAAGTCGTGTATATAGTGCCCATCTTTAAAAAAGGGAAGAAGGAGGATCCGGGGAACTACAGGCCAGTCAGCCTCACCTCAGTCCCTGGAAAAATCATGGAGCAGGTCCTCAAGGAACCAATTCTGAAGCACTTAGAAGAGAGGAAAGTGATCAGGAACAGTCAGCGTGGATTCACCAAGGGCAAGTCATGCCTGACCAACCTGATTGCCTTCTATGACGAGATAACTGGCTCTGTGGATGAGGGGAAAGCAGAGGATGTGTTATTCCTTGACTTTAGCAAAGCTTTTGATACGGTCTCCCACAGTATTCTTGCCAGCAAGTTAAAGAAGAATGGGCTGGATGAATGGACTGTAAGGTGGATAGAAAGCTGGCTAGATCGTCGGGCTCAATGGGTAGTGATCAATGGCTCCATATCTAGTTGGCAGGCGGTTTCAAGCGGAGTGCCCCAAGGGTCAGTCCTGGGGCCAGTTTTGTTCAATATCTTCATTAATGTTCTGGAGGATGGTGTGGATTGCACCCTCAGCAAGTTTGCAGATGACACTAAACTGGGAGGTGAGGTAGATACGCTGGAGGGTAGGGATAGGATACAGAGGGCCCTAGACAAATTAGAGGATTGGGCCAAAACAAATCTGATGAGGTTCAACAAGGACAAGTGCAGAGTCCTGCACTTAGGACAGAAGAATCCCATGCACCGCTACAGACTAGGGACCGAATGGCTCAGCAGCAGTTCTGCAGAAAAGGACCTAGGGGTTACAGTGGACGAGAAGCTGGATATGAGCCAACAGTGTGCTCTTGTTGCCAAGAAGGCCAATGGCATTTTGGGCTGTATAAGTAGGGGCATTGCCAGCAGATCGTGGGACGTGATCGTTCCCCTCTATTCGACATTGGTGAGGCCTCATCTGGAGTACTGTGTCCAGTTTTGGGCCCCACACTACAATAAGGACGTGGAAAATTTGGAAAGACTCCAGCGGAGGGCAACAAAAATGATTAGGGGGCTGGAACACATGACTCATGAGAAGAGGCTGAGGGCACTGGGCTTATTTAGTCTGCAGAAAAGAAGAGTGAGGGGGGATTTGATAGCTGCTTTCAACTACCTGAAATGGGGGTTCCAAAGAGGATGGATCTAGACTGTTCTCAGTGGTGGCAGGTGACAGAACCAGGAGCGATGGTCTCCAGTTGCAGTGGGGGAGGTTTAGGTTGGATATTAGGAAAAACTTTTTCACTAGGAGGGTGGTGAAGCACTGGAATGGGTTATCTAGGGAGGTGGTGGAATCTCCTTCCTTAGAGGTTTTTAAGGTCAGGATTTAGTTGGGGATCGGTCCTGCTTTGAGCAGGGGGTTGGACTAGATACCTCCTGAGGTCCCTTCCAACCCTGATCTTCTGTGATTCTATGATTCTAACACTCAGTAGTATAATGCAAAAAACTGGGCTAGTGGACTTACATCACCACTGCCCTCTACTGGCTGAAATCAGAACGGCTCTGCCATGTGTCATGCAGCCTAGACTGCTAATCTCTAAGGGGGATTCCCCCCAGCTCAGGCTGTTGGTGCTGGGACTATGGCAGCTGGAAGAGCTGAGTGCTTGTTACTGCAGGGAAGCACTGAATGGCCCCTGGAGCGATGGAGGAGTTGGATTATTATTGAGAGTAAATAGTTGCAACAAGTATCATTGGCTGGAGAGCAGCTGGAGTGGGAAGGCTCAGGAAGCGTCTGGCAAGTCCAGGCTGGAGCTGGGCGATCAGTGTGAAGGAGGGTCCAGGCCCCATCTCCCCCCGTTCTGTGCAGGTTGCTGGCTGGCTGGGCCCAGGAGCAAGAGGCCAGTCCATGGAGGCAGCTGGGCAGGAAAGAATCACAGCTTGTTCTGAGATTAAATAATTGGCTGGAGCGTGTGAGGGGATAAAAGGAGCCATCTGTCAGTGCAGGGAATATTAACCTGCCCGGGGGGGTGGGAGAGGAGTGAGCAGCATGGGGGAAGGGGGAGGATTTTATCACCAGGCTTGCTGCACGCTAGGGGGCTGCAGATTTTGGGCCCAGCACTGACAGCAGCTCTCAGCGCTGCGCTGCTCCCGGGGTCCCGCTGGGCCCATCCACTTATGGGGGGAGGGGTGCTGGCTGTGTCTGTACCTCCCCCCACTCCAGCCCTGAAACTGACAAGAGACAGCCCTCCTCTCACTAAGCCCAAGTGAAAGCAATCCCCTTCTCTCATCCCATGTGGGTATTTCACCTAGATCAACCTTCCCCCCCGCCCCTGAATTTGCGGGGTCTATTGCTGAGTTAACTCCCCCCACTACAGTCACCTGAGAAGTCAGCAGCGGGGAGTGCTGCAGACTCGTAACATGTGGCATCATTGGGCTGGATCCTGCCAGGTGCTGAGCACCCGCAGCTCCAGCCGGAGCCAGTGTGGGATGCCAGGGAGCTCTCCCATGTCCAACCAGCCACATCCATCCCAGCCAGCGTGTCAGCAAGCCAGGCAGGTTCAGACCTGTCTCCAGCAATTTAACTGCAGATCCAGTTAAGAGACAGCATGGTCCAGTGAACTGGGACTCAGGAAATCTGGTTCTAGTCCCCACTGGGTCACCCTGGACTAGTCACTGCCCTCCCCGTGCCTCAGTTTCCCCTCCTCTGTCTGGCCTATTGGGACAGTGAGCTCTCTGGGGCAGGGGTTTTCCCCAGGTTGGTGGGTGGATGAGGGTAACGTTCGCTCACCGTGAGCACCTGGGCCGGGGGAACTCAGCTGCCCAGACGTTTCCAGGAGCAAATTCATCACAGGGATTTGCCCTGCTCGGCTAACGGCCTCGTTTAAAGGGCAGCGGGTTCCATAGCTGAGATGCTCTAAGTCACTGTAGCTGGTGCTCAGATGGAATAAGGGCTCAAATTTGGGACACGTCGCGTGTGTCTACATGGCAGTAAGATACTCGCACCCCAAGGTGGGAGGGTCTCCGAGCCCGGGCTCCAGCTTGACCCTGAACATCTACACGGCAATGTCTAGCCCCGCAGCCGAGCCCCATGAGCCTGTCAGATGACTTAGGCTCCGTGACTCGGTGCCGCGGGTTTTACTGCGGTGTAGATGTGCCTGTCCATGGAAGTGGCCTGGTTTTCCAAGGGGCTGAGCGCCCGGCCCCAGAGCTCAGCAGGTGCTGGGCCTTAGCATTGCTGGGCAGCAGACCACTGCTGACCTCACTAACTCCGCCTCACACAGGTGATTTGGAGACATTTCAAAACTGTCTTTAGAATATCTCTCTGCATCGCAGGCTGGGCCAGTGGGGCTGGGGTGGGGGAGAGGGGAAAAAACAGGGCCCAGTCAAATTTAGCAATTCCCATAGGAATCTTTTGCATAAATAAAATCCAGGCTGGCATTTGGGGTGACCCAGAAAGGCTCATTCCTGAGCTAGGGAGTCACTGCAAATTCGTGCCCATTGAGCCTTTCTGCCATATCACACCCTGTTATGAGTATTGCAATGGTGCCCAAAGGCCCCAGCTGAGATCAGGGCCCCGTCATGCCAGGTGCTGCCCAGACACGCAGGGAGAGACAGTCCCTGCCCAGCTGAGATCAGGGCCCCATTGTGCCGGGTGCTGCCCAGACACACAGCGAGAGACAGGCCCTGCCCAGCTGAGATCAGGGCCCCGTCATGCCAGGTGCAGCCCAGACACACAGCGAGAGCCAGGCCCTGCTCCAAGCTGAGATCATGGCACTGTACAGACAGGCAGTTGGTTCTTCTTCCTTCAAAGCTGTGATACTCTCAATAGCCAAGGGAAGGCTCATTATCCCATTGATGGGATGGGGAGCTGACGCAGAAAGGTTGAGTGATGAGGCCAAGGTTACATAGGCCGTGGCTCAGATCTCCTGAGTTCCAGCCCAGGGCCTTCTCCACATGACCAGCCACCAGCCCTGTGTTCTCTGTCTGGGGACACACATGGACCTCCAGGCGTACGCTGGGCCCGCTTTGCTCTCTCCCTCCGTTTGGTGCATACAGAAACCCAGCCGTCCCCTTCTGCTGTTCTCGGCTGGCTCATCGGGGCACAAAGGGGCCTTGTTTTGTCTGGACCTTATCAGGGGACCTGCCATCAGCTCCTTCAGCACGGGCGTTAGCATGCCATGGAGCCAGCGCAGGTGGGGGAGCGAAAACAACAGGCCAGCTGGGAAGTGGGGAGTAAGCGGAGAGATAAGAGAGAAATGCAAAATATGACAGGCGACGAGCTGGGGAACGTACCCGCCCCCCAGGGCTGAGATAGGGACCGTGGGAAAGAAACTCCCAGGAACTCGAACAAGCCCCCCGCCTCGCTGGTAGAGGGGAATAGCGAGAACTGCTGCTTGCCCAGCCTCCTCCTGGACAGGTGTATCTGCGGTGACCCCCCTGAGTGCAATGGGCTGGGACCCCCATGTATTTGCACTGAGCTTAGTCCCATAACAAGGGGCTTGGGTGGGGACACAGCTGCTGCCCTTGGTGCATTCGCTTCCCTGGCCTGTCACCTTTGCTTGCCAAGGGCAAGGAATGCACTGGGCCAAACCGTGCTCTCTCATCCACAGAGCAGAGTCCCACTGGTACCGGCTTGGGCGGCTACACAGGGGTGCCCAAGAGCAGATGGGGCCCACTTAGGGATGGGCCACTCCGAGCCCACAGGGACAGCTCGGCAAGTGCCATGGGCAGCATCAGCACCACCCAAACGGCTCAGTTCCCCTCCTCCCCCCCTGATCCCCCCCAGGAGCAGGTGACATTGAGGCTGGATCGGGAGATGCACAAGCTGGAACTTTGGCCCCGGCATTGAACAAACTCCCAAGGCCTGGCCCTGGGGCTCGGCATCAAAGCCAGGCCAGATTCCCTGGAGATGGCCAGGGGTTACCAGGTCTTGCTCTGGAGGGGCCTGCCCGGGAACTCTGGGGCTAGCCGGTGATTGGTGCCTTGCAGGGACCACGATGGTTCGAGGCGGCTGCTCCAGAGTCCAATGCACAGGGGCCAGGCTCTCCGGGACCTGCTCTCCTCCCACGCCGAACACAGAGTCCCCTGAGCGGAGTGGAGAGCGCGCCCCATACAGCTCAGGCGAGTGGCTGCTTGGCTCTCAAAGCAGCTGCTTGTATGGGGGCTGCAGCCAGGGACCCACCCTGGGGTCCCCAGCGCTGGCAGCAGGACCCTTGACAGCACTCTAGGACTAGCTGCCCTGCGCCCCGGAGTGGTGATGGACCTGGATGCACAGAGGGCCCTGTGGAGCTGTGGGGCGCAAGTCTCGGTGGGGTCCTCCAGGGCAGGACAGGCCGATGGCCCCGTGCAGCAGCACAAGTGACTTGGCTGGGATGGTGGGAGCATGGGCAGAGCTCAGGGATTTACAGACACAGCGAGCTGCCCCCCAGGACTTCCCCTCATGCAGCCCCCCAGCCAGGCTGACTTTCCAGGTCGGCCCTGGCACTGAGGGCCACCACTGCAGGCACTGGACCTCCTGGCCTTCCTGCCCTGGCTGCCCCCTCTCCTCCCCTGCAGCCTTCCTGCCCCTGTACTGGCTCGGTTTGTTTGAGCGTGTACCACAAACCCTCGGGGACAGGGCCCTGCGAGCTGCCACAGCTTGATGCCACCTCTGGGGGAAGTGAGGAGAAGATTAAACAGCAAATCGCATTGACCCCCCCCAGTCCCTGATTGCACAGGGCCCCCCAAACTCTGAGTCTGAGATCACGCTGCTGGGACAGAGCCCAGGCTGCCCCGTGCTTCCGATCCCCTCGAGCAGAGGGGACCTTGCGCCCCTGCGAAAGCTGCTGATGACTCCAGCTGGGCTCCTGTCGCCGGCCACCGAAAGGTCAACGCTGCTTTTCGGTCAAATGGTGCCTGCTCTTCTACCGCTCTCTCCCTGGGCACAGGCCTCTAGCTCCCCACCCGTCATCGGGATCTGACCACCTGCCTAGAACTAGGGGAATAACGACACGGGCGCCTTTCTGCTTCTTTCTCTGTGGGTGAAATCCACGCCAGGCAGGGCCTACCTGACGAGGCCTAGGTACCGCTTGCTTTCCACCGCCAGGGCAGAATCAGCAGGTGAGCGGGGCCCAGATGTGAATTTCACTGTTTGCAAATTATGTCTCTCTCCAATGTGTGCCTCACTCCAAATTCTCCAGCAGCATCCGTGGCTCCGGAGAGTGTTCCTCAGTTGGTGGCCTCTCCGAAATCAGACACCCAACTCACCCGGTGCCTGGAGGAGCAGGACTCTTAGAATCAGGCTGCAAACCTGAAATTTGCTTTCCACCATCATCCCCTCCCCTGGGCTGGTTTTAGCACTCGTGGCTTCTGGGACCCTCCTGCATGGAAATTCGGTGGCTAGGATATTAGTGGCAGGTGAGATCAGGGAGGCTGGGCTGGGGGAATTGTTTTAAACTGGGGGGGGTGGGGACAGTATTCACAGAATAAATTTTTTGCAGTATCCACCCAACCATGTGTGTGTGTATGTGTGAGGCTGTTCATCTGTCTGTCACAGGCCCCATACTGTTAACATCTAATAGAGATTCTCTGATAGCTCAGGTAGCCAGGGTCTAGGTTGTTGGAGCAGGAGAATGTGGGCTCTAATCGCTCTGTCCCCCTGGGGTTCCCAGTGCAGGCCAGAGTGTGTGTGGGGGGGTATTGATCCCTGTCTGACCCAGGGCATGATCCGGGCATCCCCTAATGCCTGAGCTTTATCCCAGCCTGATATGCACGCAGGCCCTATCCTCGGCAACCAGCCCCAGCTAGGAATGAGCCTTTAGGGTTGCCAGACACAGTGGAGACCCCCCAGCCCCCTCAGGGAGAGCAGAAGCCAGCTGTCAATTCCCCCCTGCACCCAGACAGCCAGAGAACCCCCCACTCCCCACTGTGCCTGAGGAGTGTATGATAACACCCATTATTTCATGTTCTCTATGTGTGTATATAAATCTCCCCACTGTATTTTCCACCGAATGCATCCGATGAAGTGAGCTGTAGCTCACGAAAGCTTATGCTCTAATAAATTTGTTAGTCTCTAAGGTGCCACAAGTCCTCCTTTTCTTTTTGGCTCCCCAAAGTATCACACAGGTTTCCTCTCCGCCAGCCCCAATATGTCATTATCAGGCACCACCCAAAAGCTGCCACTAGGTGGCACCCCTGGCTTTCTTGTGCCCCCCAGTCTGGCTGTGCCCCCTCTCCCCCCCCCCCCCGCCTTGGCCGGATCTCCCAGGCAGCTGGCTGGATTGTATCAGACACTGGCTGGGGTCAGGGCTGTGCTTTCTGGGCGCTCTGCTTGCCAGAATAAACAGACCCATGCAGGCGGGGATCAGCAGAGAGCGGCCCATGAAAGCCTGCAGCCCCTGCCCACCAGGCTCCCAAGCCAGAGCTTCCAGCTCCCGTCCCCCCCTTTCACTCCATCGCCCCCAGCCCCTTCCTCTCCCCGCTCCAACCTTCTGGACTCAGGCACAAAAATCAGGGGCTGGCAAAAGGTTTCCCCCATTGGTTGCTGGGAAAAGCAACATCAGACCTTCCCCCAGGGCCTTGTCCTGTGGAATCTGCCACCAAAGCCAATCTTGACACAGGCTTGTGCTCCAGAACCTCTGCTTTCGTGCACATGCACGGCTGCAATTCCAGCCCTTCTGACTGCAAAAGATCCTTCCAAATGTGACCCAATGTCTGTGGAGAGCCTGTGCCGACAGCTCGGCGAGGGGGAACTGCCCTGAGTATAACTGACGCTGTGGCACTGCCTGAGTTTGAAGGCAGCCTGAGACAATAGCGCTAAGAACCTCCTCTGTTTGTTCCAGTGGGGTGTTAACGCTGAACCCGAGTGGCCATTTAAATTCCAATATTGTTAACTATTTAACTGCCAATCCTTTCAGCAGATGCGTCAAGTTAACAGACCTGCTCCCCGTCACCCACAACTTGCGTCGTCCATCGTTTACAACTGTGCAAAGTCTCAGATTCTGCCAAACCAGAGTGTTTCCTATTTCTGACATACTGGTGCAGTGCAAGCGACTTCCATGTAGATTTCTCAATGTCCTGACCACAGCCCCCCCTGTTATTCTGGTCCTGGGCTCTCCCATCCCACCCCCAGCTCTGCCAGCGCCCCCCAATCCTCACCAGAAGCCCTCTCTTCCTTGTTCTTGCAGTTCTGGACTCCCCGCATGGATCCATTGTGCTCAGTGCATCATTCCCTGAACACGGTCCAGCCGGCATGCTGCGGGAGGCAGGTTCTTGCACAGCAGTATGGGACAATGCACTTAAAATCGGGATGGTAATGCACAGGCCCAGGGGACAGAGTTAATGTTGAGGGTGCCATGGCAGCTTTGACAGATCTTGACTTCTGAGTTGCTCCATCAGGTTCAGGTGAACTGTGCAGGAGGGCTGAAAAGCCGCTTTATAATGTGACGTGAACATCAAGCATCGCCACCGAGAGAGAGAACACAGGAGGAGACGTGGCTGCATTGCTCAGGATGGGCCAGGCCAAGAAATCAACTCGGCTCCTCCCAGACAGAGGTCAGAGCTGAAGTGTGGAACTGTGGGATCCAGACACTGGACTGGGCATTCCCCATCACCTGTCGAGCGAGCTTGTCTCTGCGTCGCTCAGACGCCCCCGGAGAAAACCTTTACCCCCCTCTCGCATGACCCCATCTATGCTCTCGAGGACAGCCTGCTCCGCCAATGTCCAGGGAGCGATGCTGGGCTACACCAGCCGGGGATCTATCCAGCGGTTCATAAAATCCTAAATGCAGCTGTTGATAGGATGTTAAGATTTCGCAGATAACATCAAAAGCAGCCTGGAACTGCAGCCCCGGCAAAGGCTGGGGTGCCTCCCCCGCACGGCACATCCTGTGTGTTTGAGGAGAGATGTTTTACGGTGTAAGTTCATGCTATATTAAGCCACACGCCGAACTGGAAAAACAGGAGGCGTGGGGGGGGGGGGGGAGCTCCTTTTGCGCAGGGTGATTTCAGCCTTGCTCTTGGTCAGGACGCGGAATCCCCTGCCCCTTGCTTTGCACACGCACTGCACAGGTGGAAATGAGACACACGGGGCTAGGTGGAGCCCTGTGTTTTTTCAGACGAATCTTAGGATCTTTAACACGCGTAAAAGGTCAGGAGGTGGTTTTTCCAGCTCATCTGGAAGACAGCTATGCCGGCCCAGGACCTACCATCTGCCTCCCCACAGCTCAGCACCCCCTAGCGCTGTGGCACTGGGGGCACTAGGGGATAAAGCTGGTTGGGAAATTATGTTGTCCCCCCGTCCCCCCCAAATGTTGAGATTGTTGTTGAAAAAATAAAATGTTTTGGTTTGTGGCAACGGAAAACCCCAAAGTTTTCCCTTAAAATGGTTTGGGGGTTTTCAGCTGAATTTTGTTGGTTTCTGACAAATTGAGAATTTGGGAGAAACCCCATTTTCTGGCCAGAAGAGGTTTAGACAGACTGTTCACCTCGCCCTGGGAAGGGGGCACCCTCATGCTTTAGGGCGTGACCCGAGAGCCACCGTTCCCTTCCCACTAGCTCACACACCTGGCTATGTCACTCGCTCTCTGCCACATGCTGCCGCACGCCCCGGCTGCCTGGGACGGCCCGATGGGCACCAAGGGCTGCACCCATCGCAGCGTCCACAGGGCCTGCCTGGCTCCCAGCCTCCTGCTCCTGAAGATCACGTCCTGGCTCGCTGAGCTAGCGGAGCACTGGGGGGGGAATCGGGCAGCCGTTCTGATTCCATCCCCCGGAGGGCGCCGGCAACCCAGACTGGCTCGCCCAGAACATTTCAATACAAGCCTTCGACTAGAACTGGGGTGGGATTTGCATAAACGGGGGGACTCGAGCTCTGCATTTGGGCCCCTACAGGAGTGGCTCGGTTTTCCAAAGCGCTGGGTGCCCAGCAGCAGAGGGTGTGCTGGGGGCGGGGGTCACTGGCCCTGGAGTATCTGCCTGATCTGGCCAAAGAGCGTAGGCGGAGGGCTTTGCCATCCCAGCGTGTCTCATTCTCTCTCTCTGTCCCCGCTGTGGTCGGTAGGCAGCAGCGGGAGTGGCCCCCGGCCCTGCCCGCTCCGGTGAGCCGGGCTCTTGCTGCATCTCCAGAACCAGGAGCCAGGCCCGTCTCTTGCAGGCGAGAGGGGCTCTGGGTTGATTGATGCCCCGGACACGTCTCCCCTGGCCTGGCACAGCATTTAATAAAGAGGGAGTGATTTATGGCCCCTCTTAAGTAGGAAGGAATGTTCCCTGGGGGCATCCCACCGCAACGAGCCCCCCCCCCATTGTCTCAATGAACTCGGCAGCCATCGGCCAGAGAGGGGGGAGAAACCCCTCCCCAGCAGCCGAGTCTTCGGCAGCCAGGTGCCATCGTCCCAGCCCGAGTGACCCTGTGCCCGTGTGCCTCAGGAAGGCCGAGCCTGGGAGCCCCCAGCTGGGAGCCTCTCCCCTGACCCCACCGTTCAGCTACGGCCCACCGCACTGCCTAACCATGCTGCTCTCAGTGCATGCTGGGAAATCATGGTGGGCTGCCCCCCAGCACCCCAGCTGGCACGCATGCAGAGCAGCAGCACGTGGGGCAATGCACTTGGAGCTACCCTGGCACCCCTAGCCAGGTACCTGGGCACCTGTGGGACCCCTGCACTGACTCAGTGGGCTGGACTGGTGACAGGACGACAGCCGAGGCCTGTAGCGTGTATCCTGGTTCCTGGGTATTAATCAACCTGAGGTGTGGGTACCCCCCTATATCCCCCACAGGGCACCCGTCTGGGAGAGCTGGGGGCAGGTCCGGGGGCTCCCCGGGGATGGGGACAGGATGGGAACGTTTCCCTGTCTCCAAAGGGCTAACGAGTCAGGACAGAGGGGCATAAGTGAGGGGGTGGAGAGGGCGCCGCCCAGCCAAAAGCCGCCCCAAGAGGCTCCCAGCTGCTAATGAAGATAAAGTGCCGAGTTCCTTTTCTTCTCCGAGTGAAATCTTGTGGCTAAGGGAGAAAAAATGCTTTCAAGTGTATTCAACTAGAACAGGGCCTGGGAGGCAGAGATTCCAGCAGCATGAGCTGGGCCTGGCAGAGACACTTATCACACACATACACACACACACACTACAGGTGTACACACACGCACGCTCACACCCACACGTTGCACAAAGGACACACACAGGCCAGAAAAAACACCCAGACGCACATACACGCCATACAAAATATACAGACTGCATGCAATATACCCGCCCCCCCCAACACAAACGTAACACAAAATGCACACAGGTAGAGTCACCCACTGCAGGACATGCACCCGGACAGCTGCATGGGTGAAGTGTAACCCCCAACATGCACTTGCATGCATACACTGTGATGGATGTTTCACAAAACACACGTGAACGGAGATGCACGTGACACACATACATGGATACACGCTATGCACTAAACACCCCCCTGTGTACCCGCCCTCACTCATGCAACGTGCACAAACACACACGTATGGACACACGCGCCTGCCTGTCTCGCTCAGGATATTTTGCCGAACCCCAAGAGGAGCACTTAGGGGCTGAGCAGTTGACAAGCGCGCCCTGCGGTTGTGAGCACAAAGCGTCTGGATTGTGAGCTCGCTGGGGCAAGGACTGTCCGTGTGTACAGCACCTGATACAATGGGGCCCTGACCGCTGCCTGGAACTTCCGAGTGCCAGTGAAATACAAAATAACCATCAGCACTTTAGATGTAGTAAAACTTGACCGTAAAAACACCCTGTAGGGTCACTAGTCATAGAATCACAGAAGATTAGGGTTGGAAGGGACCTCAGGAGGTATCTAGTCCAACCCCCTGCTCAAAGCAGGACCAACCCCAACTGAATCATCCCAGCCAGGGCTTTGTCAAGCCTGACCTTAAAAACCTCTAAAGGAGGAGATTCCACCACCTCCCTAGATAACCCATTCCAGTGCTTCACCACCCTCCTGGTGAAATAGTGTTTCCTAATATCCAACCTAGACCTTCCCCCCTGCAACTTGAGACCATTACTCCTCGTTCTGTCATCTGCCACCACTGAGAACAGCCGAGCTCCATCCTCTCTGGTACCCCCCTTCAGGTAGCTGAAAGCTGCTATCAAATCCCCCCTCACTCTTCTCTTCTGCAAGTGGGTGGCTATTACCACGGCCAACGTTCAAATAGCGACCTCTCTGTTCAGGGCCCGAGAACTTGGGGCTTGTCAGGGGCTTGGAAGACTTGGACTTGATAGGTCAGGTCCCATCTGCAGAATGGGAATAACAGCTTGGCCCTGCCTGCCAGGAGCGCGTGAGGAGAAACGTGTTCAGGCTTGGGAGGAGCTCAGCTCCTGGCCATGTGAGTGCGTACAGCAGAGCTAGTGCAATGCTCCTGTCAGGCCCTTCTCCCTGGGGCCGGGACTCAGGGGAGCTCCCAGCTCTGCGCTGCTCAGCCAAGCCGCGCCAGCCTGCAGGGGCTGGGAGCCCCCAGTGCCTTGGGTGACGGCATCGCATGGCGCGAGCAGAGTCTGCCATGCAGCCTTACTCAGCACTGCGATCCTGGGGGGTCAAGCTGATAAACATACCCACCGCTCCTGCTGCAGCCACCCACGCCTGGCATCTGCCAGGCCTTAGCTTCCCTCCTCCGTGGCGCTCTCTGACCCTCTGGGCCAAACCTTCACACTGGGGTCCGGGGTCTTAGCACAGACCAGTCACCCTCGTTATCCAGGCCCAGCCAGTCTTTTCCCCTGGGCATCACAGTCACCTGCAGCAGGCCTCTGGAGCAAAGCCCTCCCTGGTACTACGCCCAACCCTCCACCCCACAACTTTCCCCACCCTCGGGCCCTCCCACCCTGACCCGAGAGCCCCCCAGGCAGCCACATGATCCCCAGCCACTGTCCCCAAACGTTGGGCTGACAGGTGTGCCGGGCCATGCAGGCACCCAAAGGACCAGTGCCCAGGATTAGATTTCTGCAGTGACCATCCCCGTGGTATTTAGGCACTAACACGTCAGCTACAGAGCTCACCACCTGGTCACCAGCCCCAAAGTGACCAGCCAATCCCCTCGACTCACCAACGGCCCAAACAAGGGGCAAAGACCCCCGTGGCAGAGGGCTGGGAACGGAGGGGGAGGTTGGACGCCACATCTGCTCGAACCCGAGCTCCAGGACTCAGCATTTCTGATGCCGGCAGTTCAGCCAACGAAAAAGTGGAGGCACAAAGGCAGCCCCGGGCCTTGGGAGGAAATGGCTAAGCCGCAGGTCATGCTGACAGGTCACTGCGTGTCACCCCTTCCGGGCTGCGGTGTGCCGAAGTTAGGGGGCCAAATGCGGCAGTTTAATTGCACTCTGGCATTGTTCGGCGTGGCTGGATCGGGCAGGTATATTAATATCCCATCCCGCCTGTCTGCAGACAGACGGCTCATTGTTAGCGCCGGGGCCCCTTTTATTAATTCATATGGTTCCGCTCGGTCGAGCCCGGGAGAAACCGAAATGAACTGTGTAATTACGGTCCCTGCCCCAGACACCCCCAGCCGTGGAATGTTAATAAACGAGGGGCCCAGGTGGGGTCTGGCCTGAGCTCGGGCAGCGCCAGGCAGAGAGGCTGGCAGCATGGGGGCAAAGAACCCAGTCGGGGTGGGGCCTGCCTGGGGGAGTAGGAGACACAGGCCCTGCCCCGGTGCTGTGCGATGCCAGCAGGGGAGGGGCCCACGCGGGTCTGGGAAAGGCTCAGAACTAGTCTCAGCCGCTGTATTCCAGACGTCGGTGAGATGGCGGCTCGTGCCCTGACATAGGCAGGTTTATGGTCCCCTCTTTCCTCGCTGGCCGAACGCCCTGGCCGCTGCTGAGCTCTTCCCACCCAAGCTGAGTTGCAGCCATCCCCTCATACCGTGCTTCTCACCGCAGCGTCTGGGCGCCAGCCAGATGTGCATTGAGCAATGTGACTAGCATCTGTCGCGCCTTCATGCCCTCATCCGCACATCACGCCCCTCGGTTACTGGCCCCACACTGGCTGTCCCCTCGGCGTCATCTCACAGCCCAGGTCAATGGATTTAGCTCTTTGAATTGGGTCCTCCAGCCCCGGCTTCATTTCTGTTGCTGGAGCCCCTCCACTTTGTCCGGGTATCTTGGTCCTGGAGCTGCCCTGTTGTCCCAAGTAGAACGTGAGCCGGCTCTCACGGCCGTCCAGGGGACCCTTTCCATCAGCTTCCATGGGCTTCAGGCCAGGCCTTCAGCTTGCAACTTCCATGCAGGAATCTCAGCTGGTTACTGATTTAACCCCTTGCCTCCCTACGGAGCTGGGGAGTGTCATAAACCAACTGACAGCCCAGGAAACTCAAAAGCTTGGCTTGTTTAGCCGAACCAAATGAAAGGTGAGGGGAGATCTGATCGCTGTCCATACATACAGCAGAGGGATAAATACCAGGAAGGGAGAGGAGTTATTTAAGTTAAGTGGCAATGTGGACACAAGAACAAATAGCTGTAAACTGGCCAACAACACATTTAGACTCAAAATTAGGTGAAGGTTTCTAACCACCAGAGGAGTGAAGTTCTGGAGCAGCCTCCCAAGGGGAGTGTGGGGGCAAAAATCGAACCGGCTTCAAGACTGAGCTTGATAAATTTATGGAGGGGGTGGTGTGACAGGACTGCCTACGATGGTGTGTGGCCCATAGGCAGCTGCCTATAGCAAAAATCCCCCGTGCCTGGAGATGGGACACTAGCTGGGGAGGGCTCTGAGTCACTACAGGTGTCTGGCTGGTGGGTCTAACTCAGGGATCGGCAACCTTTGGCACGCGGGCAGTCAGGGAAATCTGCTGACGGGCCGGGACAGTTTGTTTATCTGCCGTGTCCGCAGGTTCGGCCGATCGCAGCTCCCACTGGCCACGGCCAACACATCCTTCTGCCCACGCCACTTCCTGCAGCCCCCATTGGCCTGGGAGGGGGAACCACGGCCATGGGGAGCTGCGATCAGCTGAAGCCTGTGGACGCTGCAGGTAAACAAACTGTCCCGGTCCGCCAGCAGATTTCCCTGATGGGCCGTGTGCCAAAGGTTGCCGATCCATAGTATAACTGATGTGCTCAGGGTCTAACTGATTGCCAGATTTGGAGCCAGGAAGAAATTCCCCCCCCCCCAGGTCAGTTTGGCAGAGACCCTGGGAGGTTTCACTTCCCCTGCAGCATGGGGCAGGGTCACTTGCTGGTTTGAACTAGTGTAAATGGTGGATTCTCTGTAATTTGAAGTCTTTAAACCATGATCTGAGGACATCAGTAACTTGGCCAGAGGTTAAGGGTCTATTATGGGGGGGTTGGGGAGGTGAGGTTCTGTGGCTTGCAAGGTGCAGGAGGTCAGACTAGATGCTCACAATGGCCCCTTCTGATGGTAAAGTCTCTGAATCTATGAGCAGGAGTGGCTGGGCCGGGCCACGTGGAGTCTCCTGACTCTGCCGTTCCCCAGACAATGACAAGGGGCACTGGTCCCGCCGGTCCATGATATGCTGCTCAGGATCCCATCAGCACCTGGGGGAGGAGTGCCAATAACCCCAGCAAATGGCAGTGTTCAGCATGTGATGGGCTTGGCCATTTATCTCTGTCTGGGGGCATTGTTCTCTGGCACAGGCCAGGGACCGCTTCCTGGGAGAAAACAGCAGCCAAGGGGGGAAAGCGAGGTAATATTTAACCACAGAGCGGGGATGCCCTGAGTAATGGAGGTGCATGGGGAGGGGTGCTTCCCAGCCCTCCCCAACTCCCTAGACCAGACACTTCCTGGGACACTAATTCTCCTGGGAGTCATCTGTCCCAGTGAAGGCCTGGGAAGGAACCCTAGGCCCAGGGGACTGATGGTGGGGAAGCAGAGATGTCACAGATACCATAGTGATGAGGGCCAGAGAGGTACCTGGATAGATGGAGTGGTACCAATCTCCAGCACCCATAACAAATCTGTGGCCACCGATGGCCATCACAGTTGTCACTGTGCGGCATGCCTGCTGCCCTCACTGAATCAGAAATGATGATTGATCCTGAATTTGGCTCTTGTAGGTTTCCCATCTGTTGTCTCTCAGCATCAACCCATGGGATGCAGGAATTGCTGGGTGGATTTTCTGGCCTGTGCTGTACAGGAAGACAGATGAGCTGATCACAGTGGTCTCTTCTGACCTTGGACCTCTGAAGAGGAGCTGGCCACCACAGGGATGGCCTTACAGAAATGGGGAAGGAGGAGGAGGAGAAAGGGCTAAGCTGAGGAATCAGACTCCGTGTGAGTTCTGTGCTACCCGCCCTTATGGGGCTCCAGATTGGAGCCTCAAGCTTCCCTGGCTGAAACTCTGGAGGGAAGGATGGCGAGATGGACAGGCCTTGGTGCAATATCCTCCAGCCCTCTTGCCCACATTCAGCCCACACCTCAATGCCTGGTGGCCATTCTCCCAGCCCCCTCTGTCACCTTTTCTCTGCTCAAATGGCTCCTGGAGCCTCAGAGGTAGATAAAATGACAAAACCGGCGGGGGGGGTTCTGGCCCCTGTTCCAGCCCCCAGACGTCGCGCTAGTGGGGTACAGGAGCTGCATGGAGGCCGAGGGAAGATTCCCCTCAGTGCAGGAGCAGCTTAGGGCTGGCAGAAGTGGTTTGATGCTGCCCCCCTTTGCAGAGCACAATTTTGGGTGGGGGCAGGTCAGAGGGGCACCCGGGGTGCCCATCGCTGCCAGGATTCTGGACAGCTGGAGTTTCAAATAGCCCCTAAGGCCCTCCCAGCCCTCTTTGCCCCCTCTCCTCATAGGCTGCACAGAGCCTGCCCTGAGCATCCATCCCATCTGTGTGTGCCGTGGGCTCAGAATCCAGGGGGCCCAGGACGCCTCCCCCCTCAGGCCCATTCCAGGCAGAGGAGCCCTTGGGAGATGCCCCATTGCTGGATAGATCCCGCCAGGCCCTGGGGTCCTTGATGCAGACTCACTCTCACAGCCAGGGCCTCAGGATTGGGCCCCGTCATCTGGCACGCGCCCCCTTGCTGCCACTCAGCACCATCTCGTACCTACCATCCACACTAAGCCGGGATGTGACCCATGGCTGGGGGCCAGTGCACGGGGCTGCAGTGTGGGAGGTCCCCGCCCCCTCACCAGCCTGGGTGGTGCATTTGGTCCCACTTTCCAGAGTCGCAGGGTGAAGCTGAATGGGATTCCGACCTGGCGAGGTGACCTGGGGTCAGTTCCAGGCTCCGACACAGCCTACCCGTGTGATCTTGGCATGTCACCTAGCTCCCTCCCCCCCCAACTGTGTGACCCTAATGGGAGCTGGGCCATGCACTGGACATGTATCCTGTGTAGAGTGATTGCTTTGTGTCTGGGCACAACACACTGGGATTCAAGCCTGTGAGGCGCGGCAGAGGGGGTTCTTCTCAGTCTCCTCTGCTGAAGGGACTGGTTGCTAGCTGAACCCCCAGCTCTCCATCTCCTCTCTCCTGTCCCCATGTCTCAGGCAGGCAACAGGGAAGAGGTTAAGATCTGTGCAGCATGCTAGGGAGGGCTGCGGCTGGCTTTGAACCATTTCTGGGGCACCAGTCCAGCTCCTACCTGGAGCCGTGACCACAGGCCAGAGGTTCTGACGGTGACTGAGTGGCTCGAACTCAAGTCTCAGCCCAGATCTTAGTGGAGGGGAACCAAAGCGTTGGCGGGCACACACCCTGCCCTGCCATGGCAGCCTCCGCAGAGAGCCCAGCGCGGGAATGGGTCACACCGCCTTTGCCAGGCCTAGAAGAGCTGCATCAAGGCCCAGGAACGGGTGTGGGGGGAGGCGCTGGGGGCACTTGCCTGCTGCTGCCCACGTGGTACCAGCTCTGCGGGTTGGAACCCGTGAGGGTTCATTACTGGATTCTCAGCCTGGCATGAAATTTGAGAGACCGACTTTCTCCGAAGGTGCCGATTTGGCAGCGTGTTTGAGGGAGGTCAGGGAGGGAGGCCTGACGCCCCCATGCGTCCCCACACCTCCTTCCCCTCTGGCTCGGATTTGCAAAGGACCTCAAAGCACTGGGTGCACATTGGGTGCAGAGCTCCTTTCAATTGTGGGGACTGAAAGCTTTAAATCTGGCTCCTCCCCAAGCGGGCATGGGGGGCATGATCCCAGACATGACTGGCACCAAGCCAGGCTGGGCGTGCGTCTCTCTCCCCTGTTTTATCTCGGCCCTGCCCTGTCCGTCCGTCCATCTGTCTCTCTGTGTCCAGCAGAGGGGGTGTGCTCTCTGCAGCTGCCAAGGGAGGGAGCGCATGGTCCTGGCTGGTTCTCACACCTGCGAGCCAGATGCGAGCAGCAGCGAGCAAGCGAGCTCGGCCTTCGAGGCGTCCGCTGCTGCCATCCAGACTAGCGCTCCACAAACGCGGAGGGGAGGGTCGCAGCCAGCTGGCCCAGGAGGCCAGGGCTTGGTCACTCCCCATGGCCATCGAACCTGGGATCACACCTCTGGTCGAGAAAGGGGGAGGCTCTCTGCCTCCAAAGAGTGACCCAGTAGCCCTGGCTCTGCGCAGCTCCGGCTCGGTGAGTCAGGGGCTGCAGGACACGTGGGCCCAGTTTACTAGTAAAAGGATGGGGTGGGCGCTGGAGCCCAGCTGGGATCTCTCCCACTCATGCACCATCACGCGGCCCCATCACTGCCACACTCTGTCCTCGGTGCCCCTATCTGGCCCCACTGCCATGCGGAACCAGGGCTGCCCCATCAATTCCAGGAGGGGGTGTGGCACGTTGCTTCAGCCAAATCACCTGGGAGGAAGCCCCTTCGGAGCCCACCCGCGGCGCTTGGTCTCTCCCTCAGGGATGGGGCCCACCGCTCCTGGGTACCTCTTCCCTCGCTGACACCAGGGACCGGGAGTGTGAGAGTGGGGGCTGGATCTCACAGGTTGATGGGGTTCAGCACTGGACTGGTCCCTCTTCTGTCCAAACGGCTTTGCCAGCCCCATAGCTGGATCTCCCCACTCGAGAGGCCAACCATCCTGTGTCGCTGTATCAAATCCCAGCTTTGCCGTCTACCTCCCTGCTGTACCATGGGGTTGCTGACATCATGGAGCTGGTGGGGCTAGCCTCCAACCCCCCTTCTCCAGAAACAATGAGCTCGGCCAGTCGGGCTAAAGGAGGATCCTCACTGTCAGTACAAGGCCAATAACACACAGTCGAACTGTTCTGATGCCACCCAATAGAGAGCAGCAGCCGCTCTCTCTCTCCCCACACCCTCCCCCCCATTACACTAGTGTCTTGGCACCAGCATTGTCAGGGCCAGTGATGGGCCGTGTGCCTAGTGGTCAGAGCCAGGCATGCCGTCAGGGGCACAGTCAGTGGTCACAGCGAGGGTCAAGCTGGAGTCAGGGTGAGAAAGCAGGAGCTAGGGGGGTAACAGGCACGGGGCTGAGCCAGGGCAGCAGGAACGGAACAAGGTGAAGCAGCAGGAAGTGGGCAAAGGGGTAGAAACTTGGTCCCAGGAGTCTGGGGCCAGCACCAGGCCCAGCAAAAGGTGGCTCAGATGGAGAGCGAGAGGAACGGGAAACTTTGCAGCCGGAGAGCTCCAGTCAGCCGTCCGCTGCGAATCATCTGACCCTGCCGAGTCAGCGGGTGTAGCTGCTGCTGGTGGGGTGTCAGCTGCAGTTCCCCTCCTGAGCCGGGACCACGGAGGGCAAGGTTCTCGCGTGGCAACCCCAGGGGTGTGAGTCCGAGGCCCACAGAGCACCAGAACGCTGGACCTTAGAGTGGGAACAGCCCGTGGGTAGGTGCCTGGGCCAGGGGACGCGGGGATGTGAATTTGAAGGGGAGGGGCCTGGAGCCCAGGCTCCAGCCTGAGTGTGCATGGTTCTGCCAGCCCGTGGACACTGGCCAGAAACGGGTGTTTTATTGCAGTGTAGACACACCCAAAGGGTCTGATTAAGCACATCCATCCTGTGATGAAGCAGGACTGTTCTTAATGTTTCCTCTGAATAGTGTGTGGGTGCCTCAGTTTCCCCTATGCAGTTCTTAAGTCTCTAGGGGGTAGGATAAGGGTGTATGATCATTGCAGAGTCCTAGAGAGCAGGTATGTGCAGGGGTCTGGACACAGAGAATGGCCGACACCCTTTTTCCCGGCACCTGATGGCCTGGGCCCTTCCTCCCTGCAAGGTGAGAGCTAAAGGGTTGGAGAACAAAGGAATCCGGTGCCGGGAACAGGTCAAAGCCCAGAGGAGGGGGGGCTGGAGAGAGTTTCAGTTTGGGCTGGCTGGGGATGAGGAGTGAAGTGCAGACGTGGTTGTCTGGCTCACTGCTCCCCTAAATGGACCCAGCTGAGGGGTCCTGTTCTCTGTACCTACAAGCTCTGTGTTAGACCATGTTCCTGTCGTCTAATAAACCTTCTGTTTTACTGGCTGGCTGAGAGTCACGTCTGACTGCGGAGTTGGGGGGCAGGACCCTCTGGTTTCCCCAGGACCCCGCCTGGGCGGACTCGCTTAGGGAAGCGCACGGAGGGGCAGAGGATGCTGAATGCTCCGAGGTCAGACCCAGGAAGGGGGAAGCCGGGTGAGCTGTGTCCCCTGCAGACAGTCTGATCCCAGAGAGGAGACTCCCCCAGAGTCCTGCCTGGTTCGTAGGGAGCAGCTCCAGATCATCGCCCCGGGAGTCCGCGACACCTCCCAGCCCTGCATGGGAGGTCAGGGCCGGGTCTGGCTGCCCCCAGACTGTTCTCCAGGGCTTTGTCCAGACCAGTTTCCAACATCCCAGGTGACTGGGCTTCCCCTCAGTCCTTCCCTGCTCTGCTCCAGGGGGAATTTTCCAGCCTGTCTCCTGCAGTATATTTTCTGTGCCTCTTCCCCAGCACTGGCTGCGTCTCTGCCAGATGGGTTGGGTGTGGGGGGACGGGGGGGAGGGGCAGGGGGGTATCCGTGCAGCTGCAGAGCATTTAGCCCAGATGTGGAAGCTACATTTTGCAAAGGCAAATCAAACTGGAGGCTGCCGGGGATGCGGCCAGGACGAAGCCGGCCGCAAAATGGCACAGGAAGAAAGGACATTCTTGCACTGCCGGTGTCACCCTGTCATTATGACCAGGGCAGCCGCAGAAAGGGTGTTCCCAGCCTCCCAGCCCCCCACAGCTGAAGTGAGTCCAGATCAGGGTGGTGGGAGCTGGGGTGGGGGGATCCTGCTTGGCCATTGGATCCCAAGTGGCTGCCTCTGTGAACCTCTCGGGCTTTCCACGTGCTGAGGTTTTCTAGCCCGCGTTCAGCCTGCTCAGCAGTTGAGTGAGTGCCCTTAACGCAAGCCAGACTGTCCCGGAGCCCAGGCCACGGCCGAGCCTGCCAGAGCCACACCAAAGCCGGGGGCATGCGAGCCGCCACCAGCCCTGGGCAGGCAGCATTCCTGGGGGAGCTTGTGGGAACACCAGCTGGGGGGGGGCGGGGGGGAGAGATCTAGACCCATCCCGAGGGAGGCTGCCAGCTGGCTGTTCCTCCCAGAGGCTGGGTGAGGGCAGCTCCTATTAATCAACACCCCCACTTGGGGTTATCATCAGGGAGATCCCAGAATCCCACTGCCAAGGTGCCCGGTTGGTCACCCTTCTGCTGAGGCTCTTGAGATCCAGCCGTTGTGTGGGTGAGGGCACAGAGGGCATCTCCCGGAATTGCTCCAGGGGGAGAATTTGGGTTCCCATAATAAGGGCCCAGGGAAAGTGACTGCATTGGCTATTGAGGGCCTGATTCTCAGAGGTGCTGAGCCCCCAGGCTGATGTCAGCGGGAGCTGGATGTGCTCGGAGCTGGAGGACCAGGCCCTTGGCGGATTCCCCAAAAGGGGGAGATGGAAATCAGGCTGGGGGACCAGCATCCAGCCAGGCTTTCCCAGGTAAGCGGTGATGGCAGTAATCCCAGCACCCCCCTGGCCCTGCCCACCCAGTCAGCATCGTTACCCCATAGAACAAAGCCCTTCCCCCACCGAAATCAATGAGAGCGTCAGGGGGTCAGCACAGCTGAAAATCAAGCTGTTAGTCACAGAGCTAGGGATGGAACCCAGGTGTCCTGGGGCCTGGTAGCACACGGTAGGCCTGATCCCACAGCCCCTCCACCCCCCGCTCTCCCCCAGGTTAAAGTGGAGGAGGCCGGTCATGGAGCTGCCCTTGCTGTGGCTGGGCTGATAGGGCTGAGGCATGCTGACCTCCAGGGTGTGATCGGCAAGCTCCCCAAGAGGAAGGATGCTCCTAGCCCTGTCCCTACCACGGATCCCCGGGGCCCTTGGCTTCGCCACCTTCTCCTCCCGGAGGGTCTCTCCCTCCACCTCTGCCAGGTGCGCGGCTCTGCGGCCTTCTCCACCAAGTCACTGGCTAGCCACGAATCCTTGTCCCAGGGCTCACCTGTCCCTGGGGGGGGCTGGGGTCGCACACAGTGCAGGGAGCAAACTGAGCTGCCCAGGGGAGGGCTGTGGCAAGCCTAGCAGATGGCATGGAAGAGGCAGGCAGGAGGGAAGGAGACAGAGGGAGGTCGGGGTGGGGAAGGAAAAGGAGTGGCTGGACTGGGATTCTAGTGTCTATGGGTCCCTTCCCCCCTGACTTGCTCCTGGGGTGCGGCTCTCCGCCCACGCTAACGGGGGTGGGGGGGGTTTGCACTGAATTGCCCTGCTCTGCACGCACCAGCTCGTTTCACACCTCCGGCTAATCGGGGCTGCATGTAACTCTTGTGCGCTGCTGGGGGACAAACAGCCCAATGCCACGCTAATTGCAGGCCTGGTTGCTGCCCTGGCTCCTGGGATTAAGGCTTTTACTGGAGCAAGGGAAAATGGGGCAGCCAGGGGGCTGGGGTGAGCCAGGAGCTGCAGCTCCCCTCCTGCGCCCCAACTGGGAGAAGGAAGTGCCCCAGGGTTGGGATGAAACCGCAGAGTTGGGAGCTGAGAGAGGGCTGGCCAGGGCAGCTCCCACTTCTGGGCCTGGCTGTTCCTGGTTAGGTAGCACGGCTTATTGATTAGAGATGCCAATGGAGCCTCAGGACGCCTGGGTTCTTTTCCCACAAGGCCCGTGATTCACTGCATGGCCTTGGCTGTGGCACTTAGGCCGAAGCTTTCAAAGGCAACATCTGATTCCAGGTCCCTGACGTGGGACACCAGGGACCTCATGTTCAGGGGTGCTGAGCCCTGCCAGCACCCCATAATCAGAGGGGCCAGTGGCTATGCGAGGATTTGGAGGAGTTGCCAGGATGGGACAAACAAGCAGGCAGCTTGTTTGCACCAAGGTCCCCTCTCCTGGGCTGGGCAGCTCCCCACTGCCTGTCCTCCCAACGGGAAGGAGCTCTGGCTGCCCTGGCCAGGCCGCCTAGCCCCACCTGTGCCCCTTTAAGTCGGCCCCAGCTTGGCTCAGCCTGGCCCACTGCCTGGATGGGGCAGCTTTAGCTCGGTTCCTTGCTGAGCTGTGCTGGGAACAGCTGCCCGGTTCTCAGGGGAACTAGCTGGAGGGAAATCTGAAGGCGCCAAGCCCGGTGCTCGCCATCCCGCCAGGGCCCTGCACTCTGGGCTGTGTCCTCGCAGGAAGCCAGAGGCAAAGGAAGATAGGTCCCTCTCTGCTCAGGAGGCAGACGTGAGTCCCAGATCCGCCCCACGTGGTCATCCTTGGAAAGGTTTCCCAGAGCTGATGCAGGGTTAAGGGCCCTGGGGAAAGAATGGAGCTCGGGTCTGAGTCTCTAGCACACAGTGGGCACCCAGCCGTGCCATACTGGGGAGCCAGCCAGCTGCTCATCCAGTCTGTTATGCTCTCTCTGGCAGTGCCTGTGGTGAGAAACCCCTTGCGGGTCAGCTATAGATCTACTTACCCATGGGGTGGCTTCTTCCTGGCCCTGGTCACTCAGTGGGTGGCTTGTGCCCTGAAGTGGGAGGGTTTAGGACCCTTCTTAAAAAATTTAACTCTTTAACGATGATGTTCTCATCCATATAAATGCCTGACCTTGTCATAAGCCATGCCAATTACTTGGCCGTGGTGACAGCCTGTGGCAGAGTTCCACAGGTTAATATTAGGTGTCTTGTGTGTACAGATTTTAAAAAGTACTTTCTGTGCATCAGTGTTAAGTTTGTTGCTAAGTGTTGTCCTATGTTGTTCTATGTTCCTGTGCCCTAGGAGAGGGGGACCAGTAGCGCTTTGATGGACCTTCTCTCACTAAGTCATTGGTTTTAGCCCTCCATCTTCTCCTAGTTCTTCTCTTCCTCTCTAAACTGAAGAAGTCCAAATCTTTTCACTCTCCTGCCAGGCAGGCGCTTCTCCTCATCATTCTGTGGCCTGTCTCTGCACCCCTTTCATTCTGCTGTGAGATGCGGGGGGACAGAACTGAACACAGTAGCGCAGGGTGGGTGTCTGTTTTTGGCACTGACAGCTGAATATTTTCGGTGTGTTTATTGTGAATCACATTAGTCATGGTGGTGCCTGGGGGGGTCAGCAGGGAATTGCTGTCTAGTCTTTTCCTGGTGCACCCTACTGCTCCTGACCTTTGTGCCTACTGTCGCTGAGGGCTTTGTCAAGAAGCCCTGCTGATGCCCTGGCTCTTCCTGGAGTGGTTACAGTTAATCTAGTACCTCCCAGGTGTACCCACAGCTCAGACAATTCCTTCCAGTGTGAGGGTCCTGTTGTAGGCCTATCATACTGCCCCACAGTCATTAATGAATTGGAGGCAGGGAACAACTCTCCCCGCAGATGGGGAATGGGGTACAGGGTAGAGTAAGTGACTTGCCCAAAGTGTCACAAGAAATCTGTGTCTGAGACAAGAATTGAATCCAGGTGTCAGAAGCCCCAATCCAAAGGCCTGTCTTAGACTCTCCTCCCTGCTCTGGGCTCTGTTGCATGAGTGCTACAGTGCCGGCCTTTCCCCTAGCTCGGCTGGGTTCCTCTGCCATGTGCTCTGGTGATGAAACTAGGGTTAAATGGGGAACTGATCGCCAGGACCTCAGAATGGTCACACTAGACCAGACCAATAGTCCATCCCGCTCAGCATCCTGTCTCTGACAGTGGCCAGTGCCAGATGCTACAGCGGGAATGAAGAGAACAGGTCGACTATCAAGTGATCCACCCCCTGTTGTCCAGTCCCAGCATCTGGCAGTCAGAGGTTTAGGGACACCCAGAGCAGGGTGATGTGCAATGTGGCAAGCATCCCTTGCCATCCTGGCTAATTGCCATTGATGGATCTATCCTCTGTGAACTTCTCGAGTTCTTTTTTCAACCCTGTAAAGACGACATCCTGTGGCAATGAGTTCCACAGGTTAACTGTGTGTTGTGTGAAGAAGTACTTCCTTTTGTTTCTTTTAAGCCTACTGCCTATTAATGTCATTGGGTGACCCCTGGTTCATGTGTTATGGGCAGGGGTAACTAACACTTTCCGATTCACTCTCTCCACATCCGACATGATTTTACAGACCTCAGTCATATCTGCCCCCGGCCATCTGTCTTCTCAGCTGAACTGTCCCAGTCTTTCTAAGCTGTCCTTGGCTGGAAGCTGTTCTGTACCCCGATCACTTTTGTTGCCTTCCTGCGTACCGTCTCAAATACTAATCTATCCTTTTGCGACGGGGTGACCAGAACTGCACGCAGTATTCAATGTGTGGGTGTACGGTGGATTTATGTAATGGCAGTACAATATCTTGTCTTATTATCGATCCCTTTCTAAATGATTCCCAACATTCTGTTCGTTTTTTTGATGGCCGCTGCACATTGTGTGGATGTTTTCAGAGAACTCTCCACACTGACGCCGAGATCTCTTTCTTGAGCGGTAACAGCTAATTTAGACCCCATCATTTTATAGGTATAGTTGGGATGATGTTTTCCAATGTGCATTACTTTGTATTTATCAACATTGAATGTCATCTGCCATTTTGTTGCCCCATCACCCAGTTTAGCAAGATGCCTTGTAACTCTTCACAGTCTGCTTTGGGCTTAACTATCTTGAGTAATTTTGTATTGTCTGCAAATTTTGCCACCTCGCTGTTCACCCCCTTTCCCCAGATCGTTTATGAATACGTTGAACAGCACTGGCCCCAGTATAGATCCTTAGGGGACCTCACTGTTTACCTCTCCACTGTGAAAAGTGACCATGTGTTCCTACCCTTTGTTTCCTGTCTTTTAACCAGTTACCAATCCATGAGAGGACCTTCCCTCTTAGCCCATGACAGCTTACTTTGCTGAAGAGCCTTTCATGAGGGACCTTGTCAAAGGCTTTCTGACGGTCCAAGTTCACTATATCCACTGGGTTCCCCTTGTCCACCTGCTTGTTGACCCCCTCAAAGAATTGCAATAGGTTGGTGTGACGAAGCGGGACTGTTCGTAATATTTCCTCTGAATATTGTGGGGTGCCTCAGTTTCCCCTATGCAGTTCTTAAGTATCTAGGTAGTGGGATAAGGGTGTATGATCCATGCAGAGCCCTAGAGGGCAGGTGTGGGCAGGGGTCTGGACACAGAGAATGGCCGACACCCTGTTTCCTGGCACCTGATGGCCTGGCCCTTCCCTCCTGCAAGGTGAGAGCTAAAGGGTTGGAGAACAAAGGAATCCGGTGCCCTCCTGGCCCGGGAAAGGGACAAAGTCCAGAGGAGGAGAGGCTGGAGAGAGTTTCAGTTTGGGGCTGGCTGGGGACATGGAGTGAAGTGTAGACGTGGTTGTCTGGCTCACTGCCCCCCAAAATGGACCCAGCTGAGGGGTCCTGTTCTCTGCAAGCTCTGTTTTAGATCATGTTCCTGTCGTCTAATAAACCTTCTGTTTTACTGGCTGGCTGAGATCATGTCTGACTGCGGAATTGGGGGGCAGGACCCTCTGGCTTCTCCAGGACCCTGCCTGAGCAGACTCGCTGTGGGAAGCACACGGAGGGCAGAGGATGCTGGATGCTCCGAGGTCAGACCCAGGAAGGGGGAAGCCGGGTGAGCTGTGTCCCCTGCAGACAGGCTGCTCCCAGAGAGGAGACTCCCCCAGCGTCCTGCCTGGCTTCGTAGGGAGCAGTTCCAGAGCATCACCCGGGGACTCCGTGACAGTTAGTGATGTCTGATTTCCCTTGACAAAAGCCACGTTGACTCTTCCTCAACAAATTGTGTTAATTTGTGTGTCTGAGAATTCTGTCCTTTCCCACGGTTTCAGCCCCAGGGATGCTCCACTCCTTAAGATGTGTAGGCCACATACTGTAAATGTAGGCTTGCTTTTCAAAGGTGCTGAGCACCCGCAGTGGATACACAGCACCCAAAAGTCCCACCGTGGGTCCTTTTGGAGGCTCCAATTCAGCCTTGGCTGAAGGGACATGTTGGAAAGAGCCTGATCCTGGATTTCTCCAAGTCCCGGTGCCTGCTGTCAGATTTGGCATCTCTGCCGGCCCTGCCACTGGCTCATCATCAGCCGGGGAGTAAGGAGAAGGGCTCTCTTAACCAAATGGGGATTGGGACTGTCTGGTGAGGGCAGAGGACCTTCCAGTTCTGGGGCTGCCTTCCCTTTCACCCTATGCCATCCCCCCATGTCTCCCCCCCCGGAACACCCCAACATTCTGTGCTGTATCCCTGGTGCTGGGTAGGCATGTACCCTGCTGCCCACATTGCCATGGGACCTTGCCCATATGGGGCGTGGCGGCGTTGGTTCCCACATGGGAGTTGTTCCGATGGGCTTGCCTCTTCATGCCAGTGGCTGCGGTTGGGACCCACTTGACGCACCAGGCTGCCTGGGGTGTTTGGCTCAGTAGGACAGGAAAACCCCCCCCAGCAGTGCTGGCAAATGTGTAAAGTTATATGAAGCGGCGTGGCTGGCTCCCTGGGATCGGAGCAGCACTGGGGTGCTAATTCCCTGACATTAAAGCATCGGAGTGAGAATGAACAAAGCCTGACTTGTGTAAGCAAAGCCAGACCCAGTTCATTGTTTGCCTCCCTCTTGGCCTGCGTCCATTCCTGCCAAGCCTATCTCGTTGCACATTTAATAATTATCTTCTCTCCTGAAGGATCCCAAAGTATTTTACATGCTATTGGCCAACTCCCTGCTGGCAGAACCCTACTGACTTCAATGCATTTGCATCAGCAGAGAGTTTAACCTATATCCATCTATGTATCTACCTATTCATCTGACACTCCCATGCTATAGTATCCAAGTGCTCGGTTCATTTCACCCAGGTCTACAATGCAGCCACCTCTGGGGTGCAATGTGATGTCTGAGTATTGGCTCAAAGCAACACCACCCAGCATTAAAACCGGAAGTGAAGATGAATCCCATATCGAACTCGGACTGCAGGGGACCTTGGGGAGGCAGAATGTAACTAGCTGTAACTAGCTGTTGCTGCTCACCGTGATTGCGCCTCCTTGTGTCCTCTGTGTCTCTGGGAATGGAGTCTCGCTGTGTCTGATGCCCCCTTGCTCGCTCTGTGATGATCTTTCTTCTGGTAACTTGGCCTTCCAGCCGGGTCACTCTGTAATCCGCCCCTTCCAGGGTTACAAAGGCCAACTTGACCCCTGCCCAAACACTGTCTCCAGATGGTGTCGGCCCCTCCTCGGGCTCAGTGCCACTATACCCATGGCTGGCAGGGAACCTGGGCCCACCGGGCTCTAGCTCAGGGACCCTATAACCAGAGATCCAGGTCTTCAGTCTCTGTCCCTGTTGGTGTTTCTCTGGGCTCCTTTGTACCCAACCCCTCTATCTTCCCTTGCCTGGTTCTAGGTTTCCCTTGCTGAGCTGCTCTGCCCCCTCCTCACCTCTGGCCAGACTCCTCACTCCAGGTCAGTCTCTCAGGTGAGGCCAGATGACCTCCCAGCCCTTGTGCACACCCTGTCACGTGATCCACGCTGGAATTCATCCAGGGTGACAGCATAAAAGTCCCAACTCTCGATTTCAAAGTGGTCCAAACGCCGCAAGGGGCCTGGCCCCTGCCGAACCACACACCATGGGGACCTGCCACTGTGATGCCAGCTGAGCTGGAAAGCCAGTCTAATTAATTCTGTGACATTTCTAAGGTATGTTAGCTGTTAGCCAGAGTTTCCCCCTCTACTCTGAAGGCCTGTAGGGTTGTATCTCTGGGTCTGTCTATACTGCAGTGTAAGCCCGGGGTTAGCAGACCTTGTTAACCAAGGGCTTGAGCATCTACACTCCTTTGTAACCCCAGGTTGGGAATTGTTGAACCCTTGGTCCCCACTTGGGGCTCCTGCGTCTACACTGCATTATGCGGGCCCAAGTCCGACCACACACAGCCTAAGTGCCCTCCCAAAAGGTAGCCACTCTTGCCCTTTGTTCATGGTGCGGGGTGGGAAAACTTGACTGTCCACCAAACTTGATGTTCTGGAGGACAAAGGATTGTGGGATACTTTTGGGCAAGCAGCTCCCAGCATGTCATCCCTGCCCTTCACCCCCTCCCCTCCAACCCCTTTCCCAGCCCCTTATCCTTCCACGGCCTTGCTCCATCTTCCAAGCCACAAACTGATCAGGACCCAGCTACGCCAGAGGTTGCAGCTCCATCCAACGGCTGGAAGATGAAGCTAGACCAAGCCAGAGTGGAAATAAGGTGCAAAGTGTTAACAGAGTAATTAACAGAGTGGTGGAGTCTCCATCATAGGCAGTTTTAGAAAAGGTCCAATCTTGATTTGACTCGATCTGCCCGAGGAGGGGGTGGTTCCACAGGAGGTCAGACTAGATGGTCCCTTCTGGGCTTGGAATCTAGGAAGCTCTGACCCCGGCACACACCCAGACAGCTGTGCCCCTCTGGGCCGAGGCAGCAGAAGATAAAAGCTGTTTCGGTCCAAGGGATTTGAGCTCTGGAGCCAACTTCCAGAGGAGAACAGGCTAATCCAGAACATGAGCGCCTTCCAGCCATATGGCAAACCCCTCCTCTCTCTCGACGCTTTCCCACCATAACCAGGAAGGACGATAGCATGATGCAGCAGGGAGGGGGGAGTGTTGACCTGGGAATGTAGCAGGGGAGTTTCACTGGGGATGGGGTACCTGAGAGCCTGTAACCTGAGCCAGGAGGGGGAGGTAACACCTCTGCCCTGGGAATGTGGACAAAGGCTGCAGGAGGGAGCCTGCTGGGGGGGGAGGGGGTTAGTTTCAGTTTGGTGCTGGGTGGTGGAACGCAGGGAACCCCAGGGCTGAGGTCTAAGCTCCCTGCTCCCCCAGAAGGACTTGACTGAGGGGTGCTGGTTGTACCCCCAAGTTCTGTTTTAGACTGTGTTCCTCTTGTCCAATAAACCTTCCGTTTTACTGGCTGGCTGAGAGTCACAGTGAATCCCAGGAAGAGGGGTGCCGGCCCTGGACTCCCCCACACTCTGTGACAACTGGTGGCAGTGGTGGGATCTACTGCACCCCGTGAACGGTGCTTCCTGCAGTAAGTGACTCTGGAACAGTAAAACGAAGGGGGATTGATGGGGACCAGGCATGCTGAAGATTCAGAGAGAGACGGTTTCAGGGGGTGGTTAACCCCTGGGAGTGTGTGACCAGAGAGAAAGACTTTTGCAGTAACAGGGTTCCCCTGGGGATTGCAGCGAGCGGTCTCAGGGGCGGAGGAGTCTTCAGCTCGACCCTGGCAAAGAGATGGTGACCTCAAGAAGGGCTGGCACCCTCGGGGTTCTTCCTGGAAACCGTGGAAAGCTACCCAGGCCTGCGAGTGGCCAGCAGGGAGATGTATGCTGAACACCTTAAGAGCGACCTGTTGGAGCTGGGCAGGCCAAGGGGGCTGCGCACTGGGAGGTCCACCAAGGAACAGCTGATTGCCCAGTTGGAGGAGAGGGATCGCTTGGATGACCCGATCCCTGTCCCTGAGGGAAGCCGCCTGGTGGATGCAGCGTGGGCCCTGGGGCCTGACTGGGCTGGGAGGGTCAGACTGCTGCCGAGGACATCCCGAGACCCTTCCTACATATGCCTGGGGGAGGGGTTGGGGGAAGCCCAGCGAATACCGAGGGCACCCTGACCCCGGCAGCCAGCAGGGGATCCTCCCGGCGGAACTCCCCATCCCTGGAGTGGAGGCGGCTGGAATGGGAGAGGGAGATGAAAATGAGGGAGCTGGAGGATCATGAAAACCAGCGTCAGCATGAGGAGAAGCAACGTCAGCATGAGCGGGAAGAGAAGAAGAAAGAGAGGCAGCATGAAGAGAAGCAGAGACAGCATGAACTGGAACTGGCCAGGCTGAGGAGCAGTGGGGCCCCGGCTGCGGTGAGTGAGGGGGAACCCAAGACTGCAAGGAGCTTTGATAAGTGCTTCCTGGCCCAGCGTAAAGAGGGGGAGGACATAGATAACTTCCTGACGGCCTTTGAGAATGCCTGCGAGATGCACAGGGTTGACGCTGCAGACAAGCTCCAGTTTCTCAACCCTTTACTGGACCCCAAAGCCGTGGAGGTGTACAGCCGAATGAAAGGGGCGGAGGCAGGGGACTATGAACTGCTCAAAAAGGCCCTGCTCCGTGAGTTTGGGCTGACCCCCTAGATGTACCGGAAAAGGTTCCGGAGTCAGCGTAAAACGCCTGAGGTCACATACCTACAACTGGTCAACCGAATGCAGGGATATGCCCACAAGTGAACAGCTGGGGCCCAAGCTAAAGAGGACCTGCTTGACCTAATTGTACTGGAGCAACTGTATGAACAGTGCCCTTCCGACCTGAGGCTATGGTTGGTGGACAAAAAGCTAGAGAACCCAAAGCATGCAGGGCAGCTGTCCGACGTTTGTGAACAGTCGGTCCGGGGGTAGCAGGGAGGAGTCCCAAAAGAACAGGCCCCCCACGATGCAGAGAGAGAGTCACCATGGGACCTCCCAGTGGGGAAATATGGAGAATCCCCTCCCAAGGGGAACGCCTGGCATCAGGACCCTCTGACCCACTAGAGGGGACCAACGTGACCTGAGCTGCTATCACTGTGACCAGAGAGGCCACGTATGGACCCAATGCCCCAGGCTCAGGGACAGACTGAGCAGACCCAACCTACCCAGGGTTAACTGGGTAGGGATCCAGCTGGATGAGGGGCAGACGGCCCAGGCAAGGGGGGCTGCCAGCTTACCACCTGCTCAGGAGGGGAGTACCCCAGGCCAGTTCTGCCAGAGGGCTGGAGGCTCTGGACTCAGGGTTCTTGGTTTACAGGGTGGGCGCGGGGCTGTCCCTCCGGAGAGAGTGCCTTGTTCCTCTGGAGGTGGATGGGAGGAAGGCCAGTGGATACTGGGATATGGGCGCAGAGGTGATGCTGGCCCGTCCCGAGGTGGTGGCCCCAGATCGGGTGGTGCCCAACAGCTACCTGACCCTGACGTGGATGGGTGGGATCCCATTCAAGGTGCCCATGGCAAGGGTACACCTGAAATGGAGGGCCAAGGAGGGCCCCAAGGACATGGGGGTGCACCACCATTTGCCCACTGAGGTTTTGATGGGGGGGGACCTAGAGGACTGGCCAAGCAACCCCCAGAACGCCCTGATGGTGACCTATAGCCAGAGCCGGCGAGGGGCACTGCACCCCGACCTTGGGGAGGGTGCCACACCGGAGGCGCAGGACCCTACCCTGGTCGGGAGGGAGCGCCGAGGGGCAAGGCTCAGAGAGGCTGTGGCCTCAGACCCAGCCAGCGAGAGGGAACTGGGCCCCATCCCTTCCCCAGCCGCTGAGTTCCAGGCCGAGTTGCAGAAAGATCCCTCCTTGCGGAAACTTAGGGACCTGGCCGACCTCAGTGTGGGACGGACCATGGGGAGAGGTTGCCAGGAGAGGTTCCTGTGGGAGAAGGGGTTCCTGTACCGAGAATGGGCTCCCCCAGGGGAAGTGGAGTCCTGTGGGGTCAGGAGGCAGCTGGTGGTACCCCAGAAGTATCACCGCAAGCTACTGTACCTGGCCCATGACATCCCCCGCTCATGGCACCAGGGAATCGGGGCACCCGGCAGAGGCTGCTACAGAACTTTTACTGGCCTGGGGTCTTTACCACTGTCCGGCAGTATTGCCGATCCTGCGACCCCTGTCAGAGGGTGGGGAAGGCCCGGGACAAGGGGAAAGCGGCTTTGAGACCTTTGCCCATCATAGAGGAACCTTTCCAGAAGGTGGCCATGGACATAGTGGGACCTCTCAGCAAGACGATCCAGTCGGGGAAGAAATACATTCTGGTGGTGGTAGATTTCGCCACCCACTATCCCGAGGCAGTGCCCTGAGCTTCCACTGAAGCAGACACCGTGGCAGATGCGCTGCTGACCATTTTCAGCCGAGTGGGGTTCCCCAAGGAAGTCTTGACAGACCAAGGATCCAACTTCATGTCGGCCCTGCTCCGGTGCTTGTGGCAGAAATGTGGGGTCCGGCACAACTGGGCCTCAGCGTATCACCCCCAGTCCAATGGGCTGGTGGAGAGTTTCAATGGGACGCTAAAGATGATGCTGAAAACCTTTATGAACCAGCACCCGCAGGATTGGGACAAGTCCTTACCTCACCTGCTGTTTGCATACTGGGAGGTACCCCAGGAGTCTACCCGATTTTCACCTTTCAAACTGTTATATGGAAAGAGGGTAAGGGGCCCCCTGGACCTGATGAGAGATGAATGGGAGGGGAAGGCCACTCCCGATGGAGAGTCAGTGGTGGAGTATGTCCTGATCTTCCGAGAGAGACTTGCTGAACTCATGGGCCTGGCCAGGGAGAATCTGGCCAGAGCCCAGAGGAAGCAGAAGGTCTGGTATGACTGCAGGGCCTCGATCCTGGCCTGGGCCTTCACGTGCTGCCAGAATGTGAATATTAAACAACTCGGAAAGGCCGAGCAGGGGCCAGCCAGATCACAGCCTCTCCGACCCGCGCTGTCTGAGTTCACCATCGACCTATGGGTTGGGAACAGCTGGGAACAGCTGGGGCAGGAAAGGAGCTGGGAGGGCTGGCCGACCCGGACAATGGATGCCCCAAAATGCTGATGCCCCTCGTGGGCTGTGGCAGGCTGGCAGGGCTCTTGCTCTCATTGGGTCAGAGCTCTTATGAGGAGGTTCCAGAGTGACCCTGGACTTTCCGCTGGTTTCATTGGCCCATCGAACCTCCCTGGGCCTGGCCCATCACTGGGGTGGGGTATCCGAGCCATGATGACTCCCTGCTTCCATCCGCCGGGCTGAATTCCTGTGAGCTCAGATGAAAGGCCTTGGCCAGAGCCTTTCCAGCACCCCCCTGCCCCCGCCTTAAGCCCTGAAATTATAGCTGCCTGCAGGACAACGTCCCTGGCTGGAGGTGTCCAGGAGACAGCAGGGTCATGTTTACACACCAGGTTTCCAACGCTGCTCCCTCTGTGTGCCTGTCAGTTATTACAGCTGTCAGGATATTATGGGTTGTCTGTTTGCAGACCACTGGACGTGGCGCTGTGCCCTGGCCTCACCCAGCAGCAGTGGGCAGCTCCATCAACCACTGCTGACCCCTACCTCGCACCCAGAATGAGCCAGGATCCTGCCTAGGTCCAGAGGGACGCAGCAGTCGTGGGAGCTCTGTACCCTGGTGGGTTCCCTTCGGGAAGCTGTCTGGGGTCAGCCAGTGCCCGAATGACTTGGGTATGTGCAATGACAAACCAACGGCCAGGCTAAACGCGATGCCGATGGGAAAGGCCAGACTTCATCCTTCATTCAAAAAACCCAGGCCCAGTAACGACGGAGCCAGAATTCCAGGATGTTAACGGGCCATAACCATGGAAACTAGGATTCCCCAGCAAGGCTCTGCCCCAGCGTTCCAGAGCAGAGGTGGTCCCGTAGCCAGGCCATGGTAAGAGGGGAACGTGCAAGCCTGTGACCCGTGGGTCTGGCCGAGGTGACCCATGTGCTGTGAGATGCTGGGAACAGCTCGGACCATCCGTGCTGGCTGGGAAGGTGTGACAGCATTTTGTGGCCTTTCGAGGCAGGTTGTGGCTGGTCTGGGGGCAGAAGGAGGGTGGGCATGAGACCCAGTGTCCAGGCAGGGCCTGGGAAATACTAGACGCCAGGAGGGTGCAGCCCGCTAGCCCAGGGTAGATGAGAAAGCTGAGGGTCCAGGAAGTCAGCTCCCAGGAGGAGCCAGCTGTCCTGTTACTTATTCACAGCTGCTGGTAAGGGGAAGAGCACTGGGATACCTGCCTGCAGACCATTCCTGGACCCTGCCAGGGGGCACCATCTCTCAAATCTGCTTCTGGCTTGTAGATGGATCCAAAACCTGAATCTCCACTCCTCTGGCTGCTGGAGGAGAGAGGGAAATTTCTGCTTCTTCCCAAAGCCTGCGGAACTCACCGCCACAAGGGAGTGGAAGCTTATCAGGATTCCAAAAAGGACAGGGTGTTTAAAGGGCCTGTGAGAGCCCCCACAACTCTGAGGCAAGATACACAACGTACGAGGGCTCTCACCCCTCGTGCTTCCCGGTACAAGCCAGCAATAACAGCCCAAGGCTAGGACAGGATTCCTCCCAGGGCAGATGCCACACCTGCACCCTAAGGAGCTGCTTGTGCTTTGCTCCAAAGGAGCCGGTGCCGACCGCTGTCAAACACACAAGTCAGAGTCAGATTGGGCCCCTGGGCTGGTCCAGTCTGAGAATTCCTATGGTCTTAATTTCTAATTAATTGTCTGCCTTTCTCGGGGGGAGGGGGAATCATCCATCACTATTGCGAGTGGGCAAGGCAGGTAGCTACCAGGGTATTTGTGTAGGACTCTGTCCACAGCAGTGGGGTTGGGAACTTCCAGGGCTCCTGGTGTCCCACCCAAAGGACAGGACATCAGTACGGCATTGATGGGTACCCCTGGAGCCTGTCAGTTCTGTCTGAGCAAACACCAAGAAGCACAGTGTGTGTATAAACAATCCAGGAACACCAAGTGCAGGCCAGACATGGGGGACTCTGTCCTGGGAAACAGCGACTCTGAAAAAGGTTTGTGGGTCATAGTGAATAATCAGCAGAACACGAGCTCCCAGGGGGACTCTGTGGCCAAAAGGGCTAATGTGATCCTGGGCTGCATCAACAGGGGGATCTCGAGGAGGAGCAGGGAGGTTATTTGACTTCTGTATTGGGCACTGGTGCGACCACTGCTGGAATCCTGTGTCCAGTTCTGGTGCCCACGGTTCAGGAAGGATGTTAATAAATTGGAGAGGGGTCAGAGAAGAGCCACGAGAAGGATTAGAGGCTTAGAAAACCTGCTGTATTGTGAGAGACTCCAGGAGCTCTATCTATGTAGCTCAACGAAGAGAAAGATCAGTGGTGACGTGATCCCAGTCTGTGCGTACCTACATGGGGAACACATGGTTTTGTTAATAGACAGGCTCTTCCAGCTGGCAGACAAAGGTATAAGATGATCCAATGGCTGGAAGGTGAAGCTCGACACATTCAGACGGGAACCTTGTGTGAATGTTTAATTGGGAGGGTAATTAACAGTTGGGACAACTTCCCAAGGGCTGTGATGGCTTCTCCACTGCTGGAAATCTTAAAATCGAGATTAGGATGTTTTCTTTCCAGAAAGAAAAGGAGTACTTGTGGCACCTTAGAGACTAACAAATTTATTAGAGCATAAGCTTTCGTGAGCTACAGCTCACTTCATCGGATGCTTGTGCTTTGCTCCAAAGGAGCCGGTGCCGACCGCTGTCAAACACACAAGTCAGAGTCAGATTGGGCCCCTGGGCTGGTCCAGTCTGAGAATTCCTATGGTCTTAATTTCTAATTAATTGTCTGCCTTTCTCGGGGGGAGGGGGAATCATCCATCACTATTGCGAGTGGGCAAGGCAGGTAGCTACCAGGGTATTTGTGTAGGACTCTGTCCACAGCAGTGGGGTTGGGAACTTCCAGGGCTCCTGGTGTCCCACCCAAAGGACAGAACATCAGTACGGCATTGATGGGTACCCCTGGAGCCTGTCAGTTCTGTCTGAGCAAACACCAAGAAGCACAGTGTGTGTATAAAGAATCCAGGAACACCAAGTGCAGGCCAGACATGGGGGACTCTGTCCTGGGAAACAGCGACTCTGAAAAAGGTTTGTGGGTCATAGTGAATAATCAGCAGAATACGAGCTCCCAGGGGGACTCTGTGGCCAAAAGGGCTAATGTGATCCTGGGCTGCATCAACAGGGGGATCTCGAGGAGGAGCAGGGAGGTTATTTGACTTCTGTATTTGGCACTGGTGCGACCACTGCTGGAATCCTGTGTCCAGTTCTGGTGCCCACGGTTCAGGAAGGATGTTAATAAATTGGAGAGGGGTCAGAGAAGAGCCACGAGAAGGATTAGAGGCTTAGAAAACCTGCTGTATTGTGAGAGACTCCAGGAGCTCTATCTATGTAGCTCAACGAAGAGAAAGATCAGTGGTGACGTGATCCCAGTCTGTGCGTACCTACATGGGGAACACATGGTTTTGTTAATAGACAGGCTCTTCCAGCTGGCAGACAAAGGTATAAGATGATCCAATGGCTGGAAGGTGAAGCTCGACACATTCAGACGGGAACCTTGTGTGAATGTTTAATTGGGAGGGTAATTAACAGTTGGGACAACTTCCCAAGGGCTGTGATGGCTTCTCCACTGCTGGAAATCTTAAAATCGAGATTAGGATGTTTTCTTTCCAGAAAGAAAAGGAGTACTTGTGGCACCTAGCTCTAATAAATTTGTTAGTCTCTAAGGTGCCACAAGTACTCCTTTTCTTTTTGCGAATACAGACTAACACGGCTGCTACTCTGAAACCTTTCTTTCCAGAAGATCTGGTCTAATTCAAACAGGAATTAATGCAGGGAGGCCCTATGGGCTGTGGTTATGCAGGTCAGATGATCATAATGGTCCCTTCTGGCTTTGCAATTGATGTATCATTGCACAGGCTTTGAAACCAGGGCCTTCAGCATTCAAAGCATGGGCATCTGCAAGTCAAAGTAAAGGAGTAACTCCATTAGCTGACAGCAGTAGTAGGCTTTTCACCTCTTACAGACCAGCCACTTGAGGGGGACGTGTCCCATTTGGGGCTGGCATGGGTTACGTATGCAAAGCCTGGAATAGCTCTCCCCTAACTTGCGGTCCCCAAGAAGGGATTCCAGAGGAAAAATAACCCTTTAATGGAACAGATCCTTAATGATAATTTTCCTTTGTACTGCGGGGGCTCCCGGAGTCTCCAGCCGAGAGCGGGGCCCCACTGTGCCAGGCGCTGCATAAACACCTGGTGAGAGACGGTCTCTGCCCCAAGGAGATCACCGTCTAAATAGCTGTGAAGAGGCAGGCCAGAGATCTTTGGGGAGGGGAGTTCAGATGTGCAGGTTCAGGGGGCCACGCGGGAGAAGAAGGGGCTGTGGGTGTTGAGTGGGGGAGGAGGGAAGCTGGCGAATGACCCGGGGCAGCTGAGAGGGGCGAGAGGAAGGAGACCAGCAGCCAATGGCAAAGCAGCCAAAGCAGATTGTGTGCGAGCGGAGTGACTGGGGATGTCTGGAGCTTGCAAAGTTGGGGTGGGGGAGGTGTGCTGGGTCCAGGTGAAGGTCAAAGAGTAGGATGTGGGGGAGGATTTTGACTGGCAGGCTTTGGGGGTCAGGGGAGGCGTGAAAGCGTATGGCAGCTGGATCCTTCCTGCAAAGGCTTGGCCCTGGGAGAGAGAAGGACTTTTGCAGTAACAGGGTTCCCCTGGGCATTGCAGCGAGCAGTCCCAGGGGCACAGGAGTCTGTAGCTCGACCATCTTCAGCAGAGGGGTGGTCCCCAGCGAGGCCCTTACAGACCAGGGGTCCAATGTCCTGTCAGCCCAGCTTCAGGGCTGGTGGGAGAAATGGGGGGTCAGGATCACCTGGGTCTCTGCAGGTCACCCTCCGTCCCACGGGCTGGTGGAGAGAGTCTATGGGGCCCTGGGGATGATGCTGGGGACGTCTATGAATCAGCATCCGCAGGACTGGGACAAGCACCTGCCCCACCTGTGGTACGGGGACATGCCCCAGGAATCCACCAGGTTCTTCCCTTTTGAGCTGCTGTGTGGGAGGAGAGTGAGGGGACCCCTGGACCTGGTAAGGGACGGTTGGGAGGAGAAGGGGGAAGACCCCTGGTCGATCTCTTCCCTGAGGTGGGAGCCAATCCTCCCGTCAAGTGTCCTCCGTTCAGAGTCACTGGGAAAACAGCCCAGAGCCTGGAGAGGGAGGTCGAGGACACGCTGGCTTTAGAGGTGATCCAGCCGTTCCACAGCCCATGGGCCTCACCCGTGCGGCTGGTCCCCGAGACAGACGGGTCAATCTGGTTCTGTGGGGACTATCGGAAGCTTAAAGCCCTCACTGGGTCCAATGCCTACCCCTGCCCTAGGCCTGGTGAGATTCTAGACAAGCTGAGGGGGGTGCAGAACTGGGCCCTGGCGTCCATTGAGGACATCGGTGTCTCTAGCAAGGCCTGGGAGGAACACGTGTCCCCGGTGAAGAGGGGGCTGGGCTGCCTCAGGGAGGCAGGACTGACGGCGAAAGCTGGAAGGTGTAAGGTGGGGATGGCAGAGGCGTCGTACCTGGGCCACAAGGTGGGGAGCTGCTGCCCAAGCCCAGAGCTGGCCCAGGTCAAGATGGGGGCTCTTAACCAAGAGAGCCCGAATTGCAGCCCTCCAGACTGGAGCGCTGGGGGAAGACCCGATCCCAGTTTGAACCCCAGGGGTATTGGGGTGGCAAAAGGGCATGGGCCGCATAAACCTTCCCACGAGTGGCCTGCAAGTGCCATCGAGCACCCCCGACCTAAGGGAGGGCGTGAAACTGGAAGGGCCTGGTGTAACTCCCACCAAGAAACGGGAGAGATGCTGGAGCATCCATGGGAACGTTGGTGGGTTTGAACTTCCCCAGGTCACCAGCTAAAGTGACCTCGCTCAGTTCGGTCTCGAAGTGGGGAGAGATGTGACGAAGTGGGACTGGTCTTAATGTTTCCTCTGAATACTGTAGGGGTGCCTCAGTTTCCCCTAGGCATTTCTTAAGTCTCTAGGGGGTGGGATAAGGAGGTGAAATTGTTGCAGAGCAAAGGGCCAGGGTACATAAATGGCGACACTCTGTCTCCTGACAACTGATGGCCTGGCCCTTCCCCTGCAAGGTGAGAGCTAAAGGGTTGGAGAACAAAGGAATCCGGTGCCCTCCTGGCCCGGGAAAGGGACAAAGTCCAGAGGAGGAGAGGCTGGAGGGTGAGGCAGTTTGGGCTGGCTGGGGACATGGAGTGAAATGCTGGCTCACTGCCCCCCCCCCCCCCCCCCAAAATGGACCTGGCTGAGGGGTCCTGTTCGCTGTACCTACAAGCTCTGGTTTAGACCATGTTCCTGTCATCTAATAAACCTTCTGTTTTGCTGGCTGGCTGAGTCACGTCTGACTGCAGAGTTGGGGTGCAGGACCCTCTGGCTTCTCCAGGACCCTGCCTGGGCGGACTGGCGGTGGGAAGCGCACGGAGGGGCAGAGGATGCTGGATGCTCCGAGGTCAGACCCAGGAAGGGGGAAGCCGGGTGAGCTGTGTGTCCTGCAGACAGGCTGCTCCCAGAGAGGAGACTCCCCAGAGTCCTGCCTGGCTTCGTAGGAAGCAGTTCCAGGGCATCACCCGGGGACCCCATGACAAAGACATCTAGATTTGTAAAGGTATTTAGGCACCTAGTTGATTTCAATGGGGAGTCCCAGGGGTGTTAGGGGCCTAGATGCTTCCAAAATCCCACCACAGCCCTTGGTGAGTTGTTCCAATGGTTAATTACTCACTGGGCTGGTTTTTTGTTTTTGTTTTTTTTTTTAAAAAACATCCCTTATTTCTAGCCTGAATTTATCTAGTCTCAGCTCCCAGCCATTGGGCGTTGTTCTGCCTTGCTAAAGAGCCATCTGCTATAATAAAGCTCTTCCCCATGTAGGTTCTTATAGCCTGTGATCTCATCCCCTCTTAACCTTCTCTTTGATCGGCTTATAAAGTTCAATCTCTTCTCACTGTAAGGACGGGGCTGGCCTTCGTGCTCAGGCAGAGAACTCGCGGGAGATGAACTTGAAGCAGAAATAAGAAGTGGGAGCGGGCACCGAGATGACATGTAACGGTGAACGGTCACATTCCTCATGATAATCCATGTGTGCTCCTCCCCAGGGAACTCGGTGTGTCGCCAATGCAGCAACGAGCGCAGCGACCTTGCTCAGTGGAGAAGCCACCAGGGGTCGCGAGCGGGTCACTTACGAGCTGGTAAGTCACCCCAATTGTCCTAAAGACTTTGTGCCAATGCCTGGGGATGATGGTGGCTTCTGTGGGGTGCTGCAGGAACAGGTTGGAAGCTCCTGGCTCAGGCTTCTCCCAAGGATGGGGATGCACAGCCAGGGGTTGCCCAGGAAGGCCTGGGGCTCTGGGGCATCAGAGGTGCTGTGTTTGCAAAGAGACACTCACCTGCATAGAATTCTCTGTCTGGCGTCACACGGGAGATCAGCCTAGGTGATCACGAGCGACCCTTCTGGAGTGAGATTTGAGACGGTTTCAGGGCCGAGGCAGAGTCCAGTTGAGGGGTGCCGGGGAGGAGGCAGAGTGCTATGCCCTCCCACTTTTTACTAGGGCTGACCATTAATCGCAGTTAACTCATGCGATTAACTCAAAAAAGTTAATCACGATTCATCGCAGTTTTAATCGCACGGCTAAACTGTAGAATACCAATTGAAATGTATTAAATATCTGTGGATGTTTTTCTACATTTTTAAATATATTGATTTCAATTACAACACAGTATACAAAGTGTAGAGCGCTCACTTTATACTATTTTTTATTAAAAATATTTGCACTATAAAAATGGCAAACAAAAGAAATAGTATTTTTCAATTCACCTCATAAAAGTACTGTCATGCGATCTCTTTGCTGTGAAAATGCAACTTACAAATGTAGATTTTTTTGTTTTGTTTTGTTACATAACTGCACTCAGAAACAAAACAATGTAAAACTTCAGTGCCTAAAAGTCCACTCAGTCTTACTTCTTGTTCAGCCAATTGCTCAAAAAACCAAATTTGTTTACATTTACAGGAGATAATGCTGCCTGCTTCTTGTTTACAATGTCACCTGAAAGTGAGAACAGGCATTTGCATGGCATTTTTACGGCCAGCATTGCAAGATATTTTTGTGCCAGACATGCTAAACATTCATATGCCCCTTCATGCTTCGGCCACCATTCCAGAGGACATGCTTCCATGCTGATGACGCTCGTTAAAAAAATAATGCATTAGTTAAATTTGTGAATGAACTCCTTGGGGGAGAATTGTATGTCTCCTGTTTTGTTTTACCCTCATTCTGCCATATATCTCATGTTATAGCAGTCTTGGATGATGACCCAGCACATGTTTTTTGTTTTAAGAACACTTTCACCACAGATTTGACAAAACGCAAAGAAGGTACCAATGTGAGATTTCTAAAGATAGCTACAGCACTCAACCCAAAGTTTAAGAATCTGAAGTGCAGTCCAAAATCTGAGAGGGACAAGGTGTGGAGCATGCTCTCAGAAGCCTTAAAAGAGTAAAAAGAAAAGGAGTACTTGTGGCACCTTAGAGACTAACAAATTTATTTGAGCATAAGCTTTCATGAGTACAGCTCACTTCATTGGATGCATTTGGTGGAAAATACAGAGGGGAGATTTTTATACACACACAGAGAACATGTAACAATGGGTTTTATCATACACACTGTAAGGAGAGTGATCACTTAAGATGAGCCATCACCAGCAGCAGGGGGGGAGGGCGGAAAACCTTTCATGGTGACAAACAACATAGGCTATTTCCAGCAGTTAACAAGAACATCTGAGGAACAGTGGGGGATGGGGTGGGGGGGGAAATAACATGGGGAAATAGTTTTACTTTGTGTAATGACTCATCCATTCCCAGTCTCTATTCAAGCCTAAGTTAATTGTATCCAGTTTGCAAATTAATTCCAATTCACATTTGGGGACAATGTATACCTTCAAATCAGCGGCACTGCTACGGGTACCCTCATGGCCCCACAGTATGCCAACATTTTTATGGCTGATTTAGAACAACGCTTCCTCAGCTCTCGTCCCCTAATGCCCCTACTCTACTTGCGCTACATTGATGACATCTTCATCATCTGGACCCATGGAAAAGAAGCTCTTGAGGAATTCCACCATGATTTCAACAATTTCCATCCCACCATCAACCTCAGCCTGGACCAGTCCACACAAGAGATCCACTTCCTGGACACTACGGTGCTAATAAGCGATGGTCACATAAACACCACCCTATATCGGAAACCTACTGACCGCTATTCCTACCTACATGCCTCTAGCTTTCATCCAGATCATACCACACGATCCATTGTCTACAGCCAAGCGCTACGATATAACCGCATTTGCTCCAACCCCTCAGACAGAGACAAACACCTACAAGATCTCTATCATACATTCCTACAACTACAATACCCACCTGCTGAAGTGAAGAAACAGATTGACAGAGCCAGAAGAGTACCCAGAAGTCACCTACTACAGGACAGGCCCAACAAAGAAAATAACAGAACGCCACTAGCCATCACCTTCAGCCCCCAACTAAAACCTCTCCAACGCATCATCAAGGATCTACAACCTATCCTGAAGGACGACCCATCACTCTCACAGATCTTGGGAGACAGCCCAGTCCTTCCTTACAGACAGCCCCCCAACCTGAAGCAAATACTCACCAGCAACCACACACCACACAACAGAACCACTAACCCAGGAACCTATCCTTGCAACAAAGCCCGTTGCCAACTCTGTCCACATATCTATTCAGGGGACACCATCATAGGGCCTAATCACATCAGCCACACTATCAGAAGCTCGTTCACCTGCACATCTACCAATGTGATATATGCCATCATGTGCCAGCAATGCCCCTCTGCCATGTACATTGGCCAAACTGGACGGTCTCTACGTAAAAGAATAAATGGACACAAATCAGACGTCAAGAATTATAACATTCAAAAACCAGTCGGAGAACACTTCAATCTCTCTGGTCACTCGATTACAGACCTAAGAGTGGCTATACTTCAACAAAAAAGCTTCAAAAACAGACTCCAACGAGAGACTGCTGATTTGGAATTAAGTTGCAAACTGGATACAATTAATTTAGGCTTGAATAGAGACTGGGAATGGATGAGTCATTACACAAAGTAAAACTATTTCCCCATGTCATTTCTCCCCCCCCACCCCACCCCCCACTGTTCCTCAGATGTTCTTGTTAACTGCTGGAAATAGCCTACGTTGCTTGTCACCATGAAAGGTTTTCCTCCTTCCCCCCCTGCTGCTGCTGATGGCTTATCTTAAGTGATCACTCTCCTTACAGTGTGTATGATAAACCCATTGTTTCATGTTCTCTGTGTGTGTATATAAATCTCTTCTCTGTTTCTTCCACCAAATGCATCCGATGAAGTGAGCTGTAGCTCACGAAAGCTTATGCTCTAATAAATTTGTTAGTCTCTAAGGTGCCACAAGTACTCCTTTTCTTTTTGCGAATACAGACTCACACGGCTGCTCCTCTGAAACCTGTCATTAAAAGAGTAACACTCCGATGCGGAAACTACAGAACCCGAATCACCAAAAAAGAAAATCAACCTTCAGCTGGTGGCATCTGACTCAGATAATGAAAATGAACATGCGTTGATCCGTTCTGCTTTGGATTGTTATCAAGTAGAACCTGTTATCAGCATGGACACATGTGCTCTGGAATGGTGGTTGAAGCATGAAGGGACTTATGAATCTTTAGTACATCTGGCACATAAATATCTTGTGACACCGGCTATGACAGTGCCATGCGAATACCTATTCTCACTTTCAGGTGACATTGTAAACAAGAATCAGGCGGCATTATCTCCTGTAAATGTAAACAAACTTGTTTGTCTGAGCGATTAGCTGAACAAGAAGTAGGACTGAGTGCACTTGTAGGCTCTAAAGTTGTACACTGTTTTATTTTTCAATGCAGTTATTTTTTGTACATAATTCTACATTTGTAAGTTCAACTTTCATGATAAAGAGATCACACGACAGTACTTCTATTAGGTGAATTGAAAAATATTATTTCTTTTGTTTTTTACAGTGCAAATATTTGTAATAAAAATAAATATCAAGTGAGCACTGTACACTTTGTATTCTGTGTTGTAATTGAAATCAATATATTTGAAAATGTAAAAAATATCCAAAACTATTTAAATAAATGATGTTCTATTATTAACAGTGTGATTAATTGCACGATTAGTCATGATTAATTTTTTAAATTGCTTGATAGCCCTACTTTTTACCTACCTTAAGGGCGAGCGATAGGGCGAAGGGGGTGGAGAGGAGAGAGCAGAGGGCGGGGCCTCAGGGGAAGGGGTGGGAATGGGGCCTCAGGAGGAAGGGGCAGGGTCTCAGGGAGAAGGGGTGGGGCCTCAGGAGTGTGGGGGGCAGGGCCCTGGTTCGGGCATCTGTGCCCACCCCTCACCCCTAACCTTTAGGGCACTTCTGCTGTTCTTGGTCCAGTCTTGATTTATGCTACAAGTCCTTTGTGTTGAGTGATGGTATTTTTGGGGCCGTATCAAGAGGGTCTGGAACTGGGAATGCTGAGATCCGGGATCATCTGCGACTGCAACATTCATCTGCCGAGCCTAGCGCAATGGGACCCAATCCCCAATCGGCACCGCTGTAATAGAAATAATGCCATCTCTGCTGTCCATGGGGCTTGGTTGGATTTTCTTTGTGGGCGGCCCCAGCGGGGTGACTGGATCTGAGCATCTTTCTCCTCGTTGGCAAAGGGGGATGGGAGACATGGGAAGAAAGTAAGAAGGGTGGGAGTTGCCAGGTGGTGCAGTTGCCTGTTACCAATCTTCTTTCTAAGGGTGTGAGCGCTGTTCGGTCTTTGAAGCAATGTTGCGTTGTTGTTAGGTTTTGTGAAGCACTTTCATTCTGGGGGGCACAGTTGCAAACAGTGGGAGAGTTTTTTCTCTGACTTACTAGAGTCAGTTCTTGGGGCAGTTGCTCCCTGGGAACCAGACATTGGTGTTTGGGCTGTGATGCCTGAAAGAGGAGTTTGCAAGCCTGCCACCTCTGCTCCAGGACTGGTGCAGGGGGTGTAAACAAACAAACTAAACTAAGAAAATACTTCTCCAGCAAGGAGCCAATCTGCACGGCCCTGAGACCTGTGGCTGCTCGGCAAAGGGGTGACAGGTAGCTACAGTCGAAGGGAGCCCAGTGCAGTTGTATCGCATATGTGCCACGTCAGGTATAAGTGTCTAAGGTGTGTAGCTTGCACCAGTCCGACACCCAGTGCAGCAATAAAATGAGGGTTAGTTGCATTATGTCAGCACTGAGTTTGGTGCAGCGGTTTCCTGGGGTTGCCCCCGGCTTAATCACTGAGGGTGGAGGAGGGGAATACGCACACGCACGTGAGCTGTGTGCAGGGGATCCATGGGGAGGGAGAAGCTCCCGAGTGCTGGGAGACGTCAGCAAGGCTGGTAGAGGAGGGATGGGCAGGTTGTGAGAAGAATCCCGGGCATCTCCTCTCCCTGACGGAGCGAGCGGCGCTCAGGCGTGATGGGGCGTGTGCTGCTGGGGCCATTTGTACATGCCTCGGGTGCCTCTAAGCACCCGGGACGTATGTTAATGGTCCGGTAGAGCAGGCCCCATCACGCCTCATGCCACTGCGCGTGGCTCCCCTCCCCACAGCTGCAACCCAGGTGGAGAACAACACACGGGGTAGGAAGCTCTTGGCACCTGGCTGGGATGAGAAAAGGCTGCAGCAGGCCATGGAGGAGGGGGACTACTGGCCTCTGAATCTCCTCGTGGGGTCTTCCCCCTCCTCCAGGCAGTGAGAATCCTGCCCGGACAGGACTCCCCCTGGAGCCGTATTCATGCTGTGTGGGATCAGCCAGAGGGGACGCTGCAGAGCAACGGATGGATGGTGCTAATTCCACTGGGTAGCCCTGCGACCCCCATCGCTCTCCTGCCAGCCTGGGGAGCAGAGTCTGGGACTGATCCTGAGGCTCCTGGGGGGGGCATAGAGCCCCAGGCACTGCATGGATGGGAATGGATGGGATTTGGGGTGCACACCTTACCCCTGACTGTCACAGTTCAGTGGGGTGTGGGCCTGTTGTGAGGATCACGGGGGCTGGGGGGAGGCGATAGGCTGACTTTGAAAGTGTCCCGTCCTAGCTGTTCCTTTTCTTCCTGCCTGAGCAGTGACCAGACCTGGAGCTTGAGGGTCTGTGGCGGGATCTCGCCTTCGCTTCTTGCACAATCGTAACACGCTCCGCTTCCCGCTCGTTACATCCAGAAAACCCGGGAGGCCCGGAGCTGGTCCGAACCCTCACAACGTGGAGTCCTTCCCTGAGCCCACTCCAAAATCCATGGGGCTCTCCAGTGACATCCGCAGGCTTTGGATCAGGCCCTACTTGGAGAGTTGTTTGAAAACTCCCTTGAAAGCTCCCTCCCTTGAAAGCTTCTTCAGTGGTATCAGAGTCGCGGGTGGACAGAGCCCAGTGGCAGGGTCCTGCCGCACTCGGGATGTGCTGTGAATGTTTGATCTTGTTACCTCCCAAAAGCTATGCGGGGGAGAGAAAGGAGAAGAGCAAAAAGGCAGGAAAATGCAGCTTCTCTCTCTCCCCCTGTGCAGACCGTGGGTGCAATGCCTGGCCCGTGGCCTAGCTGGCCACTCTGGGGCCCCGGCTGGACTCCCTGGGTCTGGGAAATGTTTGTCCAGGTGGCATGAATTTCCCTCTGACCAATCTGCTAGAAGCAAATCTTAAAGTAAGGCTGGGCCTCCAGGGGCTCTCTCCCGGATCAGTGGAACAAGTCACAGCAAAGTGCTGAGAGTTTGAGGTTGTCCTGGCTGGCCAAGCTGGGCCCGTCCTAAAAAGGAGGCAAGAGAGAGAGAGGTGGGGCTGGAAGTCGAGAGATGAGGGTCACGTTTTAGGAGTTGCTCAGGACACAGCCATGGCCATGTCAGCTGGTTCCGTGTCCTGGTGGTGCTTTCCAGGAGAGAGCCTGGGCTTCCACCAGGGCCAGCGCCGGGCTAGGGACCATACTGCGGGCCCTGAGCTCTTGGGGACCAAGCTGAGCTCCATCTAGCGGCTGAATGTCAGTGAATGGTGACTTGGGAGGGGGACCTTAAAGGAACCCGACTTTAAGAAAGGGCTGAGCGCACACGCTAACACACACACACATACGGAAATCAGGGCCCTTTCTGATGTCCCAGTTTGGGTGCTGATCGTCAAAGCTCCCTGAGTCACTACTCTCTTGAAAATTTTGACCCAAATATCTGCCTCTCCTGGTTGCCTGGGTGATGCTGGCAGACCAGGTCATGCCAGTGTGTGTTCAGGCCAATTCACTGTGTACGAGTATCAATCCAAGTGATGAAGACAGAACAGTGCATTTGGGGTTCAGACTCCATAAAACTGATGGGACATTACGCACAGTGTTTTCTTTTTATCTGTGTCCTGTTATAATGTCATAGCAAACATTTACATTGCAAATACCCTTGTGACTAAATAAGCCATCGGACATCAAAGAAGCCTTGTGGAATGCTAATGAAGGACTTTATCAGAAAAGTGCCAATTTCACAGCAAATGCCCATTGTGTGCAACCACTGGAGATCACAGACTTGAAGTACAGTTCCTTGCTCACCATCATCAAAGGAAAAACCTAGGTGGGTAGAGATGCTGTTTGCCAGACACTGGGAATGGGTGAGGGGCTGGATCACTTGATGATTCCCTGGTCTGTTCACTCCCTCTGGGGCACCTGGCACTGGCCACTGTCGGGAGACCGGACACTGGGCTAGATGGACCTTTGCTCTGACCCAATCTGGCCTTTCTTATGTTCTCATTTTCGGTGAGAAGAAGCTCTCAGTGTGGATTCAAAGAAAGATCCTTCAGAGACAATCTGGGTACCCTGAAGACTTCTGGGAAACGGAGTTTATTACATCACTGCCGCCATTTGGAGTTACAGACTGTGACACACCTGTGCAGATATTTTACCCGCTTAAACCTCTCAGTAACTCTCAGTTCCTTTCCATAGCTAATAAACCGTCGGTCAGTGTACTCTAGAATTGGCAGACAGAGGAGTCTTTGGCGTAAGACCCAGAGATCCCAGATCAATTGGTAACATGACTGGTCTCTTGGGCCTAGGAGCAAGTGGTGTGATTTTTGGTGTCAGTGACCATTAGTTAAGGACATTGAAGTCAATGGTAAATGGGACAACATACAACATGGTTTTACAAAAGGTAGATCATGCCAAACCAACCTAATCTCCTTTTTTGAAAAAGTAACAGATCTTTTAGATAAAGGAAATGCAGTGGATCTAATTTACCTAGATTTCAGTAAGGCGTTTGATACCGTGCCACATGCGGAATTATTAGTTAAATTGGAGAAGATGGGGATCAATATGAACATCAAAAGGTGGATAAGGAATTGGTTAAAGGGGAGACTGCAACGGGTCCTACTGAAAGGCGAACTGTCAGGTTGGAGGGAGGTTACCAGTGGAGTTCCTCAGGGATTGGTTTTGGGACCAATCTTATTTAATCTTTTTATTACTGACCTTGGCACAAAAAGTGGGAGTGTGCTAATAAAGTTTGCAGATGATACAAAGCTGGGAGGTATTGCCAATTCGGAGAAGGATCGGGATATTATACAGGAGGATCTGGATGACCTTGTAAATTGGAGTAATAGTAATAGGATGAAATTTAATAGTGAGAAGTGTAAGGTTATGCATTTAGGGATTAATAACAAGAATTTTAGTTATAAGTTGGGGACGCATCAATTAGAAGTAACGGAAGAGGAGAAGGACCTTGGAGTATTGGTTGATCATAGGATGACTATGAGCTGCCAATGTGATATGGCTGTGAAAAAAGCTAATGCGGTTTTGGGATGCATCAGGAGAGGCATTTCCAGTAGGGATTAGGAGGTATTAGTACCATTATACAAGGCACTGGTGAGACCTCACCTAGAATACTGTGTGCAGTTCTGGTCTCCCATGTTTAAAAAGGATGAATTCAAACTGGAGCAGGTACAGAGAAGGGCTACTAGGATGATCCGAGGAATGGAAAACTTGTCTTATGAAAGGAGACTTAAGGAGCTTGGCTTGTTTAGCCTAACTACAAGAAGGTTGAGGGGAGATATGATTGCTCTCTATAAATACAGGAGAGGGAGAGGAATTATTTAAGCTCAGCACCAATGTGGACACAAGAACAAATGGGTATAAACTGGCCACCAGGAAGTTTAGACTTGAAATTAGACGAAGGTTTCTAACCATCAGAGGAGTGAAGTTTTGGAATAGCCTTCCAAGGGAAGCCGTGGGGGCAAAAGATCTATCTGGTTTTAAGATTCTACTTGATAAGTTTATGGAGGAGATGGTATGATGGGATAATGGGATTTTGGTAAGTAATTGATCTTTAAATATTATGGGTAAATGGGCCAAATCCCCTGAGATGGGATATTAGATGGATGGGATCTGAGTTACCCAGGAAAGAATTTTCTGTAGTATCTGGCTGGTGAATCTTGCCCATATGCTCAGGGTTTAGCTGATCGCCATATTTGGGGTCGGGAAGGAATTTTCGTCCAGGGCAGATTGGAGAGGCCCTGGAGGTTTTTCGCCTTCCTCTGTAGCATGGGGCATGGTTGACTTGAGGGAGGCTTCTCTGCTCCTTGAAGTCTTTAAACCATGATTTGAGGACTTCAATAGCTCAGACATAGGTGAGGTTTTTCGTAGGAGTGGGTGGGTGAGATTCTGTGGCCTGCGCTGTGCAGGAGGTCGGACTAGATGATCAGAATGGTCCCTTCTGACCTTAGTATCTATGAATCTATGAATCACGAAGTCCAGTTTGTTCTGGGTGGCAGGATGGGCTGACAAGTCTAGAGGGGCTGTCTGTGACTCCAGGGTAAGACAGATAGTGATCCAAGAGTTCACATTTATTCCTGGCGTGATGTGATCTAATTATAGAACACACCCCCAGCTTGGGGTGTCTGCCCTGGCTCTGACAGTCTGCCCTGAGGTCGGCATTCACGGGTGTGATTTGCTCTTTGTGACTCTGAGTTTTGTTCCTTATGGGTTACGTGACAAAGGGACCCAGCTTAGAAAGGAAGTTGCAGAGCTCTTCAGCTGGTTTCCTGGCCTCCGGACACTCTCTAATTTCCCGTGATGGGGTTCAGGCTGGCTGTGCCTTTTAGGCTGCGGTATTAATAGCTGCTCCCAAAATCCAAGCACGTGCTCTCTTATGAGCACTGGTGTGCTAACGCATGCTGAACGCCTGTCGGGTGTTTAAGTGACGACCCGCCAGCAAGCACCAGGATGGTACGAACAGGTGCCTTGGTGGTGCTTGGGGCAGATTTTAAGACCTGCACAAATCACCCTGGGTCTCGACACGCTGCTCAGCCTAGCCACGGTGACTGGGGACATGCTCGGTGTCTTTGCTGGAAGCATTTGTCTTCCAGGTGCAGAGGGCTGGGCTTTCCGGGGCTGTGAATCCAGACCCTCCCGGGCATGAAACGTTCCATGTTAAGGGAGGGAAAACATTTATAGGGTGAATTAGAAACTGACAGGAGACAGACTGTGCAGACAGCAGGAGAGTCTGACAGTGAATGTAAGCCAGACGCAGGTCCCATGCGCAGCTCTGCTGGTGCCCCTCAATCCTGCAGCCTCCTGCTAGCCCAGCCCTGGGCTCCCCCTCCCAGCTCTGCCGGTGCCCCTCAATCCTGCAGCCCCCTGCTAACCCAGCCCTGGGCTGCTCCCAGCCAGCTCTGCCGATGCCCCTCAGTCCCGACCCGCAGCCGTCTCTCCTATTACCATCTTGGCTCCCTCTTGAGCCATGCCGCTTGATCATGCCAAAGTGAGTGGCTGTTCTTGATCAAAGCTCCCGCGGGCTCTGAGCCACCTGATCCTGCTCTCGCTTGTGGGCACGCAGGGTAATTAGACCTGGCCGCCCTCAACCCAGGCTCTCGCTGGCTTGAAGGCCCAGACCCTCTGGATGGGTCAGGCCCCTCCCTGCCTGCTTGCCGGTGCAGGGGGCTGTGTGGGTGACGAGCTCTCACCCTGGCCTGGCTTCCTTTAACAGCCTCTTGCCGCGGCGGGCCGTGCCATCCCCGGGCAGTCCCTGAGCAGGGAGCTGGCTGTGCGCTCGGCCTCGCAGGCTGTCATTATGTCATTCCTTCTCCCCCCGCTGGAAAGTCCCTGCACATGGAGCCATGGGGCTGAGGGCCACCGCACGCAGCTGCAGGCAACCACATGAGAGCCGGCAGCTCCCCCTAGATTACAGGGCTCTGGGCGCCGCCCCAGCCCACTGAGCCGCTACAGGAGAGCTCGCTCCCGACCCCTTTCAGCTGGCTCCTGCCTGGCTCCCCCTTCCATGGCTGCCTCTCCGCTCGCCCCAGCCCCCTCGGCTCTCCTGCCTTCCCGCTCGCTTGGTGGTGGGGGGCTTGGCTTCCTCTGTGCGTGTCGTAATATTCTCCCCTTCCCAACGCCCCGGCTGGCTGCATGGGGAGCAGAAGCGACCCCCCCGTGACGAGGACGAGCAGCGTCACCCCAGGGCTCCTCCCGAAATGCCAGAGCCTCCTCCCGCTAGTGAGCCCCCCGAGGCTGAACGCCTACCCGTGCGTGTGGGTAGAAAGGGGGCAGATTCCAGCCGCGTGGCCTGGGTGCTGCTTCCCCGCAGACGGTCCCCTACTGCCCTGGCACTGTGGCCTGGCTGATTCCCCACCGCCGAGCCCTGCTGTGGGTGGAGATCAAACCGTGCCTGAGCAGTGGGGCACATGCTCCTCCCTGGGGTAACTGTGTGGGCCTCAGCAGGACTATGCCAGCGTGTGCTCGGTCCTGGAAGCCACATGGCGAAGGGCAGGGTGGGGGGGCGGATCCCAGGCGTTGCATTGTTGTCTAGGGCTCCGGCATGATTTGTAACACCCCAGGGCCGGGCCGACCTTGGTGTCTAATTCATTCTAATCCTCTCCGCAGTGCTGACTGCCTGGCGTCCTCCTGGGCCCGACGGGCAGCGCCCCCAGTGCGGCCTGGACCGCGGGGTAATGCCTGAGGGATGGAGACAGGACCGTCTCAGCCAGACCCTTGCTCTGTGCCCGGCGGATGCTGTAGCTGGGAGAGACGCAGGTGCCCCATTAGCAGGGTGGGGGCCGAGGGGCTGAACAATGGTGGGGCTGGGAGGGGGGTCTCCACTGGGCCAGGCTCACTCACCAGTGGGAGGGGGATCTGGCATTTCAGGAGGGCCCAGTCTTGGGAGTAGCTCGGTGGATCTTGTGTTTGGGGGGGTCTGAGGAGATCCCAGGGCCCTGCAGCATGGGTAGCACCAGGCGTGGGCAAGTGGTGAGCCCCGTGGAAGAAAGGCCTAATGGTGAGAGCTCTTGGCTAGCCACCTTTCCAGCCAGGGTCCCAGATGGGGTGGGGGCCAGGCGCTGAGACCGTGTGCCCCAGCTCTCAGACTCTCTAGAGAGGTTTTACCCTCCCACACACACTGCCTCCTTCGCTCGCTGACTCAGTGCCCCCTCCTGCCGCCTGCTCCATGCCCCCATTCCATGTCCTCCCATAGTCCCTCCCGTCTTCCCCCAGGGGGGGTCTCCTGCCTTCCCCCATCGGTTAGCCCCAACCCCACATCCATAAAATTTGGCTCAGCCCCACTTCTGCCTCCAAAGCCTGTGCCCACTAATTCAGCGGCTGGGTCTCCACCCTGCCAGCCCTCCCTGCCCGTCCTTAGTCCGGCCAGGAAACCAACGTCTCCGGGCCCTGCGGCAGCCCAGCAAGTGCATGTACCAAGCTGTACGAGGGTGGCCTGCCCCATCCGCCCCACTAGGATCGTGGCGCGTTCAGCGGGGAGGGCGGGTGGCTGACTGAGTGGCTGGGAATCTGAGCAAGATGCTGATTTTAAAAACACCCCCCACCCTCGTCCTTGCAGACTCGGCCTACACGAGTAAAAGCAGGACATGGAGTCACTGAACAGGCCAAGCGTTGGCTGCAGCCTCCTGTCACGGAGTCCCTGGGCGATGCTCTGGAGCTGCTCCCTACGAAGCCAGGCAGGACTCTGGGGGAGTCTCCTCTTGGGAGCAGCCTGTCTGCAGGGGACACAGCTCCCCCGGCTCCCCCCTTCCTGGGTCTGACCTCGGAGCATCCAGCATCCTCTGCCCCTCCCTGCGCTTCCCACAGCGAGTCTGCCCAGGGTCAATCTGGTTCTGTGGGGACTATCAGAAGCTTAAAGCCCTCACCGGGTCCAATGCCTACCCCTGCCCTAGGCCTGGTGAGATTCTAGACAAGCTGAGGGGGGTGCAGAACTGGGCCCTGGCGTCCATTGAGGACATCGGTGTCTCTAGCAAGGCCTGGGAGGAACACGTGTCCCCGGTGAAGAGGGGGCTGGGCTGCCTCAGGGAGGCAGGACTGATGGCGAAAGCTGGAAGGTGTAAGGTGGGGATAGCAGAGGTGTCGTACCTGGGCCACAAGGTGGGGAGCTGCTGCCCAAGCCCAGAGCTGGCCCAGGTCAAGATGGGGGCTCTTAACCAAGAGAGCCCGAATTGCAGCCCTCCAGACTGGAGCGCTGGGGGAAGACCCGATCCCAGTTTGAACCCCAGGGGTATTGGGGTGGCAAAAGGGCACGGGCCGCATAAACCTTCCCACGAGTGGCCTGCAAGTGCCATCGAGCACCCCCGACCTAAGGGAGGGCGTGAAACTGGAAGGGCCTGGTGTAACTCCCACCAAGAAACGGGAGAGATGCTGGAGCATCCATGGGAACGTTGGTGGGTTTGAACTTCCCCAGGTCACCAGCTAAAGTGACCTCGCTCAGTTCGGTCTCGAAGTGGGGAGAGATGTGACGAAGTGGGACTGGTCTTAATGTTTCCTCTGAATACTGTAGGGGTGCCTCAGTTTCCCCTAGGCATTTCTTAAGTCTCTAGGGGGTGGGATAAGGGGGTGTAATTGTTGCAGAGCAAAGGGCCAGGGTACATAAATGGCGACACTCTGTCTCCTGACAACTGATGGCCTGGCCCTTCCCCCCTGCAAGGTGAGAGCTAAAGGATTGGAGAACAAAGGAATCAGGTGCCCTTCTGGCCCGGGACAAAGCCCAGAGGAGGAAGGGGTGGAGGGGGAGTCAGTTTGGGGCTAGCTGGGGATAAGGAGTGAAGTGCAGACGTGGTTGTCTGGCTCACTGCCCCCCAAAATAGACCCAGCTGAGGGGTCCTGGTCTCTGTACCTACAAGCTCTGTGTTAGACCATGTTCCTGTCGGCTAATAAACCTTCTGTTTTACTGGCTGGCTGAGAGTCCCGTCTGACTGTGGAGTTGGGGGGCAGGACCCTCTGGCTTCCCCAGGACCCCACCTGGGTGGACGCGCTGTGGGAAGCGCACGGAGGGGCAGAGGCTGCTGGATGCTCCGAGGTCAGACCCAGGAAGGGGGAAGCCGGGTGAGCTGTGTGTCCTGCAGACAGGCTGCGCCCAGAGAGGAGATTCCCCCAGAGTCCTGCCTGGCTTCGTAGGGAGCAGTTCCAGAGCATCGCCCGGGGACTCTGTGACACCCTGGGGGAGCCCCTTCCCGGTATAGGAATCCCTTCTCCCACGGGAATCTGTCCCTGCAGCCTTCCCCAAGGGGGTTTGCAGCCTGTGGCCAGCACGTTCCCTCAGCTCCTCCAAGGAGGGATCCTTCTGCAGCTCGGTCTGGAATTCAGCTGCTGGGGAAGGGAGCGGGACCTGTTCCCTCTCGCTGGCTGGGCCTGGGGTCACAGCCCCGCTGAGCCCTGACCCTGGTCACTCCTCCACTGCCATGGACTCACTTCCCAGCAGCGCCTCTGGACAAAATGAACCTGGTTGGCAGCCAACCTGCCCTCCCTGTGGTTCCCCCCCTCAGCTGAGGTCTCAGCTCCCCGCTGGCTCAGCGCTGCCCTTGCTGTCCCAGTGGGGGTAGGCAGCGAGATCGCTGCTTTCCTCACTGCATCAGAGCCAGCGTGAGCCCCCTCTCCGGTGTGCAACGGGGTGGGGAGCATCTCTCTGTCCCACCCAGCCCCAAGGGGCTGGTTACAGGCAGGCAGGTATCCTGAGCCTAGCAGCTCCTCCCCGCTGCCAGCCAGATCAGCTGCATTTTCACTGACCATTTCCCGCTCCGCCGATTGGTTCCCTGGATCCAAATTCAAACCTTCGGCCGTTACAGGAGCAGGGCCTGGATCCTGTCCCAAAGAGACACAGTCACCCCACAACAGGGTCTCGCAGCTGGTATCCTGGAGAACCCCAACAGCCAGCCAGCCCCACCCCTCCCGGGTCTGTACTGGGATCTGGGCCATAGGGAGGGCGAGGGGCTTCATCCCTGGGACCCTCACCCAGCTCACCCAGCCCCTCAGCATCTGGTGGGGCTGCACCACCCGGGACCTGACCACAGTTCTTTCTGTCCCAGGATCTCGCCACCCCGGGAATGTCTCCCCATCACCTTCCGCTCCCACTGGAGGTCCGAGGGGCCTGACCCCAGGAGACTCCACACAGACATATAGGTTGGGGTCAGGAGTGGGAGCCTGTCCACCTCCCCACCCATCTGGCTGACAGAGTCTATGGCCTTGGGACCCAGCAAGGGAGCTAGACACCGGGGCTTTTCCGCAGGGTCCCCCTGGTTCAAATCGCCAGCCTGCTCAAAGGCAGTGAGGTGGGCATCCACATCCCCCCCTCCTTAACCAGGGGCAGCAATTTAGTCTCGGGGTTCCCTGTGGAACTGGCACCCCGGGGTCTATCCCGACTCACCCCTGGGAGGTCCCCTCTGCCTCTCCGCTCCACCATCGCCAGTTCAAGCTGCTGCTGCTTCTGCAGCTCTTTCTCGGGCTCTCGCTGTCTCCCTCAGTCCTCTTGCTCTCTGGGACTCAGCTCCAACCCCGTCCGTCTCCAATCCCCCGATGGGGAACCCGATCATGAAGATCCCCATCTGTCGGGGACAGGAGTTTTGGGGGTGCCTGGCTACTACTTCAGCTGCTCCCAGATCCTGCTATAGCCCCATCTGGGTCAGGAATCTGCTCCTTAGAGTGGTCATCCTGGAGTGTTTCATAGAATATCAGGGTTGGAAGGGACCTCAGGAGGTCATCTAGTCCAATCCCCTGCTCAAAGCAGGACCAATCCCCAATTTTTGCCCCAGATCCCTAAATGGATTGAACTCACAACCCTGGGTTTAGCAGGCCAACGCTCAAACCACTGAGCTATCCCTCCCCCCCATCCTCAGCCTGTTCCCAGCAGCTGGGCTTGCTTAGCCATTTTGCCGACTGGGGGCTTCCCTGCCAAACCCAGGATTCCCCTGCCCCACTTCCCCCAAACTTGGGGTTCTCCCATCCCAGCCACCCCAATTCCCCTTACAACGTTGCTTTGTACAGAAAGTGTAAGAACATCATTTTTCTCAGGAAGAAGGCAAGTCTGGTAAAATATAAGCCTACACTGCAAGGCCAGGACTTAGGAAAACTATTTTCCAGTCCATGGTCTAGGCTGGGATTAGGAAGCTTGGGGAAGAGACTCTTTCCATGCATATAACTCGTGGTGACATATCAACTTAACTTCCACTCAACAAAAGATAGAAAATATTTCTGGCTGGCTGTTGCTTTAACCATCACCACCTTGCACAGGTTACCCTGATCCAACCATGTTCTTCTGTACCTTTTTTTAAGTTAACCTAGCTGTAAGATATTGAATGAAGAAAATGGATCTTTCGTAAAATTACTGTCTCTAACATCTCCCACCTCCTCCAGCTGCACGATGAACTGTGCCTTGGTGAACTTTCCAGTGCGCAACCCCCTCTTTCTGCACAGGGTTACAATGTCCTTCTTAAGGAGATGGTGACAGGCCCTCACTCTGCTGTTCCCAAGTTGTTGTGGACTCACAGGCCTGTGTGCTCTCAGCTCCCCACGGTCTCCAGGGAGAACCCCTAGTGTGCCAGCCCTTCTCGAGGTCACCATCTCTTTGCCAGGGCCAAGCCGCAGGCTCCTCCGCCCCTGAGACTGCTCGCCGCAGTCCCCGGGGGTCCCCATTACTGCCCAGTCCTTCTCACTGGTCACACACTCCCAAGGGTTAAGCGTAGCTCCTCTGCCCCTGAAACTGCTCCTCTCTGAGCCTTCAGCACACCTGGTCCTTGTTAGCCCCCCTTCGTTTTACTGCTCCCCAGTCACTTACTGCAGGAAGCACCATCCGCGGGGTGCAGTACATCCCACCGCTGCCACCAGTTGTCACGGAGTCCCCGGGCGATGCTTTGGAACTGCTCCCTATGAAGCCAGGCAGGACTCAGGTGAAGTCTCCTCTCTGGGAGCAGCCTGTCTGCAGGACACACAGCTCACCCGGCTCCCCCCTTCCTGGATCTGACCTCGGAGCATTCAGCATCCTCTGCCCCTCCGTGTGCTTCCCACAGCGAGTCCGCCCAGGCGGGGTCCTGGGGAAGCCAGAGGGTCCTGCCCCCCAACTCCGCAGTCAGACGTGACTCTCAGCCAGCCAGTAAAACAGAAGGTTTATTGGATGACAGGAACATGATCTAAACCAGAGCTTGTAGGTGCAGAGAACAGGACCCCTCAGCTGGGTCCATTTAGGGGGGCAGTGAGCCAGACAACCACGTCTGCACTTCACTCCATGTCCCCAGCCAGCCCCAAACTGACTCCCCCTCCAGCCCCCCCCTCTGGGCTTTGTCCCTTTCCCGGGAAAGGGCACCAGATTCCTTTGTTCTCCAACCCTTTAGCTCTCACTTTGCAGGGGGGGAAGGGCCCAGGCCATCAGTTGTCAGGAGACAGAGTGTCGGCCATTTATGTACCTGGCCCTTTGCTCTGCAACAATTACACCCCCTTATCCCACTCCCTAGAGACTTAAGAAATGCCAAGGGGAAACTGAGGCACCCCAACAGTGTTCAGAGGAAACATTAAGAACAGTCCCACTTTGTCACACCTTCTCGCTGGTGTAGGAGATGTCTCCTTTCTCGGGGCTGGTGCTGGGCTTGTGGAAGACAGAGTGTGGGCACCAATGGGGTGTGTGTGTGTGTGTGGCGAGGGGACAGCGTGGCACAGGACTCCTGGGTTCTTCTCCCAGCCCCGCTGCTGACTGGGTGGGTGACCTCAGGCAAGTGATTTGCAGGAGAAACGCTGCATCAGCCCACTGTGTGATCAGTGGATGGAAAGCACCGAATACCATGTGTTGTCTCCCCATTAGGGACCAGGTCTGTGCCGCCACGTAAATCCCTCTCTAGATCCCAGCAGCTGGGAGCCGTTCCCTTGTGGGGACCTCTCGCTTTACTTCATGCAGCAAGAGAATAGAATTGGGAGGGAGCTGGGTGTTCCCTGTGCACTGCGATCCCCCAGGGGGAATTGGCCTCAGCCAAGCGTTTGGAGAAAGGAATAAATACCAAAGGAGTTACTCAGGGTTCGCTGGCTCCCCCTTCGCTCCTGAGAGACGTTCTTCCCTTGTGATCTCCTGGTGGTTAGGGACTGGGGGTGGGGGTGATTGTCAGGCCCTGAAAATTATGGGACTGGCTTAAAAATCATGAGATTTAAAAAGAAAACAATAATAAAACGCTGGGTTCTTTGTGTTTCCCTTCTGGTGTCCGAGCCTTCAGGCACCACGAGGCTCCTGACTTTAAAGCTTTTCTCTGCTACCTATGGGCCCTAGAAATCTCTTCTTAAAAAATGCAAGCTGAGAGTCTCGTGTCTTCCCATGACTCTGGGAGCTGGGGCTTTATGGAATGCACTAAATAGCAGCAGACTTGTGATAAAATCATGAGAATTGGGAGGCACCCCCCTCTCTTACAGGGGAAACGTTACACCCCAATAAAGTAGAGAGGTTTCTAGGGCCCCAATTGATATTGGTACACTTTAATGGGGGTAAAACCTCATCCTGTTTTATCAGTTGTTAAGAACTAGCTACTGTTCTGGGCAGTTTTTCTTCTGCCATTTTCCTGTCGCTGGTTCACGTCTCTGGATTTGCTGGGGAACCTCCTGCTTGCTTCTAGCGCACAAACGCTTTGTGCTGTGCTGGTGAGAAGGGGATCAACAGTCTCCAGGCAAAATTAGCTTAATCAACAGGTGTCACTCGATGCCTCAAACTTTTCGCTCATCTCTGGGGAAGAGCCTGGGATATTTTAATCTCCTGCCCTATGCAAAATAGGAGAATAGCCCAAGGAGAAAGGTGGGGTACGTGCCCAATGGGTGGTGCTGCGTGGGTGTGACATTGTGACACTGGCAGGTGGTCTGGTGGCGAAATGTTGGGCACATGGGGTCCTATGACTCATAATTCCCAGCGGGTTGCACCAACACAGGTAGGCGGGGCAGTATGCACTAAATGACCCACGTTTCCCCTAGCCCCTCTCCTGACCTGTTTCTCCTCCCTATGCTCGGGGTATCTCTGCAAAGGGGCAGAGCTGCTGCTCCCTTGTAGAAATGGAGCAATAGCTATGGGGCCAGAGATCCAGGCAGTGAAAGCGCTATGGGGCCAGAGATCCAGGCAGTGAAAGCGCTGGGATACTCAAGTCAGAGCCACTCAGGGGTTAGTGTAGTCAGCTGGGAATGCAGGGGTTGCAGATTCAAATCTCACTGGGGCCTGGGTAGCAGTTTCTATCTTGGACTCTCCTTATTGGTGGCTCATCGCTCCTCTCTGTTAACCTATTGCCCAGGGTTACATTCCATTTAATCTAGCCTGAAAGGTTGTTCCGACAGGTGTCACCAGGAGGCGCTGTTACATGCCTTACACGTTGTTTTTGGATTCTTAGCGTGGGGGGACAGTGTCCTGTCTTTAAAGAACGCCGAGCTGTTGCTCGTTTTGTGATGCATGCTCATTCTATGGGAGCTGTGGCAAATGGCAGGGGAATTTATTTGAATTAGAGTCAATTCTTGCAGCAGAGTTGCTGCTTCCTGGAAACCAGGTGTAGGCATTTGGCCAAGAACTCCGAGAGAGGAGATTGCCTGGGTGCTGTTTGTGACCCCCTCTGCTCCAGGGCTGGTGTCAAGAACAAGCTACGACAGGAACGTTGCTGCGGATGGCCAGCTCTAGTCCAGGATGTCCGGTGGTGGCTGAAGATCTAGGCAGAATGCCCTGAGCCCGTCACAGGACAGGGCTTTTACCAGCGAGTGGGGACTGAATGGCTGCCTTCAGGGCACGTTTTAACCGTGGATGTGCCGACCTGTTTGACGCAGCCCTTGTACGGCTGCACACAAAGCCGTAAAGTGGCTGTGGCAGGGCTCTGATTTTTAGGGTCGCTTATTGATTGAAACACTTGGGGCTGGGGAAAGCAGTGTGAGCATCTGATTGCCTGAGGGCGTCGCTAACGGAATGGCATGATGGCTGAACTTTACAAAGCGGGGGGGCAGTTTGTTAATGTCACCTGTGCTCGGAGCTTCCTGGGGCTGCTGGCCGGTTGGCGTGTATTGTGTCGAATGAACGTTTGTGAAAGCGGACAGGGCCTCGGGCCACGGCGCGGCGCCTGCTAGCTTAGCGTCACCCGAGCGTGGTGTTTGAGTGGTGTATCGGAAATCCACCAGACTCTCTGTAATTTTGTGGGGGAAGTTGTGTGGGATTGTGGGGATGCAGCCATGTCCCCGCTGCACCTCCCCGAGACCACATCAAGCAGAGGCCAGGTGAGCCGCAGGCAGCGGGTGACCCAGCTGTTTCAGCGTGTAAATGCTGCTGGATTAGTAGCTGGGGCGTTAATGAGCTGGTGGAGGGGAGAGTAAATTATTGTCTGAGGCAGCCCAGCGAGATCACACGCTCCCCGCAAAGCAGCCCCTTGGAGTTTGGAAACAGATGCCAAGTACAAAGTGCCGAGGTGTGATTGATGTGCAGAGGCCGACCTTCCCGCCCAGAGACACAGGGGCTGGGGAGGGAGGAGGTGAACATTTGAGGAGCTGGGCAAGGGGGTCGCCCTGCTACTGAAGGGTGGTCCCAGGGTCGAGGTATGAGGGGGGGCTGGGTTTCCATGCCGAGTTACATTGGGAAGAGGGGTTCTCAGTGTTGGGGGTCCCCGTTCAAGCTCTGAAGCTGAGACTTCCAGGGGGGATTAGGACGAGAGCCCCCGGGGAGGAAGTGGAGCTGGAGGGCCCAGGTGACTGTGGGCACGAGGGGACGATAGAACCAGCGCAGGTGGGACACTGAGTCACCAGTGGAGGGTGGGGGGCAGTTTTGGATGGGGGGAGCAGTGCACATCCCTTGGTGCACCATGGAGCACTCTGGGGCCGTGCTCCTGCTGGAGGTGGCTGATGGCCCTGTTGGTTCTTTGAGATGTGGAAATTACAGATCCCAGGGGAAGCAAATCTCTTTGCAGTGAAACAAACTTGGCCTGTGTGAAAACCCCTCCCTGTATGTGTCAGGGCGTGGACCCTGTAGTCCTGGCCAAAGTCCAACCCAAGTCCTCCAATCCTGCCTCTCTGCTTCCTTCTTTCCTGCGTGGCCCGTGGCCACCATTATTCTGAACTGAACCACAGCGGAACAGCGGCTCCTAGACAGCTGCTGTGTTTTCCCCAGAGGTGGCTGCATTTCAGTGGTGGGGGAGTGATCACTCTTACGCAGCCCAGCGTGCAAGCTGATACAGTGCTTTGGGAACCTGGGGGCATTACAGCTGATGTTTATGCACAATAACCCGCAATCGTAAGCTAGTCTCTGTAAATGCCTGATCACCTTCCTGTTCCTTCTGTCCCCTCACTCGGTCTTGTTTGTTGTTTCTGTCTCTAAACGCCCCAGGGCAGGTACCACAACTGTGCCCGGCATGGCAGAGCCCTGATCTTGAGTGAGGCCTTTGTGTGCTACGGCACATGTTAATCCTGGCACGCTCCTTTCGGCCTGGTCTCATGTCTCCCATGACGCCCAGATGAAGGTGCTAGGATCTGCAGGAGCCAGGCAGCCTGTCCGCTTGCAGCCACCAGCAGTTAGAGACAGGGCTGTCGCTTGTGACAACTTGCGGTTCTGTAGCTATTCAGTGTTTTAATTCTCAGTACCCCCAGAAATGAACCATTCCTCAGTTGAGTCCCGCTGGGCCCTGTACTTAACCTGTCCAGTCCCTAACGCAGCGGGGTCCTGCTCCCAGCGGGGTCCCTATCACTACCGCCATACAAACAACATCCTCTGAGTGGTCACGGGGCTGAGTCATCGGCAGGGCAGGTGTGGCCAGGTGTAACAGGGCAGGTGTGGTTCAGGAGCTTTTCCCCTCCGATCCAGCCCAGGTTGTTTGTCCACAGCCGCTGGCTGGCCCACAGAGCCGAGTTTATTTTGCAATAGACACAGCTGCGCCCGACGCCAAGGGCTGAGTTCGGAACTGCTGTCTCTAGCGAGCTTCATGTGCTGATTTACACCAGGTGAGGATCTGGGCCCATGTAGAAATACCCCCCCCAACCCAGCATGCTGCTCACTGCCTGGCCATCACCCTTCCAGGTGAAGCCAGGGTGACGGAGGAGGGAGGTTTCAGAGTAGCAGCCGTGTTAGTCTGTATTTGCAAAAAGAAAAGGAGGACTTGTGGCACCTTAGAGACTAACTAATTTATTTGAGCATAAGCTTTCGTGAGCTACAGCATCCGACAAAGTAAGCTGTAGCCCACGAAAGCTTATGCTCAAATAAATTTGTTAGTCTCTAAGGTGCCACAAGTCCTCCTTTTCTTTTTGGAGGAGGGAGGCTGTGGAATCCGCGTCCCTGGAGGCTTTTAAGAACAGGTTAGACAAAGCCTGGCAGGGCTGATCTAGGTTTGCTTGGCCCTGCCTCAGGGCGGGCGGCTGGAGTGGATGATCGCTCGAGGTCCCTTCCAGCCCACTGTTGCTCTGAGCCTGACACCAGCAGCAGTGGGGTTGCTGGGCCCGATTTGCTGAGGCCAGGGCCCTGCCCCGCTCCGATTCAAAGCTGGGGGTGGCCAGGCAGAACTGAGCTCAACGGGCATGATGGGACGGGGAGACGCAGGCCTGTCGGGCTTGAGATCAAAATCAGCAACGGGGCCCAGCAGCCGTCAGGGGCATGGCGCAGGCTCGGCCAGGGTTAGAGCTGGCTCTGTGAGCGGAGCCAGGCTTCGCTGCCTGTTCCCTCCACATCACAGTACGTGCCAAGACCTGCGCCGGCCCAAGGGTCTGAGCTCCCCTCTTGCCCTGAAAGGGGTTCCCTCTGGGGCAGGCTGGGGGCAGCGGGCCCTGCTTTCTCCATGCCACGGGTAGAGGCCTTGGATCTTCTGGACTGCCACGCCAGCTCCTTCCCCTGGCATGGGGAGAGCAGCTGGCTCAAGCCCAGAACCTGGCAAGGCTGGATCCCTCCTGCAGCACTTTGGGGGCCCTCCCTAGCTGGGGCAGTGGGGCCTTTCCTTCCACTCTGGTGTTTACCTTTCGTGTAGCCCAGGGGTTAAGCCCAGGATGGCCGGGCAGATGCCAGCAGCAGGAATCAGCGTGCAGGGCACCGGTGTGCGGTGGCATCCCGGTGAGATGGGCACTCTCCTCGGGCCTCACCAAGGTCTGAGACCATGGAAACCGGCACGGCTTGGTCCCCTGAGCTCTGCGGGATCCTGCCCGTGAGGCCTGGGGTCACTGCTGGTGCTGCAGGAGCTTGTGGGTGCAGGATGTGCCAGGCCACTCTTATGCTGGGTGGGTGAATTTGAAGGGGATTGGGCTATTCCAGGGCTATTCCATCCCCCAGTCCCAGGGGATGCAGAACTGTCCCTGTCCCCATGGGTTGCCTGTCTTTCCCTAGTGACGTTTGTGCTGGTGGAAGATCCCAGCCCCCCGCAGCTCCAGGGCCTCTGTGCCCAGCTGTATCCCCAGAATACATACAGTGTGGCCGGCGGCAGGGCAGGAGGCTGCCTCTGTGGCTGTGTTGGGTCCCGCATCCATTTCACAACTGCCTGAGGCCTAGCTTCCCACCGGCTCCCACTGATCTGCGGAGATCCTGATCCCTCCGCTCCCAGGGGTGGATCCTGTCTGGGGCCAGGAGGCTCAGTGGGACTGCAGAGGCAATGGGTGAAGGAGGTTAAAGTTGTCGAAGGAGCACCCCATGTTTCTAGGGGGTCTCTCCTGCCTTCCCGCAGCAGCGGCTAGCCGCATAAGCAGCCTTTAAATCCCTGGGACTCTGCAGACCAGGGAGGGGGCTGCCCCTCCATTAAAACCCTCTCCCAATCTCCCACCCCCAGCCCACGCTCAGAACTGCTGCACGGTGCCGTCTCCAATCCACTTTTATTCACAATAATAAAATAACTTACCACCAGCCGCGGGCACGCGTGGCACCGCCCCGGGGTGCTGGGGACCCCTCCTCTTCTTCAAAACGCTGGGTTAGTGTCCTTACAAATCTTGTTTACATGTTTTTTTCATATGAAAATCCCTTTTCAGTGCAGTCCGGTGAGTCCTGAGCTGCCCCTTTCCATTGAATGAGCGAGGTGGGCGAGGGGAGACTGCCAGGATGTTTAGTCCCCTGCTCCCTGGAGGTCTCTGCACGTGTCCATACTGGGTGGGGATGGAGCTTTTGCCAGAGCTACTCACGGCCCGAATCCCATCCAGGCTTTGCAGCCCGTGGGCTGTGGCCGATGCTGTCCCTGAACAGAAGGAACGGTACGTAGCTTGGAAACGCCCCCCCCCCCCCCATCCTTCCCATCCCACCCCCCGCCCTGCTACAGAATGGCCCTGCTGTGTCCCAGCGCCAGGTCTCTCCCCATCCGTGAGCAGTGCTGGGGTTTGCCCGGGTGGTCGTCTGAATGCTCCCCACGGCAGGAGCTGGTGCGACCGGCGGGGACAGACCCCAGGGTGCTGACAAAGGGTGGAAGGTGCAGGGTGAATGAACCAGTGCTGGGCTGCCCCCCCGGGGAGCCGCTCCTCCTGCTCTGCCCCACGGTCCCGGCGGGGGCAAAGGGAAGCTGGGTCCGGGGCGCGCCTGGACCGTTGGTCCCGTGGCTGCTGCGTGGCGCCCTCCACCCTGCCCTGCCTCACTTGCACACGCTGACCCACTCAGTGCGGCAGCAGTCCTCGCAGGCCACGAAGCAGCACCAGTGGAACTTGCAGTTGCAGCGCTCGCTGCGTGTCTGGCGCAGGATGTTGTGGCCCCGCCCGCAGCACAGACTCTCGCAGTTGTCCATGCCTGGGCTGCTCTTGTTGCACAGTCGGCCCTGGGTGCCCAGGGAGTCCAGGGCCGGCTCCCGCTCGCAGAAGTCGGGCGATTTCTCGAAGTAGATGAGGTCGCCGATGCTGGCTCGGCGCCGGTGCCGCACATGGCCTGGCTCCAGCTGCCCTGTGTTTCTGTTGTGGGGCCGGATCAGCGTGGCCCCGGAGAAGCGGTCCTTGAGCAAGGAGCCCACCAGGCGGAACTCGGGGGTCACCTGCCAGCATGTCTTCAGCTGGCAGCTCCCGGAGGTGCCGTGGCACTTGCATTTCCTCCGCATGTTATCCAGCACCACCTGGGGGGAGGAGGGGACAAGGGGGTTCGTTAAGCCCACCTGCCCCAGCACAGCACCCCCTGCTGCAAACACAGCGCAGGGAGCGAACCAGGCCCCGTGTGCAACTGGAGCTAAGCCGCGAGTTCCTGCCTTTGCTATGGCACATTAACAAGCTGTGTTCACCGTCCAGGACGAAGGGGACTTTGAACATGGGGGATCGGTAACAGCAGCCATGTAAGCCCTGGTCTTTAGGGAAGAGGGTTGATGGTACCTGAACGGGCCGGCTAGCGAGAGTGCACAGGCCCAGGCCTGGAGACCCACGGTGCAGTTGCAGCTCAGTGGCCTTTTGGGGACGTGATCTGTGCAGCCGGAGGCATGGCTGCTTGCACGTAGACACACCAGGCCGGCTTTGATGCAGCTCAGACGGCTCCGTGGGTTAGCTGCACCCACCCAGAACCCGGCTACGAAGGGCAGCTACCACAGCGTCGCTGCAATTGTGACTCAAACTGGCTTTGATCTCGCTGGATCGCCGCTAGCTCGGGTACGTGAGCTGCCGTCACATCTCCTGCACGCAGACCCTCCGTTTTCCCAGCAGTAAAATGGGGAAACTCCCTCCCTGCCTCCCAGGAGAGCTGTGAAGATAAAACTCCTCACTGAGTGGGAGGTGCTCGGATGCTCCAGTGATGAAGGGCACCCGCCACATTCAGACGCTGGAGCCTAAAGGCCACTTGATACCTGATCACACGTGGGCTGCACACAGCTCTAACGGACACGCTCATAATCCCCAGTGCGGACACAACGCGAACAGTTGTTGCAGGGCAGCTTACAGCTAAAGGGGGCTGGACCCAACCTGCCTGTCCTGCTTGCGCGAAATGTCCACTCGTGTTAAAACATCTCTGAAAACGCCAGCATGGCAGAGCTGCTCGCTGCTTTTGCTGGGCAGCGGCCCCAGCGCCCAGGCTTGGAAATATAGAGCCGACTATCACAGGCAGCTGCTGCCACATTGCCACCCTCCTAGCAAGGAAAGCAGCTGTTCGTGAGCACTAAACTCTGCTGCCCTCATCAGCAGGGTCTTTTCCATTTCCTGCCCACTTCCATGATCTATCCACCTTCTCCTTCCATTAATGCAGCCAGCATGCACCACTAAAGCCATCCAGCTGAGCCGGCCGGTTTCTGGGCACTGCAATCTCTTTCTCAGTCAATTATGCTTCTCACAAAGGCCACTTGCTGTTTGCCATTCCAAGGGAATTCACACTAGATTCCCCCAGTTAGGAGCCAGAAACTCTTGAGTAACTTGGAGCCTCCTACTCCAAAAGCAGAGGTGGCCCCTATTATGCTGAGCTAAAGGAAATCTCCATGAGCTGTTAGCAGTACAGGTCATAGGACACACTATTGAGCAGTTCTGATTCCAGTCAGTAGAGGGCAGCAGTATCTCTGACACAAACAGGGATGGAGCAAGAGAGATCCAGCCAACCACTACCTTACAATACCACACACAGGATTGTACTTTGACAGATGGTTTAAACAGAATCACAAGGTTTTTAGGCAAAACAGAGCAAAAAATCAAATCCCCCCAAGTCTACCTCTTCCACCTGGGCTCCAGCGGACCTGGAGGGATTTGATTGATTCTCTTGTCCTTTCTTATGACAAAACAAAAGTCTTCCCCTGGAGCCAGAGTCTGACCCCAGAGCCCTTCTCAGTTCTGTTTAAAATCCAGAAATCCAGAGATTTTATACAGCCGTACTGGAGTGTGTCCCCATCTCCTGCCCTTCCTCTCTATACCCCCACTCTGCCTGGGTCCCCTCCACCCTTCATATAACCAGACTTTGGGTCAAAAATACCAGCATCTGCCTTGCCTGTGACTCTCAGCACAGGGACTGTAGCATTATTGTCTGTGATGTAGTGGTGGGGGAGGGGCAATGGAGGGATCCCTGTGATATATGTTGGGGGAGGATGTACATATGGGGTGTGGGGGGGTGTCATATCTGCCCTGTAAAAGATTGTATAACGATAGTGTTGCCAACTCATGATATTTGGTTTATTTCTCAAAGCCCCAGCTCCTGGAGTCCTGTGATTATGAGGAGACTCGGGTTTCATTTAAAAAGGAAAATGAAGTACGGACCAATGGGAGTTAGGTGCCTAAACACCTTTGAGGATCTGGACCAAGGTTTCTAGCCCTCCTGGTTGCAAAGGAAAGCGTGAAAACCTGGCATGAGCACGACGTAAAGGCTCAGGAACCAGTCAGCCTAGCCCAGGATAGCCGCACCACCCATGTGCTGCAGCTGTGAAAAAGGCAAACACGATGGGAAGCCATGTGAGGCGAGGCGTTCCCCATCAAGATAGGGATGTGTTAATGCCATCGGATCGGGCTGTGCACACAGTGGGCCGCCCGCGTTCAAGGAAGATGAATTCGAAGAGGAGCCGGTGCTAAGGCGACCAGGGGGATGGAGAGCTGCTCTTACGAGATCGGATTGCTGTCTCTAAATGCAGCAGGGGAGCAAACCCCAGGAAGGGAGGAGAGTTATGCAAGTCAAAGGGGATAAACTGGCCATGCACAGACACAGGCTGGGAAGGAAAAGGAGGTTCCTAAGCAGCGGAGGCAGGAGGAATGGGGGCCAAGACACCTGTCTGCTCTGAAGATGAAACTTGATCAGTTTACGAAGGGGATGATCTGTGGGGGCAGCTGACCCAGGACGTCCCTCCCCATTCAATGGTTCGATTCATAAGCAGAACCACGTATTTATTATTCCTAAAAAGTGTGGGATTGTGGGGCCCTGACTCGCACTGTCTGAATGCTGGGGGCTGGCAGCGCCGTGGTTCCTGGTTCCCCCCAGCAGCCGTGATGCAGGGCATGGACATGGCCTGGGTGGTGGGTTTGGTGGGTGCCATGCGGGTGCAGGTGGCGTGCTGGCGTGGGCGGGTGGTTAGCCCCGGTCAGCAGGCAGGCCCCTGGTCTCTGCATGGGGATGCAGCAGGCCTGTACTTGGGGCGGGGGGGGGGGCGGAAGGCAATGCCGCGTGCGGTTGCTGCAGGGTGTGGAAGGACAGGGCAGGTGTTTGTGGTGTTGGCCAGGAGCCGGGAGTCGGTGGTTTGTGGGGACTCGGGGAGGGGGGGTTGATTTGTTTGATGTGGGTGGCTATGGCCTGTGTGGGTGGAAGAACGTTGGCCAAAGGCTGGCTGGAAGCCAGAGTCAGCTGCTGGTGAGAGCCGGTGTGCAAGGAAAGTGTGGTGCTGGGTGTGAGCAGGAACGGAGACTGGCGCTGAGACGGGAGGGGCCTGCTTCTGATCGCTGGTCTTCCCGGGCCGCACACACCCTCCCAGGGGCAGGGAAGGGTAATCCCACCAGATGCCCCCAGGTATGCCAGCCTGGAACACAGTGTCAATATCCTGCAATCCAGCCTATTGTACCACCTCTCCCCCACCCCAGCAGGGTCCCCAGCCCACACAGCTGCTGCTCCGGACCCCCCCGAACTGCCTCGCTAGCACGTCCCAGTGGGGGAGAGCTCAGCACCTCCAGCCTGGGAAATCCCGGCTCTGGGAGTGTTAGGAAGGGGGTTTGCTGGGGCTGAACAGGTAACTCCGGCTTGCTAGGCGCAGAGCCAGTGGGGCCAAGCGCAGCATAGGTACCCATCCCTCCGCCCATGAACAGCTGTGCCCCCTAGTACTGCTAGTGTATCCCTGGCAGCATCCCAGTGCACCTGAGAGCAGTCGGCCCAGCCTAGGTCTGCCTGTCCAGACAGCTGGCTGAGGATGTTCCTTGGAGACCCCAGGCACTGCTCTGGTGCCCTGCCCAGGGTGAGTGTAGCCCCAGGGTTGGCTTGTTGGGGGCACTAGTCCCACCTTTACCCAGCACAGTCCTTGCTTCTAAAACCTCTGGAGCACAGATTGGGCAGCCCCCCACCATGTGGTATCCGTGTAATAAGGAAAATTAGCACTAAATTACAGAGCATGAAGAGCTGGGAGGCATTCACCACTTTGAAGTCTTTGCAACGCATTTCGTGGTGGGAAGGCAATTTCTTGTGCACTGTCCAGGGCGCCTGCCTCAAGCCAGGGCAGCCTGGCATGGGTGCTGGTGCCAGCCCCTTCCTGCTGCAGAAGGTCCCAATGGAGCCCCACCAGGATGGCCAAGCCCCAAAAGGCCCCAAGGCAAAACACCTGGATGCTTCTCCAGACCCAACGCTCCGAGTGTCCTGCTGCTCCGAGTGTCCTGTCCGTCCCGTACTCCCTCTGGTGCCACCGGATGCCCAAATAGCTGTGGTCATGAAAGCCCCTCTCCCAGCTACAGCTGCCCGTCTGTTTCATATGTGTCCTCGGCAGCTCATGCTTCTGCAGCCGCCCCCTGTGATCATTGCACTGTGGAATGAGAACTCCGGTCACACAACTTCTCCAGAGTGCTGCGATCCGCCTGCTTGGCACCGAGGGCTCGGCTCCCTACCCTGGTCTCCACTCTCTGCCTCCAGAGCCCTCCACGGGCCCAAGCTACCTGAGATGCCCCCTCACCCTGCAGTCCCAGCCTGGCTCTGGAGGGAACAGTCAGCCACTGGAGCAAGGCAGGGCCATCGGCGCACAGGGGCTCACCTGGGGGACCTGCTGCTGGGCCTTTGGGATCGAACCCCCTTTGCCTTCGCTGTTCCTGGAGCGAGAGGAGGGTGAAGAGGCAGATGCCCTCATCTCTATGGCAGAGGGCAAGAACTGCAGCCTCGGGAGCCGGTGGGGATAGCGTGTTGCTCAGTCACGGCACAGACAGGAGCCAGGCCAGCAAGTGGAACAAGCTGGAGGGCTCAGAGCCTCCATCTTCTCCCGTATTTCCACGTGGGCTAGAAATCCTGCGGGAAGGGCTACCACCACTTCTCCCTGTTCTATCCCTCCTCAGGTGCACGCACGCTGGGTCGTGTTACTCCTTGCTCCATCGGCACCCCTTACTTCCCTGGGCACAGAAGGGCTCAGCTGAAGCCGGTGTTGTGTTCCTAGTGGCTAGAAGGAATGTTACCTTGTTGCAATTGAGGGTCTAGCATGCACCTGTGTGACGTTATCAACTTGAACTGGGACCATATAGATCATTGTTGCAACCAAGGTCCTGTAGTGGCACCAAATCTTATATAAAGGGGGTCAAATGAGGTGTCTAAGACATGGTTATGGTTTGCTGGCTATGATTATGCTATCTGTATATGTGTATCATTTTTGTAGTTGAAGTTATGAATATTGGCTCTATACTGTCTGTAGTTCAAACTTGTGCTATGCTTTTGGGGGACACCCCAGACAAGTTGGTGTCAGCTCTGCTTAGCCTGCTGGATGGCCCATTAAGAACCATCAGCCATACAATTGACCCATTGAGAGAAGGCAGACACGCCTTGTGACTCAGCCAGGTGTGCAGGGACCTGCCTATGCACAGAACTCTGAGGTGTTTCCAGGCCATGGGATGGGCAGCTTGTCTTTGGGACAAAGAAAGCAGAGAACACATGGCAAGAGACTATAAAAAGCTGCTGCAGCTCCTCCATCTTATCTTCAATCCTGCTTCTGACCTCTGGAGGGACTTGGCTACACTGGAGCTTTGAACCAAGGACTGAAGGGCCCATCCCAGCTGGGGATGTTCTCCAGAGACTTGATTTGAACCTACAGGACCTTCGTTGCAACAATGATCTATATGGTCCCAGTTCAAGTCAATAACGTCACAACCTGTCTCTAGGGTCCAACTCTGCTCTCAGAGACACTGATGTAACTACGGGGCTAATGTTAGGTGGGAGACAGAGCTGTGACCAAAAGCTTTGGAGCTTGGAGTGGAAGTAGCTGCTGTGATCTCTGGCTTTGTCCCTGGCCCGTGTCTGTTCAAGGTGCAGCACAGTGGCCTGGAAATCCCAGTGAGGGCCCTGGGCATGTTATCGCGGTCCAGGGCAGCAGCCCATCTGTGTATCTGAGCTGCACCTTGCTGGGGAGACTCCACCCCATCTCAGAGAGCGCCCGCCTAGCACACTGTAGGTCCCACGCCTGCCCCGACAGCGCTGCCCCGCTGAAAGGGTCCCTGCGGCTGTGAGGTCACGGAGGTCTGCTGGCGCTTGCACCAGCCCTGACCTGGGCTCAGCCACACGCAGTCCTAGAATGTGAGAGCAAAGTAACTGAAAGGGCAGTGTCTGTGGCCCCTCCACCCCCCCACATCCCTACCAAAGATGCTGCACAGACACCGTGTGCCAGGCAAGAGCTCACAGTCCAAGTAGCCCAGACTGACAAAGGAAGGACTGTTATCCCCACTGCACAGATGGGGAAACTGAGGCCCAAAGCGACTAGACTGTATCGCAGCCAATCCAGCGATGTCGAGCTCCGCAGGGCTGCCCTGGGTCTACACTCAGAGACAGGCTGGGCCCTGCTAGCGTATGTTAGCAATGTGTGAGCTAAACTCAACCCCTCTTCCAAGTTAAGCTCCACAGTCCCACAGGGCAGCTGGGGCCCAGCCAGGAATCGAACCCAGCCCTCCCAAGTCCCATTAACCACTAGCTCAGCCATTCTTCTGTGCCTGGACACACCTCTGCCCCTTGTTCACTGACACACATGTCCTTGCACATGCATGCTTGGGCTTCCCCCCTCTCCCCCGCCCCCCCCCCACCCAGTGCTTCCCACACACACCCAAAGCATTTTATTGCCATTCTTAACTCCGGGAAGCCTTTGTTGTGAGATTAATAGGCTCCCGCTCCCCTTTCATCTCAGCCCTCTGATCCTGAGCGCTCCATAAAATACAACCCTACAAGGGAGCAGGGCTCTGAGGTCCCATCCCCAGCCCTCCCTCGGGCCCCATTCTCAGCTGTTCTGTTCCTGTGTTATGGCCCTGGAAACCCCCTCTCCAAGGGGATGGACCACTGCCGTCTAGCCTGGGCCAGGTGCCAGCGAGCACAGCATTCTGTGGCTGAGAAGAAGCTCCATTTTGGGTCATGGTCCCAGGCTTTCCATTTATCAGCTGTGACCGTCCCAGGCCAGCTGGGAGCGAATCCTTCCCAGGCGTGTAGGTGGAGGGATACGGAAAGTAGTATTCATCAAACTGCTCTCTAAACCATTGCTAAGAGTGCTGCGAAACTGGTGGTACACCCCAGCCATGTGGGGACGAGCAGAGGTTTATAGGCACCCATTTGGGGTGGCTTCCACACTGCATCCATCCCAAAGCCATGCCAATAAAACCTGTGCCCTAGCCCAGCCTGTAAGCCCGACAGAGCAAACACGGATTAGCAGGGAGTAATGGCACCTCATGCCCTCTCTCCCCCCTTCCGTCTCAAGCGGTCACCAAGCGCTTTGCAGGGTGGGCTGAACCCTGCAGGATTACTGAAACCCGTCAGTATCCAGCGCAATGGGGACCTATGCAAAGACAGGAATCGCTACACCACCACTCAAATGCAGCCACCTCTGGGCTGAGACATGGCCGCTGATTAACTGTTCACAGCAAAACTCCACAGCAGTTTGCTATGGGAGTCTCTTCACTTCTGTCTTCATCTTTGTGTGTGTGTGTTACAAAATATAACTAAAAAATAAAATAAAAACTCAGCTTTGAAACCAGCTAGTCATGCCCATAGTGTCACATGGGTTCCTAGCCCTGATAGTGTCCTTCCCCTTCCGCAGATGTTTTATACCCATTTGTCGCCTCTCATGTGGAATTAGAATATAAACTCTGTGCGGCAGGGCCATCTGTGTTTGTACAGCTACTAACACAATGGGATGACAGCCGTGCTTTGGGGTTTGTGGGCCTGCTGCATTGCAAGAACTAATCACATCTCACTGACCCTGCAGGGAGAGAGGTGGATGATAAAGAACCTGAGTTAGTCTGGCCAGGAGCCCCCTGATAAATAGCCCCGTTCTTGGAGAAAATGCCATGAGAGAAGCTGGGACTGGATGGCAGGGGATGGATCATTGCCCTGTTCTGCTCATTGCCTCTGAAGCATCCAGCACCAGCTGCTGTCAGAGACAGGACACTGGGCTAGATGGATCCTTGGTCTGACCCATTGTGGCCGTTCTGATGAGAGTTTAAGGAGCTGGGTGATTCTGGGCTGTCTCTGCTCTCGATGCTGGCTGTGGTTTTCTAGGTGCACTGGTTGCTCGGTGGATAGGGTTTTACATTCAGCAGAACTCCAATTTCACTCTGGGACACATGGCACCACCCTGCTGAGTGATTGCAGACTCAGGAGGCCGGGAAAGCACCTGGCGAGGCAGCAGCGTGCATGCTGCACAGGGCCGGGCGTTCATCCTTGAAGCTGCACGATAGCCAGCCAGCGACACGCCCTCCAGCATCATCTGGGACCATTGCTCACTCTCACAGCCCCAATGGCTTTCACAAGAGCTGTCCCCATGTGAGGCCTGGCGAGCTGCCTCCGGAAGTGGGAGCTGGGCAGGGGTGATGAAATCGGAAGCCACTGGGAAGCAGGGAGGGCACGTGCCGAAGAGGTCAGACATTGGGCGGGGGGGAGGGGGAATGAAGAATCGGGGGACTACTGGATAGAAAACAATATGTGGCTGCACCGAGCCCACTTAGCAGCCCTCGTCTGCTTCTAAAACTGTATCGCACCCACCACTGCATGCCCTCCCTGGCCAGATAGTGCCTCTCTCTAGCTTAGTTGTACCCAAACAGCCACTAATGAAGAGCTCACCAACAGCCTCCAAGAGGGAGTGATGGAAGCACCAGTGTCCAGACAGCACCCTGGAGTGTCTCTTGCAGGGACAGCAGCTGAGGAGACAGGAGCAAGGCTGGGCTGTGGCCTTGCGGCTTTGTCCTGAGTCCAGCCTAGCAGGCTCTCCCAGTACAAACCTCTAGCACCTTTGCAGAGGTTCTTGCAAGCAGGGTGAACTCGCACAAGCATGGCCAGGGATCTGAATGTGCCTGCGCTCAGGGTTTGCACTGGGGCAGCTTCACTACTGGGTGCAATTGCAGCAATCCCCAGTGTAGACAGAGCCTCAGTCCAGTCTTTGAGGCTGGGACAACCAGCCACTGGCTTTTTCACCCAGGCGGGCAGATTTGCAGTTTCTATTTTGCGGGACCATGCAGGGACCATGGCCTGTTTTTGCCTCCAGTCTCAACTCAGGGTTCACTCAGGAAAATTCCCATGGGCAGGGGTCAGGAATGAGAGAGCAGACATGAAATAATACGGGCAGGAATCTGTGTCCTATACACTTTCGATGACTGGCTGGAACAAAATTGTTGTAATCGTATGTGTGATTCCTTATGGTGCCCTGCTGGACAGAAATGTTCCATTGTGTGTCCTTGGCCGTATACCGCAGCTAGCTAGTGGAGATTTCCCTTCAGTATGTGATCAGGGCTCTTGGACCAGGCGGCCCCGGATTCTATCCTAGCTGTAGCCATGGCGTTTCAAGTGGCCTCCACATGCAACAGACCATGCCGCCTGTGTTCTGTGATGGCAGCTGGCACGTCCTAAGTGGCCACCGGTTTGTCACAATATCATGTTCTGTTCTTGTCCCTGAGACCAGCCCCGCGGCCGCACGGGGCTCGAGTTAGATAAAACGCTTCCACACCTGCTAGCCACAGAGAAGCCACAAGCAGGGTCCATGTCTGACTCAGAGGACTCTGCGTGCCATTCGCCCCTTGTTACTAGAGTAACCTCATGGTGCAATGCCCCAGAACACCTGTGTTAGACAGCAGGCCACACTAGCTAACCATGGTGGTCCCTGCTGCCCTTAAGGGACTCAGAGTTCTGAGCATCTGTCACAGCCTGAACCAACTGTTACTTGTGGTGTGACCAATTGCATGGTCTCTCCTTGTTAGGGGGTAGAGACCTATATTAACCCCCCGCTAGGCAGCAGTGTGGGTGTGCACACACTGTGTGTATTACCCAGAGCATACACAGGCTATTACACCAGTAGGTGGTAAAAATGATCCACAAGCTGACCCACATACAGGTGATTTGATGGCATCCCAGTAACCACACGAGCAACGCAAGAGCTGCCAGAACCCTGGGCCCGCTCCACGTCCCAGCTTCCTCTTCTGCTACATTATTATACACACAACACTATGTTTAGAGAACACTGAGGTTGCAACGCTGAGCAGTCAAAAATTAGGAAATACCAGAAGGAAGGGCGCTCACATAACTTTAATTCAGCCCCCTTGTGTGTATGCATTATGGCTGTTTTGTCCCTTTGGTATTCAAATCAGGCGTTTTCCTCCTCCGTACTTCCTCAGTCCAGCATGGGGGTAACTGAGGACCCAGGATACACACAGGCTCCCTGATGTCAGTACAGGGCCTGGCTGCCACTGCAACTTCTGGCAAGACAGGCAGGCAGGAGGAGCAAATGTAGGCAAAGTCTGGATCAGCCCCAGAATCCCAAGACTGGAGCATGCTCAGCCACTGTGTGGGGATGGTGCATGTGCTGTCCAGTCACATGTAGAAGCTGAAAGGGGATTGAGCATGCTCAGTGAGGTCGGAATCATTAGGAAATTTAGCTGCGGAACTCTAACAAGGTTCTACTGAGCATGTGTAAACTGAGATTTTTCCAGAGGCCTATAACTTGGCCAAATTTGGGCAGCTTTTCTTGGGAATAATAAAAGACTCATCCCAGTGACCAGGGTGACCTCCCCACCAAACTTTAAGCCCTTGCGCCAAAGCACGGACACACTAGAACTTCTCAACCAGAAGGCGCTATGAATTGTTGTAACAGGGACAAAACAATACAGTACGGTCTGACAAACTCATTCCCCGGGCCCCTGCCTCTTCCAGTGCCCAAGGCTAACAGTGTGATGTTTTCTGCTAACGCAGCCATGCCAGTGCCTCCTTGCAGAGAACACGGGGTGGTCGTTGTTACAAAGCAAAGCACCATCACTGTTATTAGAAAATGAACTCCAGTGCATCTGCAAACAGCGATTTCTTTTTAACCCTTACGTGCCAGCCGAATCAAGGACAATTTTCACCAGCACATCATGTACTTCTCCGCCCTCAGGCCCAGTTCTCTGCCAAACCATCCTTTTCTAGGTCCACCGGCTTCAGAGGAAGAGCCGTTCAAAACGGCTGTGATATTGGTCATTTACAAGGAGGCCCAGGGATGTCCCTCCCCACCTGTCCCTCCCCATTGTCCCTGCCTCTCCTTCACGGAAAAGGCTGTGCCATTTCTGCTGAACCTGTTCAGGAAAATTCCGCCTGAGGCAGATGCCCAGCTTTGAAAATGTCAGCTCGGATGGTTGAAGTTTGGCCAAGTTATAAGCGACTGAAAACAGGGCCTTATAATGGGAAATGTTAGAGAACCTGAACTGTGGGCAGGACTAACAGCAGACTAGGAGAGCCCGTGTGAAGCAGCAAGCAAGGGTCTGATTCTCCCATGGGCTTCATTATGAAAGGGCTCTGTGTGTGTGTGTGCGTGTGTGTGTGTTTTACACACATACTGCCTTTTCAGAATGAAGCACATGGGAGAATCAAGCCCTTACTTGCTACTCTACATTGCCCTGTATTGGATGGAATCAGAACTCCTCAGCTGTGCGTCATTGGGTCTAAACTGTAAAGAGTGAATTGGGATTCTCCTTTAGCTTAGGGGCTTGTGGACTTGAAGCAAAAGACTCTGAGGATATTTCTGCACAGCAGCTAGACACCCACAGCTTGTGCCAGCTGACTCGAGCTCTCGGACCCTGCAGGGTGGGAGGGTTCCAGAGCTCAGGCTCCAGGCCAAGCCCGGGCATCTACACAGCAAAGGAATAGCCCCACAGCCTGAGACCCTTGAACCCCTATGGGCTGGCACTGGCCAGCCAGAGGGTTTTCTTTGCTGTGTAGACACACCCTGAGTTTGATCCCGGCTGCCTCAGCAAAGTTCCTAGGTGGCTACTAATTTGTTACAGGAACAAAACAAACAAATACGTTTGGCAAAAGCACCAAAGTCTGAGCAATGCGAGAGCTGGCACCAGCGTGGTCTCGGCTGGGAAATCCTTGCGGAGCAAGGGGGTCAACCCACTGGTCTGTGTTTCGACTAGTTGAGGAGGAGATTGATGGAGCTCGTGGATCAGCAACACAGCAATTGCACAAGAGCTTCTCAAAGACCACCTAGAGTCTGAGCATATGGGGAATGTTTTACTTGTCTGCACTGCCCAGCAACTAGCAGAATGGGGCCCTGCTCCGGGACTGGGGTTCCCAGATGCAACTGTAATAGAAAGAATAATAAAATAAATAACATGCTTTTTTTTAAATCCTATTCAGCGAATCCCTTCGCCGTGAGTCGTCTGCAGGGATACGGATTGTATGATTCCGCTTGAAGAAAAGAAACCCCAGATTAAAGGTTTTGGGGGGGATTTGCAGTCACATCTGAACAGCTGAGAGCTGGAGGATGGGCAGCTGTGACAGCATCAATAACTAAGCCAATTGTGTCACTAGAGGAGGTTTGGAACAAACTGATAAACTAAACAGCAATAAGTCACCAGGACCAGATGGGATCCCCCAAGAGTTCTGAAGGAACTCAAATGTGAAATTGCAGGACTACTAACTGTCATCTGTCATCTATCATTTAAATCAGCTACCAGATGACTGGAGGGTAGCTAATGTGATGCCAATTTTTAAAAAGGGCTCCAGGGGTGATCCTGGCAATTACAGGCCGGTAAGCCTGACTTCAGTACTGGGCAAACTGGTTGAAACTATAGTAAAGAACAAAATTGTCAGACACATAGATGACCATAATTTGTTCGGGAAGACTCAACATGGTTTTTTTAAAGGAAAATCATGCCTCACCAATCTATTAGAATTCTTTGAAGGGGTTAACAAGCATGTGGACAAGGAGGATCCCATGGATCTAGTGTATTTAGATTTTCAGAAAACCTTTGACAAGGTCCCTCACCAAAGTCTCTTAAGCAAAGTAAGCTGCCACGGGATAAGAGGGAAAGTCCTTTCATGGATCAGTAACTGTTAAAAGATAGGAAACAAACAGTAGGAATAAATGGTCAGTTTTCAGAATGGAGAGAGGTAAATAGTGGTGTCTCCCAGGAATCTGTTCTGGGCCCAGTCCTATTCAACGTAGTCATAAATGGTCTGGAAAAAGGGGTAAACAGTGAGGTGGCAAAATCTGCAGATGATACAAAAGTACTCAAGATAGTTAAGTCCCAAGCAAACTGCGAAGAGCTACAAAAAGGATCCCTCAAAACTGGGTGATTTGGCAACAAAATGGCAGATGAAATTCAATGTTGATAAATGCAAAGTGCTGCACAATGGAAAACAAAATCCCAACTATACATATAAAATGATGGGGTCTAAATTAGCTGTTACCAATCGAGACAGAGATCTTGGAGTCATGGTCAATAGTTCTCTGAAATCATCCACTTCATGTGCAGTGGCAGCCACAAAAGCGAACAGAATGTGTGGAATCATTAAGAAAGGGATAGATAAGACAGAAAATATCAGATTGCCTCTATATAAATCCATGGTAGGCCCACATTTTGAATACTGCATGCAGATGTAGTTGCCCCATCTCAAAAAAGATATATTGGAATTGGAAAAGGTTCAGAAAAGGGCAACAAAAATGATTAGGGGTATGGAGCAGCTGCCATATGGGGAGAGATTAATAAGACTGAGACTTTTCAGCTTGGAAAAGAGACGACATGGAGGGGATATGATAGAGATCTATAAAATCATGACTGGTGTGGAGAAAGTAAATAAGGAAATGTTATTTACTTCTTCCCATAACACAAGAGCTAGGGGTCACCCAATGAAATTAACAGGCATCAGGTTTAAAACATACAGAAGTATTTTTTTACACAACACACAACCTGTTGAACTCCTTGCCAGAGGATGTTGTGAAGGCCAAGACTAGAACAGGGCTCAAAAAAGAGCTAGAGAAGTTCCTGGAGGATAGGTCCATCAATGGCTATTAGCCAGGATGGGCAGGGATGGTGTCCCTAGCCTCTGTTTGCCAGAAGCTGGGAATGGGCGAGGGGCTGGATCACTTGATGATTCCCTGTTCTGTTCATTCCCTCTGGGGCACCTGGCATTGGCCACTGTCGGCAGACAGGACACTGGGCTAGATGGACCTTGGGTCTGACCCCGTTTGGCCGTTCTTAGGTTCTTATGTTAATTGCCTGATGACATACTTTAGTTTATTTGCATATTGCATTCCTATTGGTTAAAAGGCTTTAAAGGTCTGTGTGAGTTTTTGTCCCCCTTTCACGCATCGCATGGGGCCCGATCCTCAGCACACATGCTCTCTCGCTGCTCTTCTGTGGATACAGGGGGTACTTAGGGCTCCCTGTTCTCAGCCTGATTTGCCCCTTGCCCTGAACCTTGTGGAGCCGTTTCCTCCTGAGCAAAGAGAGGTAAAAGGCTAAGATCCTGCCCTGGGAGCTTTTGGCACTGGTGAAATGACGCCACGAGGTGCCAGGCAGACAGCAAGGAGCATGGATCAGATGAGAAATGTCACCCGGCTGGGCAGGAAGGAGAGGCCACGCGAGGTGGGTATTGAGGGAGAATGTGAAAGGAGCGTGTGTGTGTTGGGGGCATGAGCCTGCGGTGTGCCTCTGGAGACAGGGCTGGCCTTACTAGTGGGTGACATGGGTGACCACCCAGGGCTGGCGGGCGTTGGCTGCCGGAGCAGGGCTGAGTGCGGGCGAGCCCCGGGCTGGAGCCCCTGGCCGGAGCCCCTGGCCAGCCAGGTTGGTGGCGGTTGATGCTGCCCGGAATGCCAGCCTGGTGGGGAGGCATGAGCAGCAAGCCAGCCCCTGGGTCCCCTCTTCCTGCAGGCAGTTCGCCCAGGGTGCTATTTTCCCTCAGGCCGGCCCCACGTGAAGGAGTCCCTGACTGCATGGTGGGGATCTCTGCTTCTCCTGCCTGCACAGGCACAACTGCTGTGCGGGGGGTTGTGGGGGGGAGAGGCATCTGCATGGCGCATGTGGGGAGCTGTGCTGGGGGGGGGTCTGCATGGCGCTCATGGGGAGTGGTGCTGTGGGTGGGGGTCTGCATGGCGCTCATGGGGAGCTGCACTATGGGGGGGTCTGCATGGCGCTCCTGAGGAGCCTTGCTGGGGGAGGTCTGCATGGCACGCGTGGAGAGCTGCACTGTGGGGGGATCTGCATGGCGCTCATGGGGAGCCTTGCTGGGGGGGGTCTGCATGGCACATGTGGGGAGCTGCGCTGGGGCATGGAAGGGTGGCTCTCTCCTCTCCCTGCCTTGTTTGAAGTTTCGACTCTCAAGCTGCTTCTGAATGGCCTGTACCAGTCAGCGAGAACCACTAATTAGCGCCTTTTGCAAGATGACCTCGTGAGAATGAAGGTGAGTAGGCAGCCGGTCTGCCTTGCGACCCCTCCTTCCCCCACTGCAGCCTCCTCCTTCCCCGCTGCACCAGATGGGCCTTTGCCTACCAGGGGCTCTGACGCATCCAACCCGCCCAAGGGTGGCAGGTTTGTAGAAATTTTGGTGGTGCCCAGAACCCGCCCCCCCCAAACTCTGCCCCCCACCTTCCTAAGGCTCTGGGAGGGAGTTTGGGTGGAGGGAGGAGGTCTGGGGTGCAGGCCCTGGGCTGGGGATTAGGGTGCAGGAGGGGTGCAGGGTGCAGGCTCTGGGAGGGAGTTTGGGTGGGGAAGGGGGTCTGGGGTGCAGACTCTGGGATGAAGTTTGGGTGCTGGGTGTAGGCTCCGGAATGGGGCAGGGATGCAGGAGGGGATGAGGGGTGCAGGCTCTGGGACAGTTTGGGTGTAGGCTCTGGGCTGGGGGTGGAGGTGTGGGGGGGGGTGCAGGCTCTGGGAGGGAGTTTGGGGATAGGAGTGGGTGCAGGGGTGAGGGCTGTGGGGCTGGGGCTGAGGGGTTTGGGGTGTGGGAGGGGCTCAGGGCTAGGGCAGAGGATTAGAGTGCAGGGGGATGAGGGCTCTGGCTGGGGCTGGAGTTGAGGGGTTTGGGGCATTGGAGAGGCTCAGGGCTAGGGCGGAAGGGCAGAGTAAGGGCAGCCTGTCCTGCCATTAGTGAATAGGGGGCACTAGGACCCTGCAGCAGCAGTTGATGTGGGGAGCCTGCAGAGCAGAGTCAGCGTGAGCTACAGGCTCTGGGGCGGGGGGGGAGGGGAAGTTGAGTGGGGGCAGTAAGTGGGGGCCGGGGGACACTCGGGGGAGGTGCAGGGGGCGGCAGGCAGGGACGAGGGAGAGACCTGGCCCCAAACATTGGTGGAGACGGGCCCCTGGGCCCTGAATATTGGTGGAGCCCAGGCACCACGAGTTTATATAACTCCCCGCCCCTGCACCCTTGTGCACCAGGCCATCCTTGCTTTGCTGACCCCTCTGGTGTGCATGGACACACCCACACATGCACACCTACTCGTGCACACACAGCTCCCTGGCCCCCAAGGGCTGCGGCTCCCTTGAAGCCTTTCCAACAAAGCCTGGCCAAATTCCAAGTGGGGCGATTCCATTCTGCCCCCGAAGTCCCCCAGCAGCTCCTGTTCTCCACGTCCCGTCCTACCCTGCTGAGCACTGTGAACCAGCTGTCACGTCGCACCCCGAGGGGGCTGCCTCTCAGTGGTGGGACATCCCTTCTCCCCAACATCCATACATGGGACAAACGTCCCGTCAGCATTAGTACAAATGCCACCTTCAGCTCCCTCCTTAAAATCCACCTCTATCGCAGCGCCAGCCAATCCCTCCCACTCAGCCTTGGCCCAGCAAGTGCTGAGCTGGGGAAGCTGCTTCTCTGCTGCTGTCGGCTTATTGTTCCCCCTCTCTGCCTGTCTCCTCTACCGATCGCGTCCTGTCCGACATGTGGCCTGGCAGCTCTCTGGGGCAGGGGCCATCCTGATCTGTCTGCACAACGCCCAGCGCAATGCGGCCCGGACTGGGGCTAATGCAGTCTAAATACTAGCAACGGTTTGTTCCGAAGGGGCTTGGAATGGAAGGCACTCTGCAGAAGTGCAAAGAGCTTCTGATAGCGCGATGCCCTCCACAGGGCTCACCCTGTGCAGACGTGTGACGATGTGAGGAGAAAGCCCCTCGGTACAGAGTGGGTCTCTCTAGCAAAGATGCCACGGCTCCAGGCCAGAGGAAGATGTTTGCAAAGTGGGGGGGCCCCAGGCTCTCTTTTCCAGCCTGGTCTGGCTGAGGTGCCCCAAACCAAACCCCAATTCCTGTCTCTGTCAGACAAGCCAGACCCCAACCAAAACAATCCTGACTCTGCTTCGTTCTGAATCTTTTCAAATGATTTGCTTCTGTCGAGGTGGGAAAAGAGAGTGGGGGATTTAAACCCAAAGGGAGGGAGAAGAGGGGATTTTTCCCACCAAAACGAAATGCGGGGAAATGCTTCCAAAAGACGCAGAGGAAAGTGGGAGTTTTCTGGCAGAAACGCCAGCTTGGTGGAATAGGGTGACCAGACAGCAAGTGTGAAAAATCGGGACGGGGTTGGGGGGAAATAGGAGCCTATATAAAAAAAAGACCCAAAACTCATGACGGTCCCTATAAAATTGGGACTTCTGGTCACCCTAGGTGGAAAGGCCGTTTCAGGTCAAAATTCTCATTCAACAACAACATGTCAAGCCGCTGTGGGTGTGAGCAGCTTCCCCCGCCCCCCACTCCAGGAACCTCCCCTGGCTGCCCCTCGCAGAGGCATCGAGCGGGGGGATGTCCCCCAGTGCTGCTGCGCCTGCCTCTGCTCCCCCTGTGCACCACGGTGGCCCCCAGGGGAGATCTGTCTGCAGCGCGCACGGACTCACCTGCCGGCCAACGCGGTTGTTGTGCAGCCTCATGCGGGAGTGGATGTCCCTGTAGGTTTCCCGGGAGTCGAGGAAATCCTTAGAAAACTTCTCCCCATAGTCCACATCGGGGCTGCAGCCCCCCCACTCCCAGGAGTCCTGGAGCCCTGGGGCCTCGGCCGGCATGTGCTCCAGGCGGACCCCGTGCACCATCCCTTTGCCCCGGTTCATGGCCTCCAGCTGGAGTCGGTGCAGCTTCATGCGGAAGGCTTCCTCGTCCCCCCGGCGCTTCTGGTCGCAGCCGCAGGCCTGCAGCTTGCCGAGGGCGCAGGCGTTGGAGACGGCGTGCACCACCCCGGCGGCCGCAATGGCGTAGGCGAAGGCACTCTCCCGGAAGCCTGCGAGGAAGCGAGGGGCAGGGGGTCAGTCAGAGGCTGGGAAAGCAGGGGGTCCGGCCGGATGACAGGCAGGACGGGGCACCAGGGCGGTCAGCCCAGAGGAGTCAGGGTCTCCCAGCAGACTGACGGGCCAGCCTGGGCGGCGACAAGGCCTGGTTCAGCCTCCAGAACGCCCTGAGCCCTGGGCTCTGCTGAGGTCTCCAGCATGGAGGCCGGTCAGCGCCAGTGGGGCTGGGAGCTGCTGGGATGTGGTGATGCCTGCCCTGAGGCCCCTCACCCTGGCCCCGGGAAGTGCTGATGAGGGCCACCTTCAGAGAGCCTCCCCCCCGGCCCCCAGGAGCCAGGCAGCCCTCCCACTAGGAGGCACACCTGGCGCCCCACCAAGTGCCTGGCGCTACTTCTTCCCCTCTAAGCGCTGAGCAAGGAGCTCAGTGCTGCCCCGGGGGAGGGGACGACGGGGTTCACCCATCGGAGGGGGGGATGCCGAGGACAGCACAGGCCCACAGGCACCCGTGGAGGGTCCAATCCACAGGGGTTGAAGGTGTCTCTGCTTCTTTCTATGCTCTGCCTCCCACCATCCGCCTCCCCGGCCCCTTCTCCGGGGACCCCTCCAGCCCCCTGCCCAGCACGCATGCAGCCTGGAGCGCCTCTCTCACTCCCTCCATTCCTGCCCCTCCCACCCCAGCTCCCAACGTCTCACCCCTTTCACCCCACCCCGATCGCCCCATCCCGATCGCCAAGCCTAGGCTGGGCTCTCTCCTGCTGCAACCTTCCGCTGTCTGGCCTGCCCAGCCCATGGTCCGTCTGCCGCCCTCCCCCACCCCCCCACATCAGACATAGCACTGCCACAACCCTTCCCTCCACAGAGTGCAAAGCTTGTTGCAAAGCTGGGTCGGTATCATCACTGCCGTTTTGTCGTGAGGGGGAACTGACGCAGGGCCAGGACAGGGGACTCCCCCCAGCTCTCACAGTGAGGCAGTGGCAGATAAAGGAGTGAAACTGAGACCTCCTGATTCCTGGTCGGGTGCCTCTTCCGCAGGCCCCCTCAACCCCCCGCAGCCCCTCGCCTGCTGCCCTAGGTCCCACGCTGCTTCTGCACCACAGCTCAAGCCAGATCTCCTGTCCATCCAAGCTCTCCATACCTCCAGCCCTGCCTCCATCCATCCCTCCCCTCCGCCCTGCTTCCTGCTTTCTGCCCTCTGTGTCTCCCCATGCAGCTGGCACGTGCCCAGCGCTGTGAGAACCCCGCCTTGCTGGGACTCCTCCATGCTCCGGGAGTCACTCCCTGCTCTGTGTTCACTCTTGTCTTGTCTGCTTCTGTTGCCCTTTCACTGTAAGCCCTTGGGGGCAGAGATCTGGAAGCGCCTTGGCAGTGCCCTCCCGCCACGCCACAGGCATGATTCAGGGACCCCTTCCTCCACTGGGTCGGGGGGCTGCATTTCAGGGGGGCAGGGAGGGCAGGCTCCGACAGTAAGAATGAGCTGCTCCGGAAGGGACCCCCTTTGCAGGCTGGGACCCCTTCTGGAGTAGCTCCTCGTAGGAGCCAGTATGTCTGCCAAGGTGACACTCCCATTCCACAGAGGGCATTTCATGCTGCCCCCGACTGGCTCACCGGCAGCAGGGGAGATGGCCCGGGGCAGCTGGCGTGTTCGAGAGGTGAGAGAAAAGTCTGGATTGACACATATCAGGTGGAGACTGACAGGAGTACAAGGAAAGTGCACAGCGGGCATTGTCTCAGCATAGCAGTGCCTGGTGTCAAAGGAGAGGGGTAAGGAGGACGCAGCTTTGCAGATGTTTGCTTTCTGCATCACAATCCCCCATGATGCAGATGGGAAACTGAGGCCAGATTATGTGACTTGCCCAAGAGGTCACACGAGAAATCTGTGCTAGAAGGGAGACTCTGGGTCAGATCCCCAAAGTCCCAGGATACAGCTCTAACCACTGGGTTACCCTTCCCCTCTTTCTCTCTGCTTTGTGCATCACCCTGCCTGGGAGCCTGGGAGCAGAGTGATTGGTTTGATCTGACCTAGGGCTGAAGTCTCTGCTCCATGGGGCGCAGGGGATGTCAAGCTGCTGGAGACACCGTCAGGGAACTCTCTGCGCGGGGGACTTGCCTATGGAGCTGGCAGACGAGGCTCTGCCGTCTTCCACACCGGGCTGCTCAGAAAATGCCGATTATTTTGCCTGGGAAAATTGGGGGGTTTTCCTTCCAAATTCCCCGTTCAGATTTTTTGGTGATTTCCAACAAAAAGCTGAAAATCTGTCGGCTTTGGAGAGCTGAAGATTTTCCAACAGGCCGAAAGCTTCCTGCGGAAATGATGGTGCGGGTCGAAAGGTTGTGGGTGGCCCGGAAAATGTTTAGATTATTAAGTATTCATTCCAATTAAATTAAACTAATTAAAATGTGTAGCTGAAGCTGAAGAAGAGGGAGGAGCTGAGGCTGAGCAGAGCTCCCCCATGATCCTCATGGCCCTAATTCACACCAGGTCGGGCCACCCGGGGTTCCAGGAGCTGCAACTCCTGAGTCCCACCCACTGCACCCACCAGGGCTAAGGTGGGGCAAGGAATCCAGCTTATCCACTGGTGTTTCTCTCCAGGGCTGGTGCTCTAGTCCCTTCCTTTGGAAAGCTGGTTCCTGGAGGCATGGATCAGTGTTCACGTCACGCTCCCCATCAGTGCCCGGCCCGAGCCAGGGAAGCTAACGATCCAACCAGCGGACCATGTTCGGTGATGAATCCTGCGGTACCGCCTGCACTAAGAAGAAGCCTGCAGCGCCCTGTGAAGGCAGGTCAGGATCAGGAGTCTCCTTGGACAGACGGGAAAACTGGAGCCTGGAGGCGCCTTCCCCAAGGTCACGCAAGGTCAGTGAGCAGAAGAGTAGACCACAGGACCCAGGAGTCCTGCCCAAGACCTTGTCCCCCGGCCCCCACTGCTCAGATGCCTTGAGGGGAAGCGAGAGCTGCAAGGGGTCAAAGAGCCTCTCCCAGGCTGATGTCCGGGTGAGGAAGGGAGCTCAGCTTTCACAGGGCGGGGCCGGCAGAGCAGCCTGGAAAGGGGCAACTGCTCTGCTGGGCAGGCTCCCACTTGGAGCGCACAGGACAGGATGCGATCGGGGTCCCCAGGACAGCCACCTGGTATGGATCCTGTGTTCCCTACCCCTCGAACTGAGCCTCCTGGTTCAATCCCCACGCCACCCTTCAGCCCACCACAGTTCACCCAGGGCAGGGATGGGGGGGGTGTCCAAGGCAGCCTTGGTCTTAACCAGCAACCCCCAACTCACTGCCTTGCTCCATGCCCCCCAGGGTGTCATAGAATCATAGAATATCAGGGTTGGAAGAGACCTCAGGAGGTCATCTAGTCCAACCCCCTGCTCAAAGCAGGACCAATCCCCAACTAAATCATCCCAGCCAGGGCTTTGTCAAGCCTGACCTTAAAAACTTCTAAGGAAGGAGATTCCACCACCTCCCTAGATAACCCATTCCAGCGCTTCACGACCCTCCAAGTGAAAAAGTTTTTCCTAACATTCAACCTAGACCTCCCCCACTGCAACTTGAGACCATTACTCCTTCTTCTGTCATCTGCCACCACTGAGAACAGCCGAGCTCCATCCCCTTTGGAACCCCCTTCAGGTAGCTGAAGGCTGCTATCAAATCCCCCCTCACTCTTCTCTTCTGCAGACTAAACAATCCCAGTTCCCTCAGCCTCTCCTCATAAGTCATGTGTTCCAGCCCCCTGATCATTTTCATTGCCCTCCACTGGACTCTCTCCAGTTTGTCTACACCCCTTCTGTAGTGGGGGTCCCAAAACTGGAAGCAGTATTCCAGATGTGGCCTCATCAATGCTGAACAGAGGGGAATAATCACTTCCCTCGATCTGCTGGCAATGCTCCTACTAATGCAGCCCAATTTGCCGTTAGCCTTCTTGGCAACAAGGACACACTGTTGACTCATATACAGCTACTCGTCCACTGTAATCCCCAGGTCCTTTTCTGCAGAACTGCTGCTTAGCCAGTCAGTCTCCAGCCTGTAATGGTGCATGGGATTCTTCCATCCTAAATGCAGGACTCTGCACTTGTCCTTATTGAACCTCCTCAGATTTCTGTCAGCCCAATCCTCCAATTTGTCTAGGTTACTCTGGACCCTATCCTTACCTTCCAGTGTATCTACCACTTCCCCCAGATTAGTGTCATCTGTGAACTTGCTGAGGGTGCAATCCACACCATCCTCCAGATCATTAATGAAGATGTTGAACAAAACTGGCCCCAGGACCAACCCTTGGGGCACTCCGCATGATACCGGCTGCCAACTAGACATCGAGCTGTTGATCACTACTTGTTGAGCCTGATGATCTAGCCAGCTTTCTATCCACCTTATAATCCATTCATCCAGCCCATACTTCTTTAACTTGCTCGCAAGAATACTGTGGGAGACCGTATCAAAAGCTTTTCTAAAGTCAAGGTATATCACGTCCACCGCTTTCCCCATATTCACAAAGCCAGTTATCTCATCATAGAAGGCAATCAGGTTAGTCAGGCATGACTTGCCTTTGGTGGATCCATGTTGACTGTTCCTGATCACCTTCCTCTCTTCTAAGTGCTTCAGAATTGATTCCTTGAGGACCTGCTCCATGATTTTTCCAGGGACTGAGGTGAGGCTGACCAGTCTGTAGTTCCCCAGATTCTTCTTCTTCTCTTTTTTAATGATGGGCACTATATTTGCCTTTTTCCAATCATCCAGGACCTCCCCCAATTGCCGTGAGTTTTCCAAGACAATGGCCAATGGCTCTGCAATCACATCCGCCAACTCCCTCAGCATCCTCGGATGCATTACATCCGGCCCCATGGACTTGTGCATGTCCAGCTTTTCTAAATATCCCTTAACCTGTTCTTTCACCAATGAGGGCTGCTCACCTCCTCCCCATGCTGTGCTGCCCAGTGCAACAGTCTGGGAGCTGACCTTGTCTGTGAAGACTGAGGCAAAAAAAGCATTAAGTTACTTCAGCTTTTTCCACATCATCTGTCACTAGGTTGCCTCCCCCATTCAGTAAGGGTCCCACACTTTCCCTGACCTTCTTCTTGTTGCTAACATACCTGTAGAAACCCTTCTTGTTACCCTTTACATCCCTTGCTAGCTGCAACTCCAATTGTGCTTTGGCCTTCCTGATTACACCCCTGCATGCTCCTCCCTAGTCATCAGTCCAAGTTTCCACTTCTTGTAAGCTTCCTTTTTGTGTTTAAGCTCACCGAAGATTTCACTGTTAAGCCAAGCTGGTCGCCTGCCATATTTGCTATTCTTTCTGCACTTTGGGATGGTTTGTTCCTGGGCCCTCAATAAGGCGTCTTTAAAATACAGCCAGCTCTCCTGGGCTCCTTTCCCCCTCATATTAGCCTCCCAGGGGATCCTGCCATCAGTTCCCTGCGGGAGTCAAAGTCTGCTCTTCTGAAGTCCAGGGTCCGTATTCTGCTGCTCTCCTTCCTTCTTTGTGTCAGGATCCTAAACTCGACCATCTCATGGTCACTGCTGCCCAGGTTGCCACCCACTTCTTCTTCCCTGTCTGCTTGAGGCAGCCCCAGAGCCCCACTGACCACAGCCACCCAGCTCTGCCTGAGACTGGGGCAAGAGCTCCCAGTGAGTGTGCGAACCCAGCAGTGCCCCTGGGCTGCTTCCACCAGCTGGGAAAGAGCCGCATTGTGGATGTGCCGTACACCGTGGGTGCATGGCGAGAGCTGGGGCAGGAGGGGCCAGTGTGGGACCTGTCTTCCGTCCTTTGGCCTCCACCAGCATCTTTTCCATTGGCATGGGGACTCTACGGGGTTTGGGGGCTGTACGGGGCCTGGGGCCAGGGTGTGGGGGCTGTACAGCGTTTGGGAGCTGAATGGGGGCTGGGGGCTGTACGGGGTTGGGGGCAGTACAGGGCTGGGGGCTGTATGGGTTTGGGGGCTGTACGGGGCCTGGGGCTGGGGGCTGTACGGGGTTTGGGAGCTGAACGGGGGCTGGGGGCTGTATGGGTCTGGGGGCTGTACGGGGTTTGGGAGCTATACGGGGCCTGGGGCTATAGGCTGAATGGGGGTTGGGGGCTGTATGGGTTTGGAGGCTGAAAGGGGGCTGGGGGCTGAACAGGGCCTGGGGCTGGAGGCTGGAGGCTGTACGGGAGCTGGGGGCTGAACGGGGGTTGGGGGCTGAACGGGGGCTGGGGGTTATATGCAGGTTGGGAGCTGTACGGGGCTGGGGGCTATCCGGGGGCTGGGGGATGTACAGGGCTGGGGGCTGAATGGGGCCTGGGGCTGGGGCTGGGGGCTGTACAGGGCTGGAGGCTTTGCTGGGGATTCTGATGGGGCAGGCATAATCCAGCCAGAGCCAGAGTCAAAACAGAGTGTAGAGCCGAGGATCAGACCCCTTCACACTCAATGCCAGGCGAATGTCGACCAAGTGAAGGGAGCTCTGGGGAGAGCAGTGGGAATGTGGGGGCTGGTATCAGAGCAGCAGGCAGGGCAGGGTGCTGGCTTCTGAACAGAGGCTAAAAGAGAAGCAGGGGCAAGACTATCTAAGGGCTCCATCTTGCAGCCCTGGTAATCCCGGTTCCCAGAGGAACCCCACTGAAGGCAGAGGGATGCTGTGCGTGGACAAGGGTCCGGGATTGGCCCCATGTGCTCCCATGCTAATCCCCCCATCTTCTCCCCTTCCGAGGTGGCTGGCGAGGGCCAAGCCATGGGGAGAACATGAGAGCAAACAGCATGTTCCTGCAGGCCCCCCAGCTGAGCCAGCTCCCGCAAGGCCCCGAAATGGCCTGTAAAAGTGATGCGCAGCTGGGAAGTTCGCCTCACGCCAGCCACAGCCTGCAGGGAGCACGCGGCGTGCCGGGGGAGCCGCTCCAGCTGGATGTCATTAGAGCTCCCTGGACAGAGAACTCCAGCAACAGCAGCTTCAGACTGCAGTCCCCCCAATCCCCCCACCAGTGGCAGAGGCTGGGGATCTCTGCAGGCAGCAGATCTGGGGTGCAGCTGGTAGGGGTGGGGAGCAGAGACCGTTAATCAAAGCTGCTTCAGATTGGGGGGCTGGAACAATGTGTATAGTGGGGGTGCTGTGAGCCATTGAACCCAAGTGAACCCTGTGCATGATGGAAACCACTGCAAGGCAGGGGGCGCGGCAACCCCCAGCCCCCCCACACACACACACACCAGACCTATGCTTCAGGCACAAAAGCTACTGGACAGAAGCAAGAGGGTCCTGCTGACTTTCCTCACTGAGGTTCTGAGATGGGCCGGCTGGGAACTCAGGGTTTCTTTCCCACGAGAAACGTGGCACCAATGGGTATTTCCCATTTTTGCTGCAATATTTTGGGTTCTTGTTGAAAAACCTGAAACTTTTTGTTGTTGCTTTTTCGCTTTTGGGGCTTTGGGTTTTTCAACAACTACATGGAGCATTTTTGATCCAAACAGAAGGTTGGGAAGAGGGTGTCCAAAAATGTCCAGGGTTTTTGTCGAAAGATATTTTTTGATGAAAACTGTCGCAGCAGCTCTGGTCTGAGACTGGGACCAGGGTAGCTAAACACATAACGGCATGAGCATGGTTCCATCTGGCCTGAGACTCGCTCTCTCTGTTTGTAGGCATGACAGGCCCCAATCTCAGCCCTGGCAATGTCTGTGACTGCCAAATCCATTGTGGGGCGCAGATCTGCGAAGATCCAAGTCGGCCCACCTGGTTTGCCAGTCACGGTTGTGCCATTAGAGGTGAAACTGCTTTGATTGCCGCCTGCGGTTAGATAGCAGGCACACGAGTGAAAATGTCCCCTGGTGTATTTATCATGTACTTAGCAAGCTTCACAAAGCCTGGTGTCTTTTCAGTGATTCATTGCCGTCTGCTTAGCAAGCTACTATGATCTTATGAGACGGACGCGAAATGCATCTCCGAAACCTGAACGGAACGCCATGTTGCCGATTTGCGTGTTAAATTTTAAAATGCACTGGTGTAAAATAAACAAGGCGCTGCTTAAAAGCAATCAGAAGCTGCTCGCAGCCTCTTCAGTACGGTCTGACAAACTCATTCCCCGGGCCCCTGCCTCTTCCAGTGCCCAAGGCTAACAGTGTGATGTTTTCTGCTAACGCAGCCATGCCAGTGCCTCCTTGCAGAGAACACGGGGTGGTCGTTGTTACAAAGCAAAGCACCATCACTGTTATTAGAAAATGAACTCCAGTGCATCTGCAAACAGCAATTTCTTTTTAACCCTTACGTACCAGCCGAATCAAGGACAATTTTCACCAGCACGTCATGTACTTCTCCGCCCTCAGGCCCAGTTCTCTGCCAAACCATCCTTTTCTAGGTCCACCGGCTTCAGAGGAAGAGCCGTTCAAAACGGCTGTGATATTGGTCATTTACAAGGAGGCCCATGGATGTCCCAAAAAGATTCACGCTTGGAAGGAGCCCAAACCTGAAAAAATTGTAGGCCAAAAGGGGAAGGTTTTGAGCAACTGAAAAAAGGGGGTGTGAGCGTGGGAACTCTTGGGCACCCTAGGTCTGGCCGTCGCTACGCACTGCAGTTAGGATGTGAGCATGGGTCTGGTTTAAGCGTTGTCGGCATTCCGCGTTCCACCAGAGCCACATTCAAACCCACCAGGGATCAGAAACGGAGCAGTACGGCTGCAGGCAACGGCCACAATCACTTCCTGTTTCTTGGCAGAGGCACCTCCCAGAAGCCCATCCATGGACGGCACAGGAGAGCATGAATAACGCATGTTTATGGAGGAGTTCTTGTTCCACGGTAGGCATAAGACCCTGATGGCACTGCCTGGGTCACCAGAGCCCTCCTGGGACAACAGAGGATATTACAGCCCAAGCCTACACAGACTATGGGGCTATTTGAGATGCTATGGGAAAGTCAGCTTCCCCAGGACACTGCAACTCTGACCCAGCCAGGACCATTGACTCTCACCGAAACCCCCATGTGGCCAGGCGTAAAGACGTTTCTAAACCAGGCGCCATCTGACAGCAGTTTTGAAAACACCAGTCCCCGCTGCGGCTCAGATTCCAATGTCCAGAACGCTTGTGAGCATTTATCTGTGCAGGCTCCATGTACCCAAACTGGAGCCAACCAAGAAAGTGTGGACAGTTTACCAGGAGAACGTAAGGACCAAGGATCCATCTAGCCCAGTGTCCTGTCTCTGACAGTGGCCAATGCCAGGTGCTTCAGAGGGAACAAAGAGAACAGGGCAACTATCGAGCAATCCATCCCCTATTGTCCAGTCCCAGCGTCTGGCAGTCAGAGGTTTAGGGACACCCAGAGCAGGGGGTTGCATCCCTGACCAGCTGGCTAATAACATTGATGAACTTCTATGAACTTACCTAATTCTTTTGAATCCAGTTATACTCATGGCCTCCACAACATCTCCTGGCAATGCATTCCACAGGTTGACTGTGCCTTGTGTGGAAAAATACTTCCCTTTGTTTGTTTTAAACCAGCTGCCTATTCATTTCATTGGGTGACATATGGTTCTTGTGTTATATGAAGGGGTAAGTTAAACTTCCTATTCACTCTCTCCACACCAGTCATGGTTTTATAGATCTCTGTCATATCCCCCCTTAGTCTGCTCTTTTCCAAGATGAACGATCCCAATCTTATTGCTCTCTCCTCACATAGAATTGGAAAAGGGCAGCAAAACTGAGCAGGGTGATGGAACAGCTTCTAATTTCTTTTTTAGATGAAGCAACCAGAAGTCAAGGTGTGGGCGTACCATGGATTTCTATAGTGGCATTATGATATTTTCTCTTATTATCGATCCCTTTCCTAAGGCTTCCTGACATTCTTTTTGCTTTTTTGACGGCCGCTGCACATTGAGTGGATGTTTTCAGAGAACTATCCATAGTGACTCCAAGATCTTTCCTGAGTGGTAACAGCTAATTTGGACCCCATCATTTTATAGGTATAGTTGGGATGATGTTTTCCAACGTGCAGTACTTTGCATTTATCAACATTGAATTTCATCTGCCGTTTTGTTGCTCAGTCACCCAATTTTGTGAGATCCCTTCATAACACTTTGCAGTCAGTTTTGGACATAACTATCCTGAGTACTTCTGTATCATCTGCAAACAGCCACCTCACTGTTTACCCCCTTTTCCAGATCATTTATGAATATGTTGAATAGCACAGGTCCCTGTACAGATACTTGGGAGACATCACTATTTGCCACTTTCAATTGTGAACACTGACCATTTATTCCTACCCTTTGTTTCCTGTTCTTTAACCAGTTCCTGATCTATGAAAGGACCTTCCTTCTTATCCCATGACAGTTTACTTTGCTTCAGAGCATTTGGTGAGGGACCTTGTCAAAGGCTTTCTGAAAGTCCAAGTACCCTATAGCCACTGGATCCCCCTTGTTCACATGCATGTTGACCCCCTCAAAGAATACTAATAGATTGGTGAGCCATGATTTCCCTTTACAAAAGCTGTGTTGACTCTTCCCCAACATATTGCGTTCATCTGTGTGTCTGATAATTCTGTTCTTTACTATAGTTTCAAGCAGTTTGACCGGTGCTGAAGTCAGGCTTACCAGCCTGTCATTCCCGGGATCACCTCTGGAGCCTTTTTAAAATATTGGCGTCACATTAGCTACCCTCCAGTCATCTGGCCCCGAGGCTGATTTAAGCAATAGGTTACGCACCACGGTTAGTAGTTCTGCAATTTCATATCTGAGTTTCTTCTGATACCATCTGGTCCTGGTGACTTATTGCTGTTTAATTTATTGATTTGTTCAAAAACCTCCTCTACTGACACCTCAATCTGGGACAGTTCCTCAGGTTTGTCCCTAACAAGAATGGCTCAGGTGTGGGAATCTCCCTTACAATGTTGGCAGCGAAGACTGATGCAAATAATGCATTTAGCTTCTTCACAATGGCCTTGTCTTCCTTGAGTGCTCTGTTAGCCCTTCGATTATCCAGTGGCTCCACAGATTGTTTGGTTGGCATCCTTATAAAAAGGTCACACTAATCAATTTGCATTACACTGAGCCAATTACAGCTGTCTTCCTCTTTAATGTGGATGCAGAAACTGTAGAGACAACAATCTCAGCATGCAATGTGGCCTGTTTAGGTCAAACTAGTGTGCTGCGTGGGACCTTGACCTAGGGACCTAGACCTCCGGCTGGTGTCAACACCATCCTGGTGTGGGCCAAGTGGAGCTGGATGGAGAGTTGGAGTCGTGCAGTCACCTCTCCCCATTAAAACCCATTGTGGTTCTTTCTGGGCCACAATCAGAACCAACCAGAACATGCCACCGAACCCCGGCCAGTCTTTTTGAGTTTGGAGAAATTTCCGCTGAGGTTTTCCCATCACCTTTCCTGGTACTGGCTCTCCATGCTCCTGGGACCTGGCTGGGAAAGCTGATGGGTGCCGTTCCCAGCCTGACACAGCAAACACTGGACCTCTCCCAAATCTCCTGGGATTTCTGGTCTAGTTCGACTGGTTCAGGAGGCTCCTGGAAGTTCCCAGGAATTGGGGCCCTCAGCCAAGCCTCCAGACCCTGCCCATCGCATGGTGTCAGCAGGGCCTCGCCAATGGCGTTTCAAGAGCTGCCCGGCTCCAGGAGTTCTGCCCACACAAAGAGGCAGAGTGGGTACCCGGCTCCTCCGAGGACTGGGGTTGCAGCCAGTTGCAACATGTTTCCTGTTCTCTCTCCTCTTCCCTCCCCCTCCCTCTTTTCCTAATTAAACTGCAGGTGAACCTATCCGGCCGTGGCAACATGCCAGACACTAAATTCCTCCATGCAGATCGAAACTTGCCTCCATGCACCTTCCAAACGCGCCGCTCTGAGAACGTGGCCGCTCTCCACTGCCAGTCCAGTCGCAGTGACAGTCCAGGGCTACTTGCTTGTTTTCAGGGTGGTCAGGCCCAGCTCCACAAAGACCCCTAGGCACCTTTCAGTGGAAAGGAGGAGCCTAAATTCCTCTGTGGAGCCAGGCCCAAGTGGCTAGGGTGCTGCAGTGGGGCTCAGGAGACCACCGACCATCACCTCTCTGTGCTGCCTTTCCCCGGTGTCTTGCTATAGCGGGTGGTCACCTGCTCCTGCCCTGAAGGGCTTGAAATCAGCCCTGGGAGCGGGCAGAGGCTGCGAGAGGGCTGTTGCTCGGGTAAGCAGCCGGCCTCGGCTGACTGGGGAAACAGCCACAGCTGCGGCCATGCCCCAATCTGGGCCCCGCTGGCCTTTAAAAGAGGGCAGTGGGCCAGGAGGAGACAGTCTCTCTGGAGATGTTGAGAGGGAGGGGCCTGACGGCTGGGAGCTGAGCAGGGTACCTAAAGTGGAGCAGGGCTGGGGAAAGGCCAGAGCAGCTGGGGAGCTCCAGCCTGAGAAACCCCCAGGCTGCAGGCCTTGATGAAGGCCTAGGAAAAGGGTAGTGGGGTTGCAGAGGGCAGCCCAAGGGTAGGCCGAAGCAGCAGGTCCAGACCCTCCTTGCCGATGATGAGTGGCAATTATACTGCAGTCCGCCCCAGGGAGCGGGGGCTAGATGGTGACTGGCAGTAGCCAAAGACTGAGGCGAGATGGGGATTAGGGGGTTGGGGGTTCCCCGGGGAGGGGAGACCCAGAGACCGAGGGGATACTGCTGGGGCAGAACCCCCAGACAAAGCGGCACCAGGGTCCAGAAGGGACACGGGGGCCAGCAGCAGTGACGAGACCGACCTGCAGAGGGTGCTCTAGAGCTGGAAAACGAGCTAATTCCCAGCCAGCCAGCAGGAGTGAGTCCCACCCCGCCACACTTGCCTATTTGGATTTTAAACTCTTTAGGGCAGGCACTAAGGGACAAGGGATTTAGGTGCCAGAGAGGCAGATAAGTGGGATTTTGAAAAGTGCCTACAGGCAATTTTGAAATTTATGGGAATTAGGCACCAAACTTGCCTTGGCCTCTCTGAACCCAGGTGCCAGTCAATGTCTTTAGGCACCTAAATCCCCTGGGATCAGGTCCTATGTGTCTCTGCAGCACACAGCACCCCAGGGCCCCGATCTCAGCTGGGGCCTCATGTGCCACTGCGATGCCTGGTTTGCCTACACGGTCTCCAGCATGGGCATGGAGAATGGCCATGCGCACCCGACTCCAGTCCATGCCTCCAGGCTGCAAGAGACACGTTCCGGGACCCGCCTCCCCCTCCCCCATCTACCCATAAAGAAATGGAGGGTGGCTGCTATACCTAGACACCCGCAACAACCAGTGGAGTCGTGGGGAGCATCACCTGGCACGAGGCCGATGGACCATGAGCAGGGCCAGGCTCTGCAAACAGAGCACCCTGTGCTGGCGGAGAAGCTACCTGCATTCATCATTATGGCGTATACCCGATACTGCCCCCGCCTGCCTGGCTCTGGCACCCCCAAGCCCCCGGCCTACCTCACAAAACCCACTCTTTGCATGGGTCTTCCCCAGTCTGTATGAGGCCTGGTGAGACGTGCCTTCCCTGAAATGACCCCCACACCCGTATGCAAGGAGACCACTCCCAGACCTGCCGGCTGTACCCTAGAAATGCCACTGGTAGGGCTGGCTGGGAACAGTTGGGCCGGGGCTTGACTGGGAGGAACCAGTCCCAAGAAACCATCAGGCCCTGCTAGCACCTCCCCCTGTATCTCAACAGCCCTCCTGGCACTGGCATGAGTCTTGGTGGGGCCGGCCAGCTGCTCCGTGCTGCCTGGCGCCGTGGAGATGGCGTCTCTCCAAGCCCAGGACGCCCTGGCATGGCTGGGGTTTGAGGAGCGCACAGGCCAGGGCCCAGAGGACACAGGGCTAAAGCTGTCAAGACCTGGCCATGGGGAGAGACAGCAAGGGACGGAGGCTGGGACAGGAGCTGGGGAGGAGAGTGCCTGGTGCCGGGGGCTGGCTGAGGTTAGAAAGAGGGAGGCGGGGGAGCCTGACTGGAGGCCCTGGACGTTTTGGAGAAGCGTTTGCTAGCAGCTCGCTCTCCTCGGGCTGTGATCCCGCAGGCTCTGCAGAGCTCAGAGCCCTCGGACGGGAGACCTCCCCAGGAAAACCCATCCTGCATCCCTGCCAGGCCCCCAGAGGTGCAAAGGGCACCATGCCAGTGGAGGTGCCATCTCCCTGGGGAGACGTAAAACCCCAGGCGCTGCCCACAGGGGGTCACTCGGGAGCCCAGAATGCCCTTGGTAAAAATCCAGGTGCAGCTGCACATCGGGGCCAGGGCCCAGCTCAGGGGGCAAGTATCGGGGGTCGCCTTGTTAGTCTGGATCCACAAAAACAAGGAGGAGTCCAGTGGCACGTTAAAGACTAACCGGTTTATTTGGGCATAAGCTCTCGTGAGTAAAAAGCCCACTTCTTCAGATGCATGGAGAAGTGGGGTCTTTACCCAGGAGAGCTTATGCCCAAATAAATCGGTTAGTCTTTAAGATTCCTCAGGACTCCTCCTTGTTTTTTAGGCTCAGGTGGTTTATTCCCCTCCCTAAAACCCCAGTGTCTACTGAACACAACACTCAGCTGCACTTCCTGTCCTGAACTGTTGTGTGACGCTGCTGTGGGCGGCCGCGTCCCACCCCAGAAGGGGCTGCATTTCCATGGCCGAAGCAGACTCACTGCAGAGGTGCTGGATGACGGGTGCAATAGAAAGACCCCAAGCGGCGCCTGGCGCTCCGAGGACCGGACCGTTTCTGTTCACCTGGCGCTTGTGCCCAAACTCCGCGTTTGATCCGAAGCAGGAAGAGGTTTGGGGCCCGGGGATTCTCTCGCAGCTGTTCTTTGTCGAGGCTCTTCTGCCGATCGACTTCCATTACTTCCCCCGGCTGGCTTTCGCCCCGGGCGGCTCGCTCGGGGCAGGGCGCGGGGGCTGCCGGATTCGGAGCGAATGAGGCGCCGGAGCGGACTCCACAAATAATTCAGAGGGCGGCTCACGCCCGGCTGAGCTGATGGCGCAGCGACGGGAACACGATGAAAGATTCAAGGGCTCTGTCACTTCGGGTTAGGGACAGCGAGCCTGCGGGCGCCTGGAGCCGGAGCCTGGCCCCCGGGGGAGCCGCTCGCATTAGCGCCAGCTGCACGGAGCCCCCGGGCCAGTCTGCTGGGGCTTCGGGAGAGGCCATTAACGGCCCCTGCTCTCACGGCCGGTTGGTTGGTTGGTTTGGGGAGGAGCTGCAAAGCGGAGCGCGGAGACGCGTTCTCCAGAGACCTGGAGCAGCTTGGAAACCCGCCAGAGAGTCCACCTGGCAGGGCCGGCGACCGTGTGCGCTGGCTCCTAGCTCCTAGCCAGTGGGCGCAACAGATCCTCAGTCATAGGATACATCGAGGTCTCTTTCCAAAGCCCCAGCCAGCCCTCCGAGCCGCGGGCGGGATTTGATGTTCGCTGGGAAGCTGAGAACCACCCGTTTCGCCCCCCGCCCCAAACCCGACAGTAACATTTCCCAGCGTCACGATACACATGGGCCGAGATCAAAGTCATCACAAATCCGCAGCTACCAATTTTCCCCCTGGGTCAGAGCAGCAGCGGCCCATCTAGCCCAGGTCCTGCCTCCAGCACCGGCGGGGAGAGAAACTCTTTTGTCCGCCCCGTCCCCCTGGCTTGGCGGGGTCCCTCTGAAGCGCCCCCCCAGCTCTGGCGGGCCTGAAGCACCCTGGCACCCGGCGCACCGCCTTCCACATCGGGGAGGAAGACGGTCAACGCCCCGTCTCAGTGCAGAGCCCCGCGGCCCTGGCTGCGAGCCTTCGGCCCCGTCCTAGCCCCGCTGTCTCCCGACCCGCTTCTGATCCCCGACACAGCTTAACGGCTCACCCCGGGCCGGCTTCGGTCCTGTCATTCTGAAACTCTGCCCAACAGAGCAGCAATAAAGGGCCGGCAGGAGTTACCGACTCGTCCGCTGACGCCCGAGGAGGCTCCAAACGGGACATAGGCAGCCAGTGTTTGGAAAGGCTCTGATTCGTCCCAGCTGTAGCAGCCCCCGTCCTGCCAGGAAGCTACACCTCGCCTCCTGGACCGTTACACAGAAGCTGGTCTTTGGTCGGAGGAAACAGCCCTTGCGGCTCTGTAGGCGTGAGGCGCCAGCAGGTTTACACCAAATGGGGTTGGGCCCTAAGGTTAGTTACAGACCTGGGATGACATTTGGCGTCTTCAGCGTCGCGTTGTGAATAAACCGGATCTAATCCGGATTCCTCCCACCCGGGGTCAGTCTACCCATGGAGACAGCGACCCTACTGGCACAAGTGAGGACGGCTCCCGCCAGGGAGGCTTTCAAAGCTCCAGCTCTAAATTCATTAGCGAAGTATTTCCCCGTCTCCCGGCCTGCTCTGGCCGGCCTCGAGAGTCCCGGTGGGCCCTGGGGCTTGGGTATTTCCCACTAATGCCACCGTGTGCACAGGTAGTTTTCTGGGTGGTTTGGAAATCGGGGTTTCTCTCGTGGGTGGGAATCCGGCTCCGCTAGTGTCTCTAACGGCGGCTGGGAGCTGGGAGACCTGAGCTCTGCCGTTACTTTTACCCTGAAACTCTCTCCTGGGGGGCCCTGCACCGCTGGGGAGAGACTTCTGACCCCCTGGGGCTACAGGGCTGGAAGCAGACACTGGGCTTGGCCGGCTCGGGCGATGCAGGGAACTCTGGCCCCAGCACTGGGCAGGCCCTGGAGAGAGCTGTCTGGAGGCCGGGCAAGGCGGGGGCATCTCCCGTGAGCGAGCTGCCAAGGGCGCGATCCTGCAGGGTGCCCAGAATCCTGCCCTGAAATCAGTGAGAGGTGAGGGGGCCCAGCGCCACGGGTTCAGGGAGACGGCTAAGGCTGTGCACGGACACCTGTCCCGGAGGGGGTCTGGGCCCCGAGTTCCACTGCCCGGGCCCAGCTCCCACCAGGGTCTGGCTCCCCCCACGAAACAAGTGTCACTGCTCCCGCGGGAGGGGCGGCTGTGGTGGGGGTCGGGTCACAGATGGGGGCGTCTCTCCTGGAGCTGGGACCGATACACGGGGGACGATCCCAGAGCAGGGAGTCGGATGCCAGGGGCATCCCTGTGTTCCTGGGCAGCGGGACCCGCTGGAGCTTTCTCCGGGCAGGCGGCTCCGGCCCTAGGTACAGACTTGCAGGAACCGAGCCTGGACATGAGGAGTTGGGGTAGTTACGCCACTGCCCGGGCCAAACTCCCACGTGGAGGACCACATCCGGTCCCCCAGAATCCCCCCCTTTCCCCCGCACTTCCCAGTGGATAACAAGATTCCCGTTCACATCCTGTCCTGCGGCGGTGCTGCTGGCGGGCTGCCACGTCCCACCCCAGAGCGGGCTGCATTGCCGAGGCGCTTCCTGAGACAAGCCCCGCGGCTCCGCTTTTCAGGAGAGACATCCCCGGGGGCCGAGAGAACTCCGCCGGAGCGAGGGGCGCAGAAACGGGGCTGGGGCTCAGGAAGGAGCCTGGGACGGTCTGGGGCCGGCGCTGGGCCTGCGCAGGGGCCTGGAGGGGTGAGTGGAGAAGAAACAGGCCTCGGCTGTAGGGACCCAAAAGGGCCCAGCCGCACCCTGGGGTTCCCACTGGCTCCTAGCCTGGGCCGGTCACTTCGAGGCCGCGGGTGCCTGGTCCAGGCCCTGCCCCTGGACCTAGCGGCAGGTGAGGGGGACCCGCCTTGTGCCCGGGGGCCGGGCGGGTGCTCCCCGGCCCTTACCTCGGCTGAAGATGATGCTCTCGTAGGGGATCTTGTTCTTGGTCTCCAGGCTGGAGCAGTTCCAGCGCTGGTCCCGGAACTGGTGCTGGCACTCGTGGATGGCGATCTGCATGCCCTGGATGGCGGACGCCGTCACGTCGGGGTGGCGGACACACACCTCCAGCTGCCGCCGGGTCAGGCCGGGCAGCGTCAGGCACACGGTGTTGGCGTTCAGCACCGGCTCCGACGGCAGCTTCAGGCCCAGGATTTCATTGGGGCAGGAGCTGGAAGGGAAGGGAGAGCCAGGCTCAGCGCCCTGCCCCTGCCGCCTCGCCCACCCCGGGCGCCAGGCTCTGCTGGGGGGAGGGGAAAGCCCCGCAGAGACCCAGTCACGGGGTCGCTTCCCAAACCCCCCCGCCCCGGGTGCAAAGTCCCCACACGGAGGGGGGTAGCCGGGGCGTCGGGTGGAGCCAGGCCCCAGAGAGACCCGCCACCCAGGCCAGCGATTCTGAGCTGGATTTGGAGTGGGCTGGGGAGTCGGGGCAGGGAATGGGGGGCTGGCTAGGAAGCCAGGGAGGGGATGGGAGGATTGGTACGGAGCTGGCCAAGGCGGGGGGCGGGATAAGGATGGAGTCAGGGAACTCTAGGGTGTTGGCAAAGGGCGGGGCAGGCTACCCAATCAGCCGATAGGGGGGCATGGGTGTCAGGATCTTGCCCCAGGGCACCAATCCCCAGCTTCGGGGTCCCCAGGATCAGAGGATTCAACCTTGAGCCACCCCCTGTTTTATTCCTGGTTGAATCAATTAACGACCAGCAAAAGATGCGTTCAGACGAAGAAACTGCCCCGACTGGAGCCCCCGCAACGAAGCCCCAGCAGGCAGAGGCTGTGCCGCTCCCCAGAGGAGCCCCGGCTCCTGGGGTGTGTCTGTGACACAGACCCGGGGCCAGATGCCGGCGAGGTCAGAGTGCAAGCCCCAAACACCGGGCTGGGCTGCTCAATGCTATTGCCTCCCCTCTGCTTTCCAGGGGCGCTGCTGCTCCAGACCCTGGGGGCGCCAAGGAAGACCATGGGCCAAGGGGCAAACTCTGCCGGAAAGCAGCCAGACATCCCCAGCAGCCGCCTGCTTTCCATGGGCATCCCAGCTCTGCCTCGGGCTCGGACAGGATTCGATAAGACTCTTCTCTACCGGATCTTATCCCAGCCCATCACCGTAGTGTCTGGGCACCTTCTAGTCATGCACCAAGTGACGTGACCGACACCTGTCATGTGTGGAACAGGGCGGCGAAGAGAACCAATATCAGAACCCAGACAGACAGACAGAGGCGGTGTATGGGGACAGACAGACAGAGAGGTGTATGGGGATGAATGGATGGATGGCTAGATGGGGGGCGGGGGTGTAGAGACAGATCGGAGGGTATGGGATAGATTAGATAGGTAGAGGGGGTGTATGAGGATGGATGGGTAGTTGGGATGGTGGGGGATGGATAAATGACAGATGGGGTGTATGAGATAGGTAGAGGAGGTATGAGGATGGATGGCGGGAGGGTGTGTGGGGACGGATGATGGGGGTGTATGGGGACAGATAAATACAGGGGGCGTATGAGGAAGGCTGGATGGTGGGAGGGGAGTGGAGCTGGATGGTGGGTGAGTATGGGACAGATCGAGGGGTTGTATAAGGATGGGTGGAATGATGGATGGGGTGGGGACGGATGATGGATTTGTATGGGGATAGGTACAGGGATGGATGGTGGGCGGACATGTGGGGACGCATGGACAGCCAGCCAGCCCCAGAGACCCAGGCCCGGTTTGGGTGACCACCTAAGCTTTTGGCTCGTTAATCAAGCAGAGGGCCAGTCAGTGATGGGGCTCACCCCCTCCAGGACAGTCACCCGGATTTGCACGGCTGTCACTGAGATCAGACTCCCTGAGCCCCGGCAGGCCCCGTGTCTCCTGTGCGATGGGCGTGGGCGGAGCACGCACTGCTCACACGTCAGCCATGTTGAAATTCTATTGCCGATCTATCCAGGTTCGTGTCCCACGCCCCTCACCCTGGTATCTGGGCACCTGCCAGTCGTGCATTAAACAGCACGGCTGCCATCTGTCCCGGGGATTCGCTCGCTCTCTCTCACCCTCTCCCGGACGGGGAGCTGTGCGTGCCGGGGTGTGCGTTGTTGTGGTCGGGTTGTGTTTTCTAACACCTCCGGTGCTCTGTGTCGGCCAGAGAAGTGCCCCTGGCACGGGGAGCAGGGGCTGGGAGGTTTGGGATGGTCCTTCCTCCCTCAGTCAGGGTCCAGCCCTAAGGATGCTCTGTTTCTCCCCGAAAGCAGAACGCCCCGTGGGGCCCGAGGAGCAGAGCTTTGCGCGGGTCTCCAGCCCGGACCTCTGGAGCACCTTGAAGACAAGGACCGAGCCCTGGGCTGTGGGGCGCCGGTGCGGGGAGTGGGGACAGGTGCCCGTGTCGCAGCCCAGCCAAGTGTGCAAGCTGCAGGAAAGGTGAGCCCGGAGCCCGGCCCGTTGTCTGCTCGCTCCCCACTGGCGATCCGGGGCAGAACCTCATGTTCTACCCCGCGGCGGCTTCTGTGCCCGAGACCCTCTTGCCAGGGATCTGAAAGTCAAGCTGGGCTCTGCCGGGCCACTCTCCGCTCGCTCTCTGGCACCCGCTGGGAAGTGTTGGGCCTGGTCCGGGCTGGCTTGTCCCTCTTCGGTCACGTTTGGCGCCATGCTCCCAGGCTGTGTCCAGTTCCCATTTCAGCCACTCCTCGGTGTGGGACTCCCAGGTCGGCAGTTCCAGGCCCACCCCAGTGGGCCCGGGCCTGTCGCTGGCACCAAGGGCCAGGCCGCCCTCCCCGCCTCGTTTAATTTCAGGGTCCGAGAGGGGACCATGATCAGAAAGTCCGGTAGGGACAGCACAGCCTCGCCCCTTCATAGCCAGGGACCAGTCCCCTAGCTCCTCATTTGGGCCCAGCTCCCAGGGTCTGTCCGAGTCAGGCCCGGCACCAGACTCTTCGCTCCTCCCTTTGGAGGGTCCCTCTGAACCTGCCGCAAAGCTACCCGCTCTGCCGCTCGACTCGGGCCTTTCTCTAGGATTCGCCAAAGGCAGAGAAGAGCCCCACAGCTCCGGCGTCTTCCAAAGCCAAGCCCCCCGCCGAGCCCCCCGCAGCCAGGGGCAGCCGCCATCCAGGTGTCTGGAGCGCTGTAGGGAGACGGGGTTCGCTTGGAGGGGCGCTGGGCGCTATCTGCCCAGGCTGTAATTCATCGGGGGTGTGTGTGGGGGGGCGTGTCTCCCATCAGGACTGTCAGTCAGGCCAGGCTTGTTCCCCTGGACGCCGTTTTACGCTCGGGGGCTAAACTCACACCCGTTCTGCCCTTCATTGCCGCGGGCCAGGCTCGGAGCTCAGCTCGCTCCGGCGCCAATCCGGAGTTACTCCGGTAGGGGAGCGGGAGCGACCTTAACAACCAGAGCAGGGAGCTCCCCAAGTCCTGACCCTGAGTCGGAGTCACTCCGGATTTGCACCCGCCTGTCAGATCAGGATCAGTCCTGCAGCAGAGTCCAGCTGTACATGTCCCGAGCAAAGAGGCTTCCAGCTCTCCCCAGCCCTGCCCGTCCCTGACTCCCAGGTCTCCTGCCCCTATTCTTCCTTCGTTCACCCTCTCCCCGCCAGCCCCAATCCAATGGGGAGTGGGGGGGAGGGAACGTGCCAGGGCGGCTGGAAATCACGTGCCGCCGCTGTCATCCTCTTCTCTGATCCCCTGGCGCTGCCGCCTCGCTCCCCCCGCCCCCCCAGACTAAGTGGGTTTAAACAGGATTTCACGGTGAAAGGCCCGCGGGTCACCGGCTGCTGCGGCTTTAATTAATACACGTCCCGGCGTCAACACATTCTGTGTGAAGGGGAGGAAAGGGAAAAAGGAAAAAAACCAGCCCAGAAACAGGAGCTGGAGCGAGCCAGGGGAGGAAAAGACGGGGGAGTTTAACCCTTCCCTGCCCGCTGCCCGGAAGTTTGGCAGCTGGCGGGGGATCAGGGGAGATCAAAGGAAGACGCCTGGAGAGGCCCCGTGATGCGGAAAAGGGGGGGATCATGGCATGCAAAGGGGGGAAGGTGGGAGTCCCCCCCCCGGAACTCGACGTGGGGCACAAGCTGGCTCCCCGCTCCCAGTCTCTGTTTCCCTCGGATTTGGGATGAAAAGCAGAGACCTAATGACCAAAAGAGCTCGGTTCTCCTGGACCCGCCCTTCGGGAGCGGCCCTCCCACCCCCGGCATCCCAGCTCGGGTGGCCACAGGGGCGCCCCGTTCCCCTCCAGGGAGGGGGTGAAGCGTTACCTGCCGAACCCTCCATGCATGGACAGACCCCGAGTTGCCTGGACTAACTACACCCCCCGGCTGCGCTTCCATTGTAGGGCCCAGCGCCAGGCTCTCGAGGCGTTTCCCGAACCCCGCCGTGCACAGGGGCTGGTCGGTGAGCGCCCCACACCTCCCCCAGAAACCCCCCCCTCTGTCCAGCCCCGGAAAGGCAAACAATCTCCCAGGAGCCCGTCAGAGGCACGGAGCTTGGCCTGACGTGCGAGTCTTCGTGTTCAATAAACCCCAGCAAAATACCGCCCCTGCAGCCACAGGGACGGGCTTGTACGTGTGAATCCAAGATTTTCCAGGGGTCCCACTAGCCCCTCGACTCCTGGGAGTTTGTTTTCTAAATAGGGGCAGCTGAGCTCCCCCAAATACCCACTCCCGCCAATCATGGGACCCTAGAACCGACCCCGGGACACAACTTGGCCCACCTCGGCCAGCCAGGCAGTGAGAGAGCGGGGGAAAGAACCCACGAGCCCTGGGCCTCAGTTTAGACAAAACTACCCCCCCCCCCCCAGCCCTGAATTGTTAGTCATTTGCAGGTGGGCGCGGAGCCAATTAGACAGCCCGGCCTGGCCGGGGGGACGCTGCCTTTAGACACGAGCAGGTGGCGGGACAGCGGGTTCTGAACTTTTCTCCATATGCTACAGCAGGAGAGGACCCGATTCGGAGCGGGACAGGAGCCGCTCGGCTCCGTCTCCGATCCCTGCGCGAGCAGACCGTCCACACCTCAGACGGACAATTCCCGCTTCCCGGGGTTTGCTCTGCGGTCCAGGTGGGCCCGGCAGAGGCTGGGTTCTAACCTGGCTTCCGCCGGGTTCCACACGGGGCAACTCGAGAGAAGCGGCTCCCGGTTTACGCGGCGGTGGAGGTGAGCCGGGAGTCAGGCCCTCGCCCGGCTGGTCCTCCAATCAGCGCCTGACCCAGAAAGCAAGGCCGAGCAGAGGCGGCTTCCATGGCACTTGCGAGGAAAAGCAAATCCCCCTGCGGGGAGAATTTCCACACGGCGGAGGAGATCTCTAGGAAGGGAAACGATCAGCCGCAGCCCGGATTATCTGGAGCAGGCGGGGGGGGGGGGTTAACACACGGGGGAAATAATCCTCTCGAATCAATCACAGAACAGAGACAATCTGGTTTAACGTTGCATTCCGGAGAGGCACAGGGCGCTGGGATTATCACAAGGCTCCGAAGTGACATCTCCTCTTCTAGGGCCCGTGTGCGGGTGCGCGGTTCATCTGCCGGGGCAGCTGCCGAGGGACCATTGGCCAAGACACACGCCTGGGTCCTAAAGGCCCCACCACGGCTAAAAACAGGCGAGTTTAGGAAGTGGGAGCCCGAACGCGGCGGGAGTTCTCTTACCTTCGCAGCCAGAGGCCGAGGAGAAGCAGGGGGCAGAAGCCGGGCAGCAGGGCCAGACCCATCTCGTGTCCCGCTGGCTCGGTGCGGAGCTTGGCAGCCGCGCCGGGCTCGGCTTTGCGGTGGGGCCTTTGGGTTTCCCGTGGTGGTTTCCCGGCTGCTGCTGGTTCTTGTCTCTTCTCGCTGCTTCTTGCACTTCCCTCTGCTCTTCAGGACCTCAGGGATCCCCCGCCTGGATTGGTGGGTTGACAGTCCCAGAAGGACGGGGCCATCCTCGCCGCAGGCAGCCCATAGCCCCCCACCCCCAACACAACCCCAACTACATGGGCCAGGCAGGGCCGCTCCCCCCTCTACCAGGACATCCAACTTCCAAGGAGCTGCGGGCTGCTTGCAGGGGGGAGAGCTGCTCTCATTCCAGGCTCCATGGGGACAGGTCCTGCCCCTCCGCCCCTCACCCAAGTCTCCAGCGCGGGGAGGGGGGCCTAGCTGCAGGGTGCTGGCAGAGGCAGAATGAGGGGGCAGGCTGCCCCTCCTGCCCAGCCCACCCCGGCTTCCCTCTTTGTCACTCTGCCTCGCTTTGCTCAGAGCTCCCTGTCCTGTGCGCCCCGGGCGGGGCGCTCCGGTCCCTGGGGCGGGTCGCGCGGGGGGGTGTCTCTCCTTGTGGGGGGGGCCAAGCTCCCCTGGATCTCTTAGGCGCACGTGGAGCCCCAGCTGCTCCCTCCTCCCCGCCGCTTTCTCCAGCTGCCTCCGGCTCAGCGCCTCCCTGCGCCCCGCAGCCGCCTGGGACCGTCCCCTGGCGAAGAGCGCAACGGGCAGGGTCCGGGCCGGGCTCGCACAGGGGCTGCGGCGGCTGCTCTGCCAGGGATCGCGCCGCGCGCTGCGTTCCTCAGCGCCCGGAGCCCTCGTCCCGACACGTCTGGGCAGGAGCCAGCAGGGAAAGGACGGGGGCAGAGGATGGCAGCGGCAGCGTGGCGGGGAGGGAGTGTGCCACACACGGCCTGCCGGGGAGGGGGCGTGCGGGCGGGGCGGGCGTGGAGGTGTTGGTGCATGGGTGGGGCGGGTGGGTGCGTGTGCATGGATCTATGGGGTGTGCATGCATATGTGCATGGATATATAGAGGGTGCATGGATGTGTGTGTGCACATGGATACATAGGGGTGTGGATGGAGGTGTGTGTGCATGGATATATAGGGGTGTACATCGCTGTGTATGCATGCGTGTGGATGTGAAAGCATGCATGGATATAGGGGTATGGACGTGTGGGGGGGTGCACAGATGTGTGTGCATAGGTATACGTGGATGTGCATGTGTGGCTGGCTGGCTGAAGGCATGGATGTGGTTTGTGTGTGTGTGTGTGTGTGAGTGTGTGCGTGAGCATGGGTGTAGCTGGATGAGGGGTGTGGGCCTGACAGCATGGTTGTGAAGGTGTGTCTATGGATGTGGTCTGGGAGCATGGCTGGGGTGTGCCTGGCTTTGAGAGGGCTGGGCCTGGAAAGGTGGGTGTGCAGATGTGTGAGTGAATGGAGGTGAGGGTGTGTGCATGGAGAGAGAGGTGTGTGTGTGCAAATCCCTATGGTGTATGGCTATGCTGATGGAGATAGCATGTTGGAGGTGGGTGTGTAAATCACCTAGGCATGTGGCTGTGCTGATGGAGATAGCATGTGGGAGGTGGGTGTGTAAATCACCTAGGCATATGGCTGTGCTGATGGAGATAGCATGTGGGAGGTGGGTGTGTAAATCACCTAGGCGTATGGCTGTGCTGATGGAGATAGCGTGTGAGTGCTGCGAGTCCCTGTCTCGGCTTGTACCTTACTCACATCCCTAAAGTCTGCTCCCCAAGCCCCCGGCCGCCTTGGGCCCTGCCTGAAAAGGTGCAGCCGGTGGCACTGATGCTCGCTGCAGCGCGGGGGTGGCCGGAGCGGTCTCCGGCACGCGGTGGAGTTGTGATGGGTGGGGGGAGCAGTGGGGCTCTGGATCTGCTGTTTACCTCTGACTAAGCGCCCCTTATTCCCTGCGTCCCGGTAACCCTGGGCCGGCGGTTTGCATGTGGGGCCCCGAGGCAGCCGCTGGCCTGGGGGCTCTGCCTCAGAAGATCTGCCCGTTGTTGCAGTGGGGAGCTGGCTGTGACCACACGGCTCTGTTCCTGCCCGAGCGAGCCGGCCTGCCAGGGACGCGACGTTCAGGCCAAGTCTCTCTGGGCCTGGCGGGACCTTTCCAGGCCTGGTAACTGGCTGTCGGGAAAGAAACACCCTGATGTGTGTGTGTAGGGGGGGGGGGGTGTTAGTGCTCCGAAATAGTCCCAGGCCGGAGATCAGCGAGACTCCCCTCCGGAGAGTACCTCCCCTTGCAGCGAGTCCAGCCAGGCCGCTGGTGCACCGGGCTGGGGCTCAGGAGATCCGGGCTCAGTTCTGCCACCTGTGTGCGCTTGGACCAGTCTCTCCGCCCCGCTTGGCCTCAGACCCGCTGATTTCTGGGAGCGTAAACTGGTCCTAGTTCCCTCCGGGCTGGTGGGGCGGCCGGAGCCGGGGTCGGCAGCCGACCGGGCTGCCGGGGAAGCGCTGCCATCCCCGGTAACTTTGGCCACCAGCAGAGCGACGCGCGGCACCCAGCCTGCACCTGCTGCTCCGGGCAGCTCCCCGGCTCCTGCCCTGCGGCCCCTCCAGCTCTGCAGTGTCCCAGACTTGCCTCCACGCCGGCTCATCCGCAGGGCGGGTGCGGGGTCGCAGGGCGGGATGGGCCGGGGAAGCGGAGTGCAGGGCTCCGGGCGGGACCCAAGGTGCAGAGCCCCCCACGCTGTCCAGTGGGAAGGAGCTCGCCAGTCCCTGTGCAGGGAAGGAGGGAGGGGGTCCATGCTGCCCATAAAATCTCCCCCCCCGAGTGATCTGACTGGGGGTGGGGCAAGGGGATCTTTCCACAGCACGTGCAAACCGACCTGCCCCCCTACTCCCAGTAGCCCCCCCCCCCGCGTTTCTCTGGGTGCCCTGGCTCCTCGCCGTATTTCTGCAGCTGCCTGTGAGTTCCCTTTCCCCGCAGTGCCCCTGGCTAGCTCCAGCCTTTGCTCCTCTCTTGGGACCCAGCCGCGCCCTCGCTCCCAGCTACGAAATCCCAGAGCAACCGGCAGCCCGGGGAGCAGCACTGGGCCTGGCTCCGCAAACTCCTGGCTCCAGGATCCAGCCCCTTGTCTCTGGCGCCCTGGCGTCCCAGTGCCGGCTGCTGGGCCCTTATCGTCCCCGGACAATGGCTCGGTGCCTGTGGGGAGCGGGGTGTCCCAGATATCGCTGGGGGTCCCTCACTTGGTGGGGAGGGGCCGGGTAGATCCGCCCCTGGGGGTGGGTCGGAGAGGAGGGGCCCAGGGAACGCTAACCCCCTCAGCTCCAGGCCTTGCCCTGTCGGGGTTTGCTGTGTAAATGGGGGCTGCCAGCAACCAGCTCCACTTAGGGGTCGGCGGGAAAGGGGCCCCAGGAGACGCTGCAGGAGGGGCCGGGGCAGAATTCACCTGTCACCGGTAGGACCGGGGCAGCCTGTTCGCAGCCAGCCGCTGCCGATACAGGCCCGTGGCATCTCTGGGCACCCTGCCGCTCTGCCCAGTTCTCCTGGAGCCAGGCCGCCCTCAGGCTCGCCCGCTGAGGGGGCCCAGAAAGATCCCCCAGCCTGGAGGGGGCACGGAGGAGTCGGTGCAGGGATTTCCCTACACCCCCCCCCCGAATTTTCCAAACACCCCCCCCAGTTTTGTGAACTAATTACATGCAGTGCTGCCAATTTAGTGATTGTTTGGACATTTGAATTGAAATTGAAACATTAATACACACTTTAAAAGCATATGCAGTGTATGATAAAATACCTGTATCTGAAAAAGTATAATAGATTTGAAAAGTATGAACATAGACGAGCTTCCTTCTACAGCTGTTGTTTTTAATGACCATGTCAGTGCCTTCATTTGGGGGATGATTTGTAAGCAAAGTCTAAAGGAGCTCTCCCTGACAGCTCTGTGATGAGCTGGGGCTGCAGGGAAAGGCTTCAGGACCAGATTGTATTTACATTCACACCTAATCTACCTAGGTATCCAGCAAACAGAGCCCTGTTGCCCAAGTGATAGATTTTGGCTGGGGCTGAGTTACAAATCACTTGAATGGGGGGGGGTAATGAAATGTTGTTTTTATTGTACCAGTAAAGGGTAGTATAACTGTCCTTAGCCTATGCTGATTGAGGGTATCAAGAGAGAGGGTGGGGACCTGCCCTTCCCACTGTTTAAAGGCAGAGCTGATTAGGCTCCATAGAGAGTTTTTGGTTTGTTTTTGTTTTTTTCCACCAAATGCATCCGATGAAGTGAGCTGTAGCTCACGAAAGCTTATGCTCTAATAAATTTGTTAGTCTCTAAGGTGCCACAAGTACTCCTTTTCTTTTTGTGAATACAGACTAACATGGCTGCTACTCTGAAACCTTTGGTTTCTTAAGTGACCCCTAGAGCTGAAATCTCTGATACTTAGGTCTAAGTGTTTAGACCTGCTGTGGGACAGCGTTTCTGTGGAAGAGACAGCCCAGCCTGCACTAGCACCGAGGTTCCCGCCCTGAGAGCTGAAATCACTGAGTGTCAGGTGGAACCGCGAGAGACCGACTCACAGAAGTCACAGTGGCAGGTGGTAGCAGAAGGTGACAGTGCAGGGCTATTGGGGCAGAGCAATCAAGTGAATGGTGGCACGACAAACAACAGTAGCCAGAGCACTGGACTATGTTTTAGTGACTTTTCTCCAGAAGCTAGTTCTGTGACTGGGAAACTTATATAAATATATGTTTCCTAGTGGGCCAAGATTTTTAAAATGCATTATTTGCCCAGGTCCTTATCTCACATCATCGCTAGCTCAAGAGGTCATTATCTTGGGGAGTTTCTGTACTAAACATTTTTATTATTATAATTATTTTATGTAAGAACGGCCATATTGTGTCAGATCAATGGTCCATCTATCCCAGTATCCTGTCTTCCAACAAAAAGAAAAGGAGTACTTGTGGCACCTTAGAGACTAACAAATTTATTTGAGCATAAGCTTTCGTGAGCTACAGCTCACTTCATCGGATGCATTCAGTGGAAAATACAGTGGGGAGATTTATATACACAAAGAACATGAAACAATGGGTGTTATCATACACACTGTAAGGAGAGTAATAAATTTAGATGAGCTATTACTAGCAGGAGGGCAGAGGGTAGGGTTAGTGGTTCTGTTGTGTGGTGTGTGGTTGCTGGTGAGTATTTGCTTCAGGTTGGGGGGCTGTCTGTAAGCAAGGACTGGCCTGTCTCCCAAGATCTGGGAGAGTGATGGGTCGTCCTGCAGGATAGGTTGTAGATCCTTGATAATGCGTTGGAGAGGTTTCAGTTGGGGGCTGAAGGTGATGGCTAGTGGCGTTCTGTTATTTTCTTTGTTGGGCCTGTCCTGTAGTAGGTGACTTCTGGGTACTCTTCTGGCTCTGTCAATCTGTTTCTTCACTTCAGCAGGTGGGTATTGTAGTTGTAAGAATGCTTGATAGAGATCTTGTAGGTGTTTGTCTCTGTTTGAGGGGTTGGAGCAAATGCGGTTACATCGTAGAGCTTGGCTGTAGACAATGGATCGTGTGGTGTGATCTGGGTGAAAGCTGGAGGCATGTAGGTAGGAATAGCGGTCAGTAGGTTTCTGATATAGGGTGGTGTTTATGTGACCATCGCTTATTAGCACCGTAGTGTCCAGGAAGTGGATCTCTTGTGTGGACTGGTCCAGGCTGAGGTTGATAGTGGGATGGAAATTGTTGAAATCATAGTGGAATTCCTCAAGAGCTTCTTTCCCATGGGTCCAGATGATGAAGATGTCATCATAGAATCATAGAATCATAGAATATCAGGGTTGGAAGGGACCCCAGAAGGTCATCTAGTCCAACCCCCTGCTCAAAGCAGGACCAAGTCCCAGTTAAATCATCCTAGCCAGGGCTTTGTCAAGCCTGACCTTAAAAACCTCTAAGGAAGGAGATTCTACCACCTCCCTAGGTAACGCATTCCAGTGTTTCACCACCCTCTTAGTGAAAAAGTTTTTCCTAATATCCAATCTAAACCTCCCCCATTGCAACTTGAGACCATTACTCCTCGTTCTGTCATCTGCTACCATTGAGAACAGTCTAGAGCCATCCTCTTTGAAACCCCCTTTCAGGTAGTTGAAAGCAGCTATCAAATCCCCCCTCATTCTTCTCTTCTGCAGACTAAACAATCCCAGCTCCCTCAGCCTCTCCTCATAAGTCATGTGCTCTAGACCCCTAATCATTTTCGTTGCCCTTCGCTGTACTCTTTCCAATTTATCCACATCCTTCTTGTAGTGTGGGGCCCAAAACTGGACACAGTACTCCAGATGAGGCCTCACCAGTGTCGAATAGAGGGGAACGATCACGTCCCTCGATCTGCTCTGCTCGCTATGCCCCTACTTATACATCCCAAAATGCCATTGGCCTTCTTGGCAACAAGGGCACACTGCTGACTCATATCCAGCTTCTCGTCCACTGTCACCCCTAGGTCCTTTTCCGCAGAACTGCTGCCGAGCCATTCGGTCCCTAGTCTGTAGCGGTGCATTGGATTCTTCCATCCTAAGTGCAGGACCCTGCACTTATCCTTATTGAACCTCATTAGATTTCTTTTGGCCCAATCTTCCAATTTGTCTAGGTCCTTCTGTATCCTATCCCTCCCCTCCAGCGTATCTACCACTCCTCCCAGTTTAGTATCATCCGCAAATTTGCTGAGAGTGCAATCCACACCATCCTCCAGATCATTTATGAAGATATTGAACAAAACGGGCCCCAGGACCGACCCCTGGGGCACTCCACTTGACACCGGCTGCCAACTAGACATGGAGCCATTGATCACTACCCGTTGAGCCCGACAATCTAGCCAGCTTTCTACCCACCTTATAGTGCATTCATCCAGCCCATACTTCCTTAACTTGCTGACAAGAATGCTGTGGGAGACCGTGCCAAAAGCTTTGCTAAAGTCAAGAAACAATACATCCACTGCTTTCCCTTCATCCACAGAACCAGTAATCTCATCATAAAAGGCGATTAGATTAGTCAGGCATGACCTTCCCTTGGTGAATCCATGCTGACTGTTCCTGATCACTTTCCTCTCCTCTAAGTGCTTCAGGATAGATTCTTTGAGGACCTGCTCCATGATTTTTCCAGGGACTGAGGTGAGGCTGACCGGCCTGTAGTTCCCAGGATCCTCCTTCTTCCCTTTTTTAAAGATGGGCACTACATTAGCCTTTTTCCAGTCATCCGGGACTTCCCCCGTTCGCCACGAGTTTTCAAAGATAATGGCCAAGGGCTCTGCAATCACAGCCGCCAATTCCCTCAGCACTCTCGGATGCAATTCGTCCGGCCCCATGGACTTGTGCACGTCCAGCTTTTCTAAATAGTCCCTAACCACCTCTATCTCTACAGAGGGCTGGCCATCTCTTCCCCATTTTGTAATGCCCAGCACAGCAGTCTGGGAGCTGACCTTGTTAGTGAAAACAGAGGCAAAAAAAGCATTGAGTACATTAGCTTTTTCCACATCCTCTGTCACTAGCTTGCCTCCCTCATTCAGTAAGGGGCCCACACTTTCCTTGGCTTTCTTCTTGTTGCCAACATACCTGAAGAAACCCTTCTTGTTACTCTTGACATCTCTTGCTAGCTGCAGCTCCAGGTGCGATTTGGCCCTCCTGATATCTTTCCTACATGCCCGAGCAATATTTTATACTCTTCCCTGGTCATATGTCCAACCTTCCACTTCTTGTAAGCTTCTTTTTTATGTTTAAGATCCGCTAGGATTTCACCATTAAGCCAAGCTGGTCGCCTGCCATATTTACTATTCTTTCGACTCATCGGGATGGTTTGTCCCTGTAACCTCAACAGGGATTCCTTGAAATACAGCCAGCTCTCCTGGACTCCCTTCCCTTTCATGTTAGTCCCCCAGGGGATCCTGGCCATCTGTTCCCTGAGGGAGTCAAAGTCTGCTTTCCTGAAGTCCAGGGTCCGTATCCTGCTGCTTACCTTTCTTCCCTGCGTCAGGATCCTGAACTCAACCAACTCATGGTCACTGCCTCCCAGATTCCCATCCACTTTTGCTTCCCCCACTAATTCTACCCGGTTTGTGAGCAGCAGGTCAAGAAAGCGCTCCCCCTAGTTGGCTCCCCTAGCACTTGCACCAGGAAATTGTCCCCTACGCTTTCCAAAAACTTCCTGGATTGTCTATGCACCGCTGTATTGCTCTCCCAGCAGATATCAGGAAAATTAAAGTCACCCATGAGAATCAGGGCATGCGATCTAGTAGCTTCCGTGAGTTGCCGGAAGAAAGCCTCATCCACCTCATCCCCCTGGTCCGGTGGTCTATAGCAGACTCCCACCATGACATCACTCTTGTTGCACACACTTCTAAACTTAATCCAGAGACACTCAGGTTTTTCCACAGTTTCGTACCGGAGCTCTGAGCAGTCATACTGCTCCCTTACATACAGTGCTACTCCCCCACCTTTTCTGCCCTGCCTGTCCTTCCTGAACAGTTTATAACCATCCATGACTGTACTCCAGTCATGTGAGTTATCCCACCAAGTCTCTGTTATTCCAATCACGTCATAATTCCTTGACATCACCAGGACCTCCAGTTCTCCCTGCTTGTTTCCAAGGCTTTGTGCATTTGTATATAAGCACTTGAGATAACCTGTTGATCGCCCCTCATTCCCAGTATGAGGCAGGAGCCCTCCCCTCACAGACATCAATGTAGCGCAAGTAGAGTAGGGGCATTAGGGGACAAGAGCTGAGGAAGTGTTGTTCTAAATCAGCCATAAAAATGTTGGCATACTGTGGGGCCATGCGGGTACCCATCGCAGTGCCGCTGATTTGAAGATATACATTGTCCCCAAATGTGAAATAGTTATGGGTGAAGACAAAGTCACAAAGCTCAGCCACCAGGTTTGCCGTGACATTATCGGGGATACTGTTCCTGACGGCTTGTAGTCCATCTTTGTGTGGAATGTTGGTGTAGAGGCTTCTACATCCATAGTGGCTAGGATGGTGTTTTCAGGAAGATCACAGATGGACTGTAGTTTCCTCAGGAAGTCAGTGGTGTCTCGAAGATAGCTGGGAGTGCTGGTAGCATAGGGCCTGAGGAGGAAGTCTACATAGCCAGACAATCCTGCTGTCAGGGTGCCAATGCCTGAGATGATGGGGCGTCCAGGATTTCCAGGTTTATGGATCTTGGGTAGCAGATAGAATACTCCAGGTCGGGGTTCCAGGGGTGTGTCTGTGCGGATTTGTTCTTGTGCTTTTTCAGGGAGTTTCTTGAGCAAATGCTGTAGTTTCTTTTGATAACCCTCAGTAGGATCAGAGGGTAATGGCTTGTAGAAAGTGATGTTGGAGAGCTGCCTAGTAGCCTCTTGTTCATATTCCGACCTATTCATGATGACGACAGCATCTCACATAAACACAACCCTATACCTGAAACCTACTGACCGCTACCTACATGCCTCCAGCTTTCACCCAGATCACACCACAAGATCCATTGTCTACAGCCAAGCTCTACGATGTAACCGCATTTGCTCCAACCCCTCAGACAGAGACAAACACCTACAAGATCCCTATCAAGCATTCTTACAACTACAATACCTACCTGCTGAAGTGAAGAAACAGATTGACAGAGCCAGAAGAGTACCCAGAAGTCACCTACTACAGGACAGGCCCAACAAAGAAAATAATAGAACGCCACTAGCCATCACCTTCAGCTCCCAACTAAAACCTCTCCAACGCATCATCAAGGAACTACAACCGATCCTGAAGGATGACCCATCATTCTCCCAGATCTTGGGAGACAGGCCAGTCCTTGCTTACAGACAGCTCCCCAACCTGAAGCAGATACTCACCAACAACCACACACCACACAACAGAACCACTAACCCAGGAACCTATCCTTGCAACAAAGCCAGTTGCCAACTCTGTCCACATATCTATTCAGGGGACACCATCATAGGGCCTAATCACATCAGCCACACTATCAGAGGCTCGTTCACCTGCGCATCTACCAATGTGATATATGCCATCATGTGCCAGCAATGCCCCTCTGCCATGTACATTGGTCAAACTGGACAGTCTCTACGTAAAAGAATAAATGGACACAAATCAGACGTCAAGAATTATAACATTCAAAAACCAGTTGGAGAACACTTCAATCTCTCTGGTCACTCAATTACAGACCTAAGCGTGGCTATTCTTCAACAAAAACACCATCAAAACCAGACTCCAACGAGAGACTGCAGAATTGGAATTAATTTGCAAACTGGACACAATTAATTTAGGCTTGAATAGAGATTGGGAGTGGATGGGTCATTACAGAAAGTAAAACTATTTCCCCATGTTATTTCTCCCCCCCACCCCCACTGTTCCTCAGACGTTCTTGTCAACTGCTGGAAATGGCCCACCTTGATTATCACTGCAAAAGGTTTTCTTCCTCCCCCCCACCCTCCACTGGTAATAGCTCATCTTAAGTGATCACTCTCCTTACAGTGTATGGTAACACTCATTGTTACATATTCTCTATGTATATAAATCTCCCCACTGTATTTTCCACTGAATGCATCCGATGAAGTGAGTTGTAGCTCACGAAAGCTTATGCTCAAATAAATTTGTTAGTCTCTAAGGTGCCACAAGTCCTCCTCTTCTTTTTGCGAATACAGACTAACACGGCTGCTACTCTGAAACCTGTCTTCTGACAGTGACTGTTCCAGGTGCTTCAGAGGGAATGAACAAAACAGGGAATCATCGATTGATCTATTCCATGTTGTCCCCTCCCAGCTTTTGGAGAACAGCCTGCTCCATCCCCTCTGGGGTGGCCAATGGCTCCAGCACCACCCCCCAACCTTTGCTCCCATGGCTGAGGGGAAGAGCTGTCCAACTCATCCCTATTGTGGGGGGCTGCTCCCATGGGGTGGCCTGGCCTGTGACTGCAACATTAGTCACCGGAGAGGGATGCCCTAGCCCAGCAGTGCTCGGTCATCTCACTGCGTCACAGCGCACCGGTGACTCAGGCAAACTCATCACCTCCTACAACTGGTTCCACGTTTGCTCCCCGTCCCTTCTCAATTGGTCGGAGCTGGGGGCAACCGCTCCCTTCACCCTGGCTCCCTCCAGGATGTCGCCAGCCTGCGCTCATGGCATCCTGAGGTTGAAGCATTTTCAGAGCCCCCCAAAGGCACCTTTAACCCTGAGCAGAGCCCCCCCCCCCCAACTCCTGCCATAGGCAATGGCTGTGGATCAGCTGGTTGGCAGATACAGCCCATAATGACACAGGCTCCCCCCTGATTGACTAGGATGATCACACCATGCAGCATTTCATTGGTAATTTAAAGGAAAACTGGCCAGTTGAGTTCAGGTGTCGCTGTCAGAGGCAGGTGAGCACAGAACTCCTGGGTTCTTTTCCATGCTCTGTCGCTGACTCTTCCTGCTGCCATGGCCATTCTTCTCCCGGCATCCACAAACAACAAGAAGAGGGGGGAACTGAACTCAGGATCTACAGCTTGAGCTAAGGGAGTAACTCCTCCAGCTGGCAGCAGTACTAGACTCTTCTTCTCATAAGGCGACCAACCATTGGAGGGGGACAAAGACCTATGCTTCCCCGTGTGGGTGACATGAACATCCAGAAGGGAGAGGAATGATGTAGGATGGCACATGCTGGGTTAATCAGGACAGCAGAATTGCATCTGGGAAACTTCCAGACAGGAAGATTGTTGAACCAGAAATCATCCCCAGGGGCAGGATGGGGGCCCATTGTTCTCCAACAGAAGGATGGATCCAGACCAGAACTCATCCCCCGGGGAAGGACTGGGAGCCACGTCACTCAGGACATTTAAAACTAGATGGCACAGAGCCCTAGATGAAGCGCAGTGGAGCGTAACTGTGCCCTGGTCCTTGGGGATGGACTGCAGGACTGTGACGAAGCAGTACTGTTCTTAATGTTTCCTCTGAATATTGTGGGGGTGCCTCAGTTTCCCCTATGCAGTTCTTAAGTATCTAGGTGGTGGGATAAGGGGGTATGATCCTTGCAGAGCCCTAGAGGGCAGGTGTGTGCAGGGGTCTGAACACAGAGAATGGCCGACACCCTGTTTCCTGGCCACTGATGGCCTGGGCCCTTCCCCCCTGCAAGGTGAGAGCTAAAGGGTTGGAGAACAAAGGAATCCGGTGCCCTCCTGGCCCGGGAAAGGGACAAAGCCCAGAGGAGGGGGGGCTGGAGAGAGTTTCAGTTTGGGGCAGGCTGGGGATGAGGAGTGAAGTGCAGACGTGGTTGTCTGGCTCACTGCCCCCCAAGATGGACCCAGCTGAGGGGTCCTGTTCTCTGTACCTACAAGCTCTGTGTTAGACCATGTTCCTGTCACATAATAAACCTTCTGTTTTACTGGCTGGCTGAGAGTCACATCTGACTGCGGAGTTGGGGGGTAGGACCCTCTGGCCCCCCCAGGACCCCACCTGGGCAGACTGGCTGTGGGAATCGCATGGAGGGGCAGAGGATGCTGGATGCTCCGAGGTCAGATCCAGGAAGGGGGGAGCCGGGTGAGCTGTGTGTCCTGCAGACAGGCTGCGCCCAGAGAGGAGACTCCCCCAGAGTCCTGCCTGGCTTCGTAGGGAGCAGTTCCAGAGCATCGCCCAGGGACTCCGTGACAAGGACCTAACAGGTCTGTGTCATCTCTAGCTTCTGTGCCGCCCATCCCCTGTTGACTCAGCCACGCCAGCCTTGTCAGCAGCCCAGATTCTCCTTGGAGGCTGCTCACCCAGTGTGGTTTGAGAGCTCTGGTGGCCACATCAGCAAGCGTCTCCTCCGATTCTCCCGCCCCGCTGCGCTCCATTGCACGCACATTCCTCCGGAGGTTTCTCACCGCTTCCCAGCGGCACTCCCTCCTCGGCTTTCCTGGGTGGGGGACTGGCAGCTAATGCTGGCCGGCACTTCAAATGTTTTGGCTGGGTTTGAGCAAGCACCTGAAGCTGCTGCTGCTCCTGAGGACCCTGTGCCAAACTTGACTGATGCTTCGAAGCCGGCAGGGCCAGGGCTCAGAGCAGAACAGCATCCTTCAGGAGGAGCATCGCTCTGGAGCAGCTTGGCCATGCAGAGATAGCAGGGAGGAGCAGACACCTCCCCAAACCTCCAAGAGGGCTCTGGTGGGTTCTCAATCCCTGGTACTAGCTCATCCCTTCCTCACCCACTGGGACCTTCTCCTGGCAGGACCAGCGCTGGCCCAGAGTTTCAGAAGTGGCTATAAAAGCTGTGGGTAACTAGGGAAGAATGGACAATCAAGGCACACGTCCCAGCTCCCTCCTCTGCAGGGTCATTAGAAATATTAGCCAGCAACTGGACCAGCCTTCCTTGGGAGTGATGCCAGATGCGGAGCTAACAGCTGGGGGGAGATGCTCTTTCCAGTGCTCTGGGACCCATGGCTGGGTCACAGACTGTGGGGCAGCCTAGGCTGGCCGGGGATCATGGGGCTGGCCAGGAGAGAAGTTCCCTGCCTTGGCCTTTTTGAGCCCCCTTCCTCATCTGGCTCCCTCATTACTAGGACACATCGTGAGATGCCTCGGTCTCCCAGGCCACACAGTGACACAACTGTATGTCGCTTCGACGGGGCTGCCAGCCTAGTGGCTGTGGGGAGCATGGACGTGATGTATCTTGATACCAGTAAGGCTTCTGGCACAGTCCCACATGACAGTTTCATAAACAAGCTGGGGAAATGTGATCTAGATCAGGGTTCTCAACCTTTTTCTTTCTGAGCACCCCCCTTACACGCCACCAACATGCAATAAAAACTCCACGGCCCATCAGTGCCACAACAACTGCATACAAAAAGCCAGGGCCAATGTTAGGAGGTAGCAAGCTGGGCAGTTGCCTGGGGCCCGATCCCACAGGGGTCCCCACAAACGACATTGCTCAGACTTCAACTTCAGTCCCGGGTGGCGGGGCTCAGGACCCTGGGCTTCAGACCCAGGCAGTGAGGCTTTGGCTTTCTGCCCTGGGCCCCAGCGAGTCTAATTCTGGCCCCGCTTGGTGGACACCCTGAAACCTGCTCGCAGCCCCTTAGAGGACCCCAGACTCCTGGTTGAGAGCCACGGAACCAGATAAAATCACTAGATGGTGAGTGCACAACTGGCTGAAAGACCCTACTCAGGTAGTAGTTATCAATGGTTCATTGTCAAACTGGGAAGGCATATCTGGGGGGTACTGCAGGGGTCAGTCCTGGGTCTGGTATCGTTCAATATTTTCAGTCATGACGTGGATAATGGAGTGGAGAGGATGCTTATGAAATGTGCAGACACCAAGCTGGGAGAGGTCACAAGCACTTTGGAGGCAGGATTAGAATCCAAAGCGACCCTGACTAATTGGAGAACTGGTCAGAGATCAACAAGATTAAATTCAAGATAAGTGCAAAGTGCAGCAGATAGGGAGGAAAACTCAAATGCACAGCTACAAACTGGGGATCTGGGGGGACTAGTGGATCACAGATTGAATACAAGTCAACAGCGTGATGCAGCTGTGAAAAGGCCAGTTTCATTCTGGTATTAACAGGAGTGTTGTATGTAAGACACAGGCAGTAACTGACCCACTCTGCTTGGCACTGGTGAGGCCTGTGTCCAGTTCTGGGCGCTGCACTTCAGGAAAGTTGTGGACAAATTGGAGCAAGTCCAGAGGAGAGCAACAAACCCGTCCAAAGGTTTAGAAAACCTGAGCTGTGAGGAAAGGTGAAACCCCTGGGCATGTTCAGTCTGGAGAAAAGAAGACAGGAAGGGGGGACTTGAGAACAGTCTTCAAATCTGGGAAGGGCAGGTGTAAAGAGGACAGTGATTGCTTGTTCCCCATGTCTGCTGATGGCAGGACAAACAGTAACGGGCTTAATCTACAGCAAGGGAGATTTATGTTAGATATTAAGTGAAACTTTCTAACTCTCAGGGCCGTTCAGCTCTTGAACCGGCTTCCCAGGGAGGTTGTGGGATTCCCGTCACTGGAGGTTTTTAAGCCCGGGCTGGACAAACCCTGGCCAGGGCTGGTCTAGGTTCACATGGCCATGTCTCAGTTCAGGGGGCTGTGATGACCTGTCCAGGTCCCTTCCAGCCCAACTGCCCAGCCACTCCGGCCACACCTGGTCCCAGCTAACCCCTGTGATGCTGGGTGCAGCGGGACACTTCCAAGCACTGGCTAATCCCACTACAGGGCATCTGTCCTCAGGGCATCAAGCCCATAGGCAGCCCCGGGGGGTCTTGGACTTGCCGGCTAGGGCTGGGGGGGGTGGGTGCAGCCCTGCCTCAGACATAGGGCTGCCCTAGCAACGCTTGCATTCGTCACTTCCAGGTTCAGTGACTGACGTCACTTTTGCCCAGGAGCCAGCCCGGCAGTGGGCAGCTGCAGGGCACCTGCTAAGCAATACAGGACAAGCCAGGCCACGTGGCCCTGGGGCGCCCCTCTCTCACCCCTATGTGATTGGGTCTGTGCCATGAAGTCCCTGGGCGATGCTCTGGAACTGCTCCCTATGAAGCCAGGCAGGACTGTGGGGAAGTCTCCTCTCTGGGATCAGACTGTCTGCAGGACACACAGCTCACCCGGCTTCCCCCTTCCTGGGTCTGACCTCGGAGCATTCAGCATCCTCTGCCCCTCCGTGCGCTTCCCACCGCGAGTCCGCCTGGGTGGGGTCCTGGAGAAGCCAGAGGGTCCTGCCCCACAACTCCGCAGTCAGACGGGACTCTCAGCCAGTCAGTAAAACAGAAGGTTTATTAGACAACAGGAACATGGTCTAAACCAGAGCTTGTAGGTACAGAGACCAGGACCCCTCAGCTGGGTCCATCTTGGAGGGCAGTGAGCCAGACAACCCCGTCTGCACTTCACTCCTCATCCCCAGGCAGCCCCAAACTGACTCCCCCTCCAGCCCCTCCTCCTCTGGGCTTTGTCCCTTTCCCTGGCCAGGAGGGCACCGGATTCCTTTGTTCTCCAACCCTTTAGCTTTCACTTTGCAGGGGGGAAGGGCCCAGGCCATCAGTTGTCAGGAGACAGAGTGTCGGCCATTTATGTACCCTGGCCCTTTGCTCTGCAACAATTACACCCCCTTGAGACTTAAGAAATGCCTAGGGGAAACTGAGGCACCCCTACAGTATTCAGAGGAAACATTAAGAACAGTCCCACTTCGTCACAGTCTCAGACCCTTGTCCCCAGCTGAGCCAGACCTGGGCCCCATCACGGAACAGCTCTCTCTGTGAGGATGGTGACCGGGAAGGTTGGATGCATCCCCCATGTGGGCGAGCTCCAGGAGCGGGGGCACAGACTTCTTGGGAGCAGCTCCACTGCCATGGCACTCCCGGCACATGTATCACCACCTGCTGCCGGGCGTAATGCAGAGCTAATGGGAGAGCAGTATTATTATCCTCATTAAACAGATGGGGGAATTAGGCACCAGGAGGGGAAGGCACTTGACTACGGTCACACAGGGAGTCAGTAGCAGAGTCAAAAATAGAACCCCAGTATCCTGACTCCCCAACCCCCATGCTCTAAACACTAGACCCCACTCCCTTCCCAAAACTGGTGTTGACCTCAATTTATGGGCTAGTTTATTTTGGCTTGCCACTGATCTGATCAGAAGATATTTTAGGTTCTTGTCCCAGTTCAGGCTACAGGGATAGAGAGCACAGAGAGTTCGATATCGTGAGAAGAATCTCAGGGTATACGTATGATAAGGACACTTATACTGAGGACAATACCAACTTGTTAAGATCATTATTAAAATAAATGAAAGAAGCATAAATGCTACAAAACTCAGGTCACAAAGAAGTAATATAATACTATGACACGTGGGGGTAACATTTCTATTCTAAAAGACTACTTAAGCTAGTATACTCACACCCTTCCCTGAAGACCCGGTAGCAGGAGACAGAGGACCAGCCTTGTCTCTGGCAGGCCCGAGGAACTGATGGTCCAGGCTTCCCAAGTTGGTAGGGATTAGGTTTGAGTGTTGAGTAGCCAGGCTGTATTGCGAAGCGGATCTGGTAGCTTGAAAGAATATAAGAAAATGCGACTATCTTGCATGGTTGTTTGCCCTCTTATAGGGTCTTGGTACTGCCCACTCCGGAATCTAGGCCCAACCTACCATGCCCAAATCTTATTTCCTCACCCATATAAATCTTCAGGTGCACTTACTCTATAGGTTAACATATTATGACATTTACTCATATGTATTAGTACCAATTATCGCATTCCCAAAACTGTTACCCTGGGCCTAACTCATGACTTCCATGTTCTGTGGTCTGCCCTGCAGTTACTGGTCTGCTCCAGACTCAGGGTAAATAGATTCAGTTCTTTGTTCAGTTCCCCATTCAGTTCCCCAAAGTTAAGGGGACCAGCAGGCCATTTATCTATGCCAAATGTTACAAACACTCAGACTGACTTGCTCTAGCTAATCACACAGGATACAGGCCTGTAGGTCACTTGCATTACAGCCAACTATTATGAATAACCATGAATAACTCTTGTGAATACCATAAACCAGAATTCCACATAAACAAAACCCCAGAAAATACTATGATTTGTTAATAATATGATGTGATAACAAAATAATATGAATAAAACCAAATGAAAACATATTATGGAATCTAGCAAGCTAGCAAACTGACCTTATTGGCTACAAATCCCCCCTTTGATGGGGTGACTGCATAAAAACCCCATCACATAGAAGAGGGGGTGGATAGTGGATGTGTGGAAACAGGGGTGCAGGCAGGATAGCCTAATGATCTACCTCCTGATATATCTCTACAATAGGCATCATGGATACTGTGACAGGGTCGGGCCAGATGGCTATAGGAGTGTAATCCTATTGGGATCCGGGAAGTGGGCGGGCGAAGCCCATCCACTGCTAAAGGATCCCCCCCAGCCTAAAAGGGGGATCCACAGGACCTAGATGCCAAAAAATTTCGGGGGACAACTAATGAAATAACAGGGACAGGAGTGTGGTCAAAGGGTCAAACAAAGGGAACTGGACGGGGACACCGAGCAGAGAGCCCCGGACAGCGCCCACTGCTCCTCAAAGGCGTCAAGGGAGTCAGAGGACGCTGCCCAGAGGAACTCTGCCCGGATACGTGAACGGACCGAGGATCGGAAATATGCCCCAGTCACAGGAGACTCCATCGGCCAACCTCCTCACTCTGGTTTTATAGATGGCCATTTTAGCTAGGGCTAGGAGGAGGTTGACCAGGAGATCCCGTGACTTCGTGGGGCCACGGATAGGGAGTGCATAGATAAGAAGGTGAGGGGAAAAGTGCAACCAGAAACGTAATAAAATATTGGTGAGAAGCCAGAATAGGGGCTGCAGCCTGGCACGCTCCAGGTATATGTGCGCCAGGGTTTCCCTCATGCCGCAAAAGGGGCAGGTGTCTGGGATTGTGGTGAACCGCGCCAAGTACACGCCCATGCTCACGGCTCCATGAAGGAGCCGCCAACTGACATCCCCGGAGGGCCTCGGGACTAAGGTGGAATATAGGCTGGCCCACCGGGGCTCCTCACCCTCCAAAGTGGCAGGAGGTCCCGCCATTTTGTATCAGGGCGGGACACGAGGGTGCGGGCATGAAGGGTGTGGAGCACGAGCGTGTATAGATGTTTTCTTGGCGCGGTTTGAAAGCAGACTGGCTGCATCTCGTGCAGCCGGCTTCCAGTGAAGGGGTGAAGGGGTTGGTTGGGTCCACGGGGCAGAGGTCCAATTAAAAGGTCCGGCGGGCCTGGGGTGGCGGGTGGGTGGGGCGTGCCCTCGTGCAGGACCTGGTCGAGATAAACCCGAGCAGCGGGCAGCAAAGCGGTCTTCACCTCCTGAAGTATGCGCCGGGGAGTACAAGGTCTGGAGAGCCCCATGTGCTGAGTGAGCGTCTGGGGATCCAGCCAGTCTCCCCGGTCATAGTCCAGGAGGTCTCCGACTCTTGTGACCTCTGCCAGGACCAACCTCTGGCGCACCGAGCAGGACTCCGCCACCTGCACACGGAGCTGGGGGTTGTGTAGCAGGGGCTCCGCGAGGAGATCTGCCCCCTCGGTGGCCGCCACGGACCTGCTCGTTGTAAAGAGTTTCCAGGTCCGGAGGAGGTCCTGGTAGAAGACCGGCAGCCCGGAGAGGTCTCGCGGAAGACCTCTCGGATGGAGATAAAGGAGCTGCCGGTCGTATCGGAGCCCTCGGAAGCGGCGCAGGAAGGCGTGCGCCAGTATGCTCCACGCCGGACTTCCTGCACCATAAAGGAGCCTCTGCAGGGTCTGGAGGCGGAAGACATGGACCTGAGTAAGCAGACATTTGAGGCCCTGCCCTCCCTCCTCCACAGGTAGATGGAGAACCCCTGCAGGGACCCAGTGCAGTCCTGACCAAAAGAACTCCAGAATCGATGTCCGGAGGTTGGCCAGGAAAGCCGGGGCCGGGACCAGGGTGTTGAGCCGGTAGCAGAGCATGGACAGGACTAGTTGATTAAGCACCAGCGCTCTCCCTCGAAGGGAGAGGCACCGGAGTAGTCCTGTCCATTTCCGGAGCCGCTCTATCACCCCGCCCTCTAAATTCTGCCAGTTCTCCGGCGGAGAGGGATGCGTGGCAGAAAGGTAAACGCCCAGATAGAGCAGCGGACCCGTGCTCCACCGGATGGCCTGAAGCGCGGGTGGGAGGGAGCTCGCCTGCCGCCAGTCCCCTACCACCAAGCCAGAGCTCTTGACCCAGTTGACCCGCACGGAGGAGGCTGCCGAATAGATGGCCTGGCAAGCCTCCACCCGCGCCAAGTCGCCCGGGTCCTGGACCACGAGGAGCACATCATCAGCGTACGCCGACAGGACCAGCTGCAACTCCGGCTCCCGCAGCACCAACCCTGTCAACCTCCTTCGGAGGAGTCAGAGGAAGGGCTCGATCGGCAGAGCATACAGCTGGCCCGAGAGGGGGCACCCCTGCCATACTCCTCGCCCAAAGCTGACCGGTTCGGTCAGGGTCCAGTTGAGCCTGACCAGACACTCAGCGGAGGCGTACAGCAGCCGGAGAAAATTCACAAACTGGGGTCCGAAGCCAAATGCTTGCAGAGTGCTCAGGAGATACCCGTGATCAACCCTGTCGAACTCCTTCTCCTGATCTAAGGACAGGAGGGCGAATGACAGACCATCCCTACACCCGAGTTCCAAAAGGTCCCGGACCAGATACAGGTTGTCGAAGATGCTGCGGCCTGGGACGGTGTAGGTCTGGTCTGGGTGGACCACGTCCGCCAGCACGGACCCTAGCCGCAGCGAGATGGCTTTCACCACAACCTTGTAGTCCATGCTGAGGAGCGAAACAGGACGCCAATTCTGTAAATTGCAGAGGTCCCACTTCTTCGGCAATAAGGCAAGCACGGCTCGCCTGCACGAAAGAGGGAGGACCCCGCTCTGCAGATTCGGCCCAGACGGTGACTAGGTCTGGGCCGAGGACGTCCCAGAACACGCGGTAGAACTCCACGGTCAGCCCGTCCATGCCCGGAGATTTATTGGTGGGCATGCGACGGAGGGCTTCCGAGATCTCGGCCAGAGTGAGAGGCAGCTCTAGCTGGTCTCTGTCACCCGCGCTGACCGTTGGGAGTCCGTCCCAGAGCACTCTGCAAGCATTAGGATCTGTCGGATCCGGGGAGAAAAGGCTTGCGTAGAAGGCTCTCGCCCTCCCGCACATCTCCGCTGGATCAGTGAGAGGGGTGCCATCCTCCGTGAGGAGGCAGGTGACATGCTTCTTAGCCCCCCTCTTTTTCTCCAGGGCGTAGAAGCGGGAGCCGCAATCCATCTCCCGAAGGAGGTGGATGCAGGATCGAACAAAGGCACCCCAGGCCCGGTAGTCCTCGAGGGCTCGGAGCTCCTCCCTCTTCTCCCGGCACCCTCCACAGAGGGATGGATCCTTGGGGCTGGTGGCCAGACGCCTCTCCAGCTCTAAGACCTCCCGTTCCAATTGCTCTATTGCCACGTCCCTCCGTTGGCTGGCACCCCGGAGGTAGTTGCGGCAGAAGAGCTGGGCGCGCGCACCTTCCCCAGGTCCCACCACCGCCGCGCTGAGGGAAAGGCACGGTGCTGCCCTCGCTAGGCCAGCCAGAACTCCCAGAAGGACGCCACGAAGCCCGCATCCTCCGGCAAGCTGTTGTTAAAATGCCAATAGGCCGGCCCTGGCCTCTCCGCGCAGAGAGAGACCGTCACGGTGGCTAGATGGTGATCGGAGAACGGCGCCGGCCGAATGCTGGAGGAGTGGGCTCATGAAAGATGAAAGCGTGATAAATAAATGCGGTCCAACCGGGAGTGGCGCGACCGATGGGCCTCCACCCGGACAAAGGTGAACGTGGAAGTGTCATCCAGGTGGTGGTCGCGCCAGACGTCCACCAGGGAGTGGTGTTCGACTATCTCCTGGAGGACGGCGACGGCGGCCGGGCTCTGCTCGGTCCCCGAGCGGTCCCGCTCCTCGAGGGTCATATTAAAGTCCCCGCCCAGGACCAGGCACTCGCGAGGATCCAAGGTGCTGAGGAAGGCAGACGCCTGCTGAAAGAAACACAGACGCTCCGGGCCCGATGTCGGGGCATAGACGTTGACAAGATTAACCACGAGCCCCTCCATGAGGACCCGGAGGTGCAGCAGGTGGCCCAGCACAGCCTCAGCGACCCCCAGCACCTCGGGCCATAGGTCGGGGGAGAACAGGGTCTCCACTCCAGCCGTACGAACTGTGAGATGGCTAAAGTAGACCTTGTCCCCGCAATCCAGCCGCCAGCTGTCTTCGGCGGTCGGATCCGTATGGGTCTCCTGCAGGAAAACCACAGAGTACCTCCCCTCCCGAAGGAAGGAGAGCACCTGGGACCTGCAGAGACCCATCCTACAGCTGCGGGTGTTCAACGTTGCGATGGTAAGAGGTGTCATAAGGAGGGCTGGGGGGGATCCTCGCCGGCAGGGACGCTCGCGGCTCCCGACGGGTCGCGCAACAGTCCGTGACCTACCCCATAGGCGAGTAAGGAGTCACGGAAGATGCATACCCGCCGGTAGGCCGCAGCGCCCTGTTTCCCGGTCCTTTTGCCCGCCCCCATGAGGGCCCTCGCGGCCCGGAGGATAAGATGGAAATCCCCCCATCGCTGGAGAGTGAGCTGCACCTTATTACGGGAGCCACGAACGTCCTCGAGGAACTCCTGCAGCTCCTCTCGCAGCGTATGGGGGGCCGGGATCACTAGCCCCCAGCTTTGCTCCGGAGGGACCGCCAACACAGCCCCGTGGCCCACCGAGACGGGCAGGCAAGGGGTGGACCCCCGACGTGGCGCCCGATGGGCTGGTACCACATGGCCCCCCCCTCAAAGCCCAGTTCAATTGGGGGTGGCAGAGGGAAGATAGCAGCCCCTGGTGAGTCGGGACTGGGAAATACAGAGGCCGCTCCCTGGGGACTATCCTCTGGGGACGAGGAGGTGGTGGCCCCAGGGGCGGCAATGATATCACAGGAGGTGGAGGGGACAGGGACGGGGTCGACAACAAGAGCAGGGCAGGGATCCGGAGTAGGAGCAGGACAGGGGTTGGAAGTAGAGGCAGGGAAAGGGGCAAGGGCAGGATCCTGGGCTCCAGGAGCCACGCAGCTGGAGATTGGCCCCCCTTGGTGGAGCTCAAGGGACTGGGAAGGGGGCCCTCCACGATGCCGGGCTCTGGCACCATGGCCGGCGGAGTAGCCACAGCATCTCCAGTGGGGTCCCCGCCCAGGAAGGAGGTCGGTTGCCCCACACCCACAAGGGACAGCCCGTGGGGCCCGGGTCCCAGCCGCACGGCACCGGCCGTCGCCTCAATGGGCTCGGCGGCTGACAGCAGGGTGCCACCCGCGGCTGGGCAGATGGAGGAGCCCAGGCAACCCTCGGGGGTGGGAGCAGAAGCAGCAGTTAGGGAGGAGGAGCATGGAGAAGGGGGGCCGGGGTGAGGTTGCTCAGATCAAGGCCCGCTGGCAGAGGGTCGTCCTCCCCCTGGGTGACCGGCATCAGACCTAGGGCCTCGATCTCCTCGTAGATGGATGGGAGCTCCCCATCCACGACCCCGGAGGTCTCCCCGCCAGTGCCCAAAGTGACGCTCGCCACAGGGCTCACAGGGGCTCCGGGTGGTAACAGGGCAGGAGGCTCCATCGGGGGCCTTGAAGGAAAGGGACTCTAGTGGAGGGACGGTACTGCCCTCCCGTACTGCCATGCCCTCCCCAGCCGGCTCCGGTGGATGGAACGCGCCCATGGGCAAAGCAGAGGGCTCGGCATCGGTGCCCCCTTTTTTGGTCTTCCGGGGGGCTTCCGCATCGGTGGAAGGGAGTGAGCTCGAGCCTTCAGCTTGCCCCACTTCCCCTGAACTAGGCCCAGCCCTCCATGGCATCATCAGGGGGCCGGCTAACAGGGGTCGGGTCGGGAGGCAGGGGCGATGGCTCAGGGACTGTGGGAGGCAGCATTGGGGTGGCATGAGGGAGGGAAGAATCCCCCTGGGGCGGGCCCTCTCCCACGCAAGATGGTATCCCCGCTGCACCCTCCTCTAGATGCCCCGCTGGACTGCAGGCAGCAGAGACGGGGCTCTCCCGCTCGTCTGGGCATAGTTGGGGAGGTGCCCCTTGGGCCCGAGTGGGAGCAGTGGTGGACTGGGAAGGAGGAGGGGTGATTTCGGGTGCTGGGCAGCCAGGGGCGCCAGCGATGACGGGGCCGGCGCCCTGCCGGGGCTCGGGGGTCCCGGATGCCCCTCCTTGCCGGGCCAAGGGGCAGTCCCTCCAGACGTGCCCCATCGCCCGGCAGAGGTAGCACTGTGCCTGCCCCGTGTAATAGTGCAGCTGGTAACGGGCCCCCTGGTAGGGGACTAGGAAGGACCCCTCGAGCGCCTCTCCGTCACGCGCCGTCGGCGGCAGTTGAAGCTGCACTTGCCGGTGGAACGAGAGGACGTGATGGAGGGCGGGGTCTTTGCAGCCCCGTGAGAGAGGGCTCAGGACGGAAAGGGGCTTCCCCAGGGTAGAGAGGGCGGGTAACAGGGCGGCATTGGGGAGAAAGGCAGGGACGGAGGTCAGGACCAGGCGGACGCCCAGGTCCTCTAGCGGCTCTAAGGGGACAAACGCCCCCCACCGCCAGGCCCTTCTCCATCGCCTCCTGGGTGGTGGCCTCCGATGCTAAGAAGAAGACGACCTTGCCATACATTTTGGAGGCCGCCACAATGGCCGTGGGCCCCACCACCCTCGCCAACGCCCGCACATAGGTCTCCACGTGGGGCGAGGCGGGCACCAGGAGGCAACGGACGCCGTGCTTCCTGGTCATGGTGGGAAAGGGGCCCTGGCTGCTATAGACGGTTGCGGGGCAGTGGGTGGGAGAGATGACGTAGCGGCAGGTGGGGGGCTGCCGCCACCTGGGCGTATGCCCTGGGGGCCGAGGGAGGGACACCTGCAGAGCTGGTGGAGGGAGCAGCGGGGAGGGATGCCGCGGCTGGTGGCGGGGCTGCAGCAGTGGGGGCAGCCCCTGCCATGGAGGGCCTGGTCTTTTTAGCGGGGCCCTTCCCCTTCTTCTTCCCCTGGCCCTTCCCGCCGGCTGGGGGGGCTCCCCCGGAATCCAAGGGGGCGAGAAGCATGGTAGCAGTGGAGGTCACCCCAGTGCCCGCTGCTGCTGGTGCCCCAGTGGGGGCAGGTGGTTTGGCAGCAGCTGGTGAGGTAGAGGCTTGGGGGGTAACTGAGGGGCAGGCAGGGAAAGGGTGTCTGGGGCTGCTGGAGGGGCCCCACCCGTCGTGTCCCCCGCCATAAGAAGCGGGGAGGGAGGGGAAAACACCAGAGAGAGGAGGGGAAAGGGGGGGCAGGTCGACCACTCCTCCCCGCTAGGCTGCAGGCAGGGGAGGAGGGCGCCAAAAAAAGTGGGGGCTGGATGGGGGGGTATCAAGGGCTCGTAGGGGACAGTCACCGACTCAGGACAGGAATCCGGCTCCTGTAGCTGCACTAGGGGAGGGAGGTCACAAGAACGTTCGGGGGGTGCAGTGAACAGGGGCAAACTCAAACAGGGGAAGAGCACAAGCACATGGGCGGGGGCATGGGCGCACTGGGTAAGGGGCCAACCAGGGCAGGGGTACCACGTGGGGGGGGGGAACCAGGCCGGAGGCAGGACAGGGAACCGAGGAGCTAGCGTCAGAGGCCGGGGCAGGGCAAACAAACAAAGGCTGCGGAGGGAGAAGGGCGGGGCAGGCAAAACAAAACTGAAGCCAGCGAATGCTGGGGTAAAGGGAGGGGGGGGCAAAAAGGCTGCAAGGGGCAAAATGGGGCAGGTAACGGGGGACAAAGCTGGGGCTCACTAAGGGGGTCCAGTCCAGGGGGATGGGGGGGCGCATGCGCCCACATGCGCTTGCAGAGAGTCAGTTTGGGCTGGCTGCTGCTTCAGGCCCAAAAGGTGGGGAAAGGGCGCGGCCGGCCCAGCAAGCAGCCGAGTCCCAGAGGCAGGAACTGAGGCAGATGGTGCACAGCCAGTGGAGGGGGCAGCGGTGGTGGTACTGGTGGGGGGGGACACACAGATGGATCGGGGGGCAGCTCCACACCACACCCCGTGTCCCTAGAAACACAGTCAAGACCCCCACCACAAGAGCAGAGTTTGAAAATTACTCAGTCTTAGGGCCCCTCCACGGTGGTCTGCAAAGTCTCTAGGTGCTCCCCCACTGGTCGATGGTCCCCTTCTTCTCCTCCTCCGGCTTCAGCAGCTCCAGGCTCCGAGCTCCGTAGCAGCAGCTCCAGGAACTCCAGGTGGTGTCCAGGCAGGCAGAAAGGACCCCTCTCAGGTGGTGGGGGGGGGTGTCCACAGCAGCAACGGCTGGGGCCGGGGTCCCTCACTTCCCCCTTCTGGGGAGTGGGCCAGCAGGTCCCCCCCCAAGGGGCTGCAGTTGGAGCAGTAGCAGCACCTGAGGGTGGGGGGTCCAGCAGCCGGCCAGCAACCAGATAGCAGAGAACAGGGGGAGGGGTGGTGCCTGGCCCAGCCAGAGGAGCAGCTGGAGCAGCCATCGCCGCAGGGGGAGCCCAGGGCCTAGCAGCAGCAGCCCTCTCCCTCCTTCTTCCTCCTCTCAGCCAGAGGGATGCAGGAGTGCAATAGAAGGGAGAGATGTTGGTCCCAAGTTAAGCAGGTCCCTTTTCCCGGGGTAAGGAAACAGGGAAGGTTCCAGAACAATCATGAACCTTCTGGAGACAATTAAGACAGACAGGCTGATTGGAACACCTGCAGCCAATCAACAAGCTGCTAGAATCAATTAAGGCAGGCTAATCAGGGCACCTGGGATTTAAAAAGGAGCTGACTTCAGTTTGTGGTGTGCGTGTGAGGAGCTGGGAGCAAGAGGCGCTAGGAGCGAGAACGTGGACTGTTGGAGGACTGAGGTGCACAAGCATCATCAGATACCAGGAGGAAGGTCCGATGGTGAGGATACAGAAGGCGTTGGGAGGAGGCCATGGGGAAGTAGCCCAGGGAGTTGTAGCTGTCGCACAGCTGTTCCTGGAGGCTCTCTAGACAGCTGCACTCCACAGGGCCCTGGGCTGGAACCCAGAGCAGAGGGTGGGCCTGGGTTCCCCCCAAATCCTCCCAACTCCTGGTCAGACACAGGAGGAGTTGGCCTGGACTGTGGGTTCATGAAAATGGCCAAGCTGAGGGCTGCCATGAAGCTCCAAGGTGAGCAAATCTGCCAATAAGCGCAAGACCCCCCAAGGTAGAGCAGGAACTTTGTCACTATACATATTCCCCATCGATATCTGTCGGCTGTACGGGCAATTACTCGTTTTTCTTTAACTTGTTGATCTTACACTGCATGTATCCTAAAGTGATGAAAATAATCCCTGTTGCAATGCCTTGGACAATAATCCATCCCTTTAGCCCAATTTCTTCCCAGGGAACATCTATTGTCTGATCTCCCCCATCTAATAATGAACAATAGCTTGTTTAGCTTTATCCATGTCATTCGTAATTTGAATGAGGTGGGTTTCCTTTCAAATTAATCATTGTTTTAATTGTAGTCCCGGGGGGAATATATACCAAAAACGTTGGAGTGTTTTGGAATAGTCAAGTCCTGATAAAAGGGATCAGATAAAATCACAGTAGCGTTTTCAAAGACAGGAATAGGGGAAATCATTTGGTTTCCAATTGAAGTAAACTGCTATGGAGTAAAACAGAAATTTGGATCTGTGACCTGACACTCCAAGGAACCATATAGGAACCTTTCCTGGTTAGTCACTATGCAAAATTGGCCTTATTTCTCCAATCCCCATATAGGATTCTGTGTATGAGGGCCGTGGAATTGGTTGGTGAGGAGATATACGTTTTACATCCTCCCCCCTTTGAATCTTCATCCAAGGGCTTAATCCTTTTCCAGCCACTTGATGGCAGTGATATCACCCCTGCCAACTGGTATTTAAAGGTGACCTCTTCCCCTCTAATTCCCTTAACATATTGGATGGGATGGTGGATGAACTCAGGATTAGGACCTAAATTCACAATTTCTAAGCGATCGTCTGTGGTCGATGGTCAGACTGTTAACCTAATATGTTTCCACCAGATACAATTATCAGGGAATTGATGGGAGGCTGTACAGACCCCTGCTCTATACCTGCCTGTCACAGGTGGGGATACATCCTGTATTCTCAATGTTGTTTCAGTAGTCCAGGCAGATAGTTTGGTCCGCCATTTTACTGTTCTTACCAATTTTCCATCTCGGTGTGTATCGCCAACTCAGAATTACCTCATGCCCTTCTGACCTCTGATCAAGTGAAGGTGAAGGTTCGGCTTTTGCCTCTCCTTTCCACCCCCAAACAATATTCACCACCACATTAACACTTACGGTATTTGCAAGATACGGAAATGAGTCCACAGAACCATTTGCCAATGAATCGGCATATAATTCTAAAGTAAGTTCATTGCCTTGATTGGTGGTGATGGTTCGCTCTGCTCCTTTTGGAGGTGCATTGCGCTTTAAATGTTTGAACACCGGTATGTTTAAGTGCCGCCGAGCATTATGGTCCTGTGCAGCTTGTTGTATCCTTTGCAAAATTTGAGTCCCAAATTCTTGATTTTTTGGCTCAGTCCTACCCTCAGGGCAGAAATGAGGGAACAATAGATCAGCAAACTCAATGGCCATTTCATGGTTGCGATTCGCCGGACTCCATTGGTAGCGATTCCACAGCGGGCAGTTCACCTACCTCCTGGGAAGCAAGGTATTCCTGGGACCTGGATGACTGATACAGCTTTAACTGATTAGCAGGGTAGATTTTCTCTCTATTACGCTGGCCTCCTGTTACTCTAATCTTGTACATTGCCGAACTGAGTTTATCGATGATTTGGAAGGGTCTGATCCATCAGTTACATAACCCATGCTCTGGTGCTTTGTAAGATAACAACATCACTTGATCACCAACCTCCCAAGTATTCTCTCTTTGTTTTTTGTCAAAGTAGGCCTTAGCCTTAAGCCGGGATTTCCCCAATTTGGCAGCTACCTGCAGATGGACTTGATTTAAATGTTCTTGCAGATTTTGCAGGTAGGTGTCCATTTTGATTCCCTCCAGTTGAGTGCCACTGGTGTGCCAGATCAAGTGTTCTGGCAATCTCATATTTCTGCCTGCCATAACCTCAAAGGGTGTTTTATCAGTGGACACAGCAGGAGTTGCCCTTAATATCATAAAGATCAGAGGCATACAGGAATCGCAACTGCATCCATTGGCATCAACCAATTTCCTCAACATCACCTTTATGATCAGATTGGTTCGTTCTACCATCCCAGCTAATTGTGGTCTATATGGGATGTGTAGTCTCTGCTGGACTCCCATCAATTTAAGACAGTCTTTGAAGAATTGTCCTGTATAATGTGATCCCTATTCTGATTCCACCTTCCCAGGGATCCTCCAATGAGAGAAGACTTGTTCTACCAGGACTTTGGCTGTGGCTTTTGCAGTATTGGCTTTCCAGGGAAAGGCCTCCCCCCATTTTGAGAAAGTATCAACAGTCACCAAGAAGTACCGGTTGCCTCTTTGGGTCCTCAGTAGAGGGCCTATGAAATCAATCTGCAAATCCATCCATGGTCCTTCATACACCTGCGATTGCAACAGTGCATTCCTTTTGGATGGAGTTGGTGTTACCCACACAAAATTCTCTGCTACTCACACACTCTAGGGGCACCCAGCCTTACCCTGTTCCTAGGGCTCGGTGTGTAATTTTTCATAATTGTAAGTCATGTTCCCCTCAGGGAACAGATGGCCAGGATCCCCTGGGGGACTAACATGAAAGGGAAGGGAGTCCAGGAGAGCTGGCTGTATTTCAAGGAATTCATTGTATTTCAAGGAATCCCTGTTGAGGTTACAGGGACAAACCATCCCGATGAGTCGAAAGAATAGTAAATATGGCAGGCGACCAGCTTGGCTTAATGGCGAAATCCTAGCGGATCTTAAACATAAAAAAGAAGCTTACAAGAAGTGGAAGGTTGGACATATGACCAGGGAAGAGTATAAAAATATTGCTCGGGCATGTAGGAAAGATATCAGGAGGGCCAAATCGCACCTGGAGCTGCAGCTAGCAAGAGATGTCAAGAGTAACAAGAAGGGTTTCTTCAGGTATGTTGGCAACAAGAAGAAAGCCAAGGAAAGTGTGGGCCCCTTACTGAATGAGGGAGGCAAGCTAGTGACAGAGGATGTGGAAAAAGCTAATGTACTCAATGCTTTTTTTGCCTCTGTTTTCACTAACAAGGTCAGCTCCCAGACTGCTGTGCTGGGCATCACAAAATGGGGAAGAGATGGCCAGCCCTCTGTAGAGATAGAGGTGGTTAGGGACTATTTAGAAAAGCTGGACGTGCACAAGTCCATGGGGCCGGACGAATTGCATCCGAGAGTGCTGAAGGAATTGGCGGCTGTGATTGCAGAGCCCTTGGCCATTATCTTTGAAAACTCGTGGCGAACGGGGGAAGTCCCGGATGACTGGAAAAAGGCTAATGTAGTGCCCATCTTTAAAAAAGGGAAGAAGGAGGATCCTGGGAACTACAGGCCAGTCAGCCTCACCTCAGTCCCTGGAAAAATCATGGAGCAGGTCCTCAAAGAATCAATCCTGAAGCACTTAGAGGAGAGGAAAGTGATCAGGAACAGTCAGCATGGATTCACCAAGGGAAGGTCATGCCTGACTAATCTAATCGCCTTTTATGATGAGATTACTGGTTCTGTGGATGAAGGGAAAGCAGTGGATGTATTGTTTCTTGACTTTAGCAAAGCTTTTGACACGGTCTCCCACAGCATTCTTGTCAGCAAGTTAAGGAAGTATGGGCTGGATGAATGCACTATAAGGTGGGTAGAAAGCTGGCTAGATTGTCGGGCTCAACGGGTAGTGATCAATGGCTCCATGTCTAGTTGGCAGCCGGTGTCAAGTGGAGTGCCCCAGGGGTCGGTCCTGGGGCCCGTTTTGTTCAACATCTTCATAAATGATCTGGAGGATGGTGTGGATTGCACTCTCAGCAAATTTGCGGATGATACTAAACTGGGAGGAGTGGTAGATACACTGGAGGGGAGGGATAGGATACAGAAGGACCTAGACAAATTGGAGGATTGGGCCAAAAGAAATCTAATGAGGTTCAATAAGGATAAGTGCAGGGTCCTGCACTTAGGATGGAAGAATCCAATGCACCGCTACAGACTAGGGACCGAATGGCTCGGCAGCAGTTCTGCGGAAAAGGACCTAGGGGTGACAGTGGACGAGAAGCTGGATATGAGTCAGCAGTGTGCCCTTGTTGCCAAGAAGGCCAATGGCATTTTGGGATGTATAAGTAGGGGCATAGCGAGCAGATCGAGGGACGTGATCGTTCCCCTCTATTCGACACTGGTGAGGCCTCATCTGGAGTACTGTGTCCAGTTTTGGGCCACACACTACAAGAAGGATGTGGATAAATTGGAAAGAGTACAGCGAAGGGCAACAAAAATGATTGGGGGTCTAGAGCACATGACTTATGAGGAGAGGCTGAGGGAGCTGGGATTGTTTAGTCTGCAGAAGAGAAGAATGAGAGGGGATTTGATAGCTGCTTTCAACTACCTGAAAGGGGGTTTCAAAGAGGATGGCTCTAGACTGTTCTCAATGGTAGCAGATGACAGAACGAGGAGTAATGGTCTCAAGTTGCAGTGGGGGAGGTTTAGATTGGATATTAGGAAAAACTTTTTCACTAAGAGGGTGGTGAAACACTGGAATGCGTTACCTAGGGAGGTGGTAGAATCTCCTTCCTTAGAGGTTTTTAAGGTCAGGCTCGACAAAGCCCTGGCTGGGATGATTTAACTGGGACTTGGTCCTGCTTTGAGCAGGGGGTTGGACTAGATGACCTTCTGGGGTCCCTTCCAACCCTGATATTCTATGATTCTATGATTCTATGAAATCCCTGTGGAATCCAGTAAAACCGAAAAAGGATCTTAATGCAGCTGGGTCCTCCAGTAACAGGAACTTTTGGATTGCCTCCACCTTTTGCTGCGATGAGGTTCGATCTCATTTTGTCAAGGTGAGACCTAAGAAAGAGACACGGGTGTGCATTAGCCAGGCCTTGACAGGAATACACTTTAAACCTGCTTCTTTCAGAATTTGCAGGAGCTCATCCAGCTTCTCCAAAGGCTCTTCCTTGGTGTGAGTTGCTAGACAAAGGTCACCTACATCCTGGAACAAAACAGATGGTTTAGAAAATCGTGCCAGTACCCGCCGCATCTGAACGTGGAACAATGCAGGACTGGTTTTGTAGCCCTGGGGCAATCGAGTCCAGGAGTATTGGACCCCCTGGAAACTAAATGCAAATCTGTATTGTGAATTCCGGGCCACTGGTAGGGTCTAAAAGCTGTTACTGATGTCTAGAACTGTGAACCACACAGCCTCTGGATCAAAAGACTTAATGAGGTCTGGTGTCCTGGCCACTGTAGGGGCACAAGTAGGTGTGACCTGATTTAGATGTCTGTAATCAATTGTGCGACACCAAGAGCCATCTGGCTTCTTCACGGGCCAAATCGGGGAATTGGCTGTGGAAGTACATTTACATAGGACTCCCTGTGCCAGCAAAGACTTAATAGTCTTGGCTATGTGCAGTGTAGCCTGATCTGGATAGGAGTATGGTTTTTGGGCTGGCACTTCTCCTCCTTCCACAACAACAGTGACTGCCATTCACCCGCCGTCATCTTTATGTTTGGCAAAGGCATCAACATGTTTGTGGCTTAGGACTTGTAACTCTGAATGATGTGTCTGTTCTGCTAGCAATTTGTCCAGGTTGTATCCATCTGGTTCTGGACCCTCCACTGGGGAGACCATCCCACATTCAGGCACGATCACCAGCGAGGAATCCATTTCCTGTCCTGTAGTAAACCACAACAACTGATTAGCCATATCCATAACACATCCTTGCCTGCATAGGAAATCAGATCCCAATAAGTTATTCTTTGAGTCTGACAATTTCAGTAATGAGAAAGTATGGGTCTTTCGCAGGTGACTGATTTCTACTTTAACGGGTTTAAAAAGCATAGCCATAACTCCTGGATAGAACCCAGGAGTCCTGGCTCCCAGCACCCCCTGCTCTAACCACTGGTCCCCACTACCCTCCCAGAGCCAGGGGAGAGAGCTGTGGATAGAATCAGGAGTCCTGGCTTCCAGCCCCCACTGCTCCAACCACTAGAACCCACTGCCCTCCCAGAGCTGGGAGTAAAGCCCAGGAGACCTGACTCATGTTTTGACATGGGCTGTATTCAGAACCTGGGGCAGAAGGGCCAGTTCTGAGGGAAATCTCCGGATCCCAATAAGACTGGAGACCTGAAGAGTGGGGGGAGACCCACACCCGTGGGTTGGAAAGTTGGTGTGATGGTCAAAGCGGTGCGAACCGCATCAATCTGACCTACAGTGGATGTTCCAACTGAGTGGACCATAGATGCCCAGGGGATTAAGGGGTCACATAGCAGGAACTGTACCTAACAGAGGGTCTGGGATAGAATGGGGGGGCTGATTCCCCTTACCCCTGGTTTTCCTGCTGTACCCCTTTCACCAGGTGTGTAAGTTGCATTCACTTTGTGCCCCCTGTTCAGTGCCAGATCGCTGCAAGGTACCAGACCACCACTGCCCCTCCACCACCATTCAGGACCCTGCTGATCTCAGATAAATCTGGAGTAATCCCAGAGACTCCAAGGCAGCTGCTCTGGATTAATGCCTGGGGAGCCAAAATCAGCATCTGCCACCTCACGTCTCCTCCTTCCCTCAACTAAGATCCAGCGTCTGTGTTTCGGGGTGCTCCTGCTTTGGGCTGTGGTGATCAGACTCCCAGGGGCTTTAGCCTGGCTCCCTGGCCCTCTGTGCTGACCACCAGACCACGCAGTCTCCCTAAATCATTCACAAGAAGAAAGGCCCAGCAGCCCTGCGGTCATGGCCGGCGAGGCCACGCCAGGCACCTGGCATCAGTTCCCAGTTGCAGCTCTGGGCTGGTAGGGGAGGAGAACCGAGTCCGTCGTTGCTCAGGAGCAAGCCCTGCTGGCTGGCTGAGGGAGTGTCTGGAGCTTCCCCTGGGGAACCCCACCCCCTCTAGCACGTGCTTCTCCGAAAGGAAAAATAATCCAGTGTTTTAAAAAGGGACTAAGGTGGCTCCCCCCAGGCCTTTACAACCCAAGGGCCAGCGTGGGGGCACAGGGCCCAGCTGGCACGGTCCAAGGATGAGGGACCAGGAGAGAAGAAGATCAGAGCCCCTGAGGGCAAAGCAGCCGAGGAGCTGATCCCGCAGACATCCACGGGAGAAGAGATAGATGGGGCTGCAGATGGCACATGGGTGCCAAGCGGGGTGGGGCACACTGGGGAGCATTGCTGTGTCTATTCAGTGAAGGGGCAGGGATGTCTCACCAGCCTTACATTGCCCCCCCTCCCAGACCCTAGACTCCAACATCCAGCTGTTTGTGGGATGCTCAGGGCAGGGAATGAGCCTCTTTCCGTGGGCGTGCAGTGCCCTGCACACCAGAGCCTCGGAGCACGACTGGAACAGAAGTAACCGAGCCGCCTGGCTTTTGTACCGGTTATCAATCATGTGACCTTGCCACCAGCCAATCACCGTGCATGGTTCTCTGGGCTTGGAAGCCTTCCTGTGGCTGCGGATGTCAGGATGCCAGGCCAGGAGTCCTGATTGGCTGACACTAACCTCAGTTTCCATAGCGCCTTTCCCCTCAAGCGCTACAAACTGTGGCTCATGCCACCTAGCATGGAAATGCAGCCCCCTCTGGGGTGGCCACGGCAGCTGATTGACAGTCACACAGTTAGTGCCTGGCCTGGTTACTACTCACCAGGGCTCTTCTCGTTCCATCATACAGGCGTATGGAACGGAACCGGGAGCAACATAGCACTTGTACGCGCAACAGGGTCAGGCCTGGTCATTGGGGTAGCTAGGAGAGCGCTCAGAAAACTCTGGATGCTGTGTCAGGTGGTCTCATAGGCAGCCATGAACTGCCCTGAGGTGCTGCCCTGTGGCCCCAACTGGGCCTTTTGCACACGGTGCTTTAACCCCGGGGTCCTGGCCTCATCTCAGCTGAACCTTGCCCTTGTGGTTTCTGTTCCTGCCCTGAACGGTTTGAAGCATTGCCGTGCGGCTGTCAAACAGCTGCTGCCCTCCCCCAGAGACGGCTGCATTTCAGCGCTGCGGGCACGTCAACCGTCCGGCTCAAACACCCTTTGAGGTCCTTTCGGAAGACGCCATAGACCCAGCACATGATTATTCCCATACAGGACCCGAAAGCTTCTTCCGGGGGCTTCTTCCTCAAACTCCCAACCCTGGGGAGCAGCCCGGTTTTATTTGGGGGGGGGAATTGGGAGGGGCTATTGCAATGACTCACCCTTGCTGCTATGACCCTGGCCATAGTGACTAAGAGGGGACGGGTGCCAGGCCGGTTCTGCGGTCCCGCACTCTGACGCATTCCAAGGAGACACTTTCCCAGCTAGCAGGAGCTCTCCCCTGGGGCCGAGCTGGAAGACAACGAGGATCTGGGCCGGGCTTGGCTTCTGGGAGATTAGCTGCGGTCGTGGTGTCCAGCTGCAGTGCTGCTGGGGGCTGGGCTGCTGGGAGACGTCTCCCTGTGCTCGGGAAATAGCTTTGCTTTTAATCGAAGCCCTGCAGAGTGAGCCAGACACGACGCTGCTGGCTGCCTTGCCACGGGGACCAGGCGCATTGCGAGTGCTGGCAGGCGCTGAGGTTTATCCCAGGGACCTTTCAGCCCTCGGGCCGCAGGGACCGAACATGGGTTCCAAGCAGATACTGGCAGCTGTAGAATCCCCGGGTTAGAGATGGAAACCATCCCCCTCTCCCTGCAGGCCAGACCATCAGATGAACTCAGCACGTTGAAAATCTGGCTCCCCAGGTCAGGATCAGCCCCCGTTTCTAGCACCTCGCCCAGTCTAGTGTCAAGTGTCCTGTGGGATGGGTCGCTGGGTGCAGCCTCGCACATTTCACTCTCCAGCCCTTCCCCTGAGGCTCAGCCTCCAGGTTCCCTTTGCCAATCTCATGCTGCTCATTGCTCCTAGCTAGGCCTCTGCACGGCGTCCGGCTTGCTGGTAACACTTCCCAGGTATCCGCATTCTGGGCCCACTTCCCCCCGCACCAGCACTCAGCCAGGTCAGGCAGATTTTGCTCTTTTAGGCCCCGATTTGGCCAGGTACTTGAGCACGTGCCAAATCGTTTGCTGACTCAGGGTTAAATCTCGCCTCCTAATGCAGTCTCCAGCCCCCTGATCATTTCTGTGGCTCTTCTGACTCCCGCTCCAGTTTGTTTCAGCCCCAAAGGCAGCAATTCCCCTTTAAGCTAATAATCTATTTCATTGTACCCTTTCTGAGTGGTTCTGCCAGCAGTTTCAGTTCCTATCTCCTTGGAGTACAGATCATTATCTAGATTTTTTCAGACTCCTTTCCCGTCATTGGCCCCCGTTGTCATTTACTCCAAACTTTCTTAAAATGTCTCCTTTTGTTTTTTTTCTCAAATGTCCCATCCCTGGTCTCAGGCCAAAGGGGAATTTTTTCCCTGAAAGTTTGATTAAAATAATCTGTCCAATTGTTTTGGAGGCTGGGCGACTGAAAGGCGAATGACGTGCTTTCCCCTTAACAAAATGAAGATGCTCACATTATAGATTTTTTTTAAAAAAATCAGAAGACTAGAAGCTCCTCTGTGGTCCCTGGGGCCGATGCTGGAGGTTTCACAATGTGAACTGAGCCACAGAGCGTTCTGCCAAAGAGCAACAATGACATGAACACACACACACACACACACACACACACTCTCTGACTGTGGGTATCTATTTCACAGCCTGCAGGACGGCATGTACAAATTAACCGCAGAAAATGAGGTTAATTCAGAAGTGAGGGTTTCGAAGCGTGGCTAATCTGCCCACATGGCATATGCCAGATTCGTGGGCCAGCCTCTGATCTCAGTTACGATGGTGTAAACCTGAAGTAACGCCAGCTTTGAGCTAGCGTGAGATCATAACCTGGCCCAAGATTGCTAATAGAATGACCCCACCACAGATCGTCAGCAGGGGCTGCGTGTCCGACCCTCTGGTCCAAAGCACAGGCCTCTATTGCAGAGTTAAAGGAGTAACTCTAATAGCTAGCAGCAGTAGTAGGCTGCTGTCCTTCAACCGGTCCCCAGTTACAGCTCACATTCCACTGGGAAGCCCCTTCGTCACTCAAGCCTTCACCATTCCTACAAGCTGCCTGTGCAGTGAATGTGTCTTGTGTTGCCCACCATCAGACTTGGATTTCGGCTAGCATGTGCCCTGTGCCACGGCAGAGCCTGTTGCCAGCTGCACTGGGGATGGGCCCAGGGACGGGGTACAGCCCCCAGAGGTCCTCACAGGATCCTGCAAAAGTATTTCAGCCAACCGGCTGTCTGCAAACTAATGGCTTTTGCTCTTCACGGCTCGTTACTGTTTTTGGTGTCTGATTGGTCATTTAAAACACTGGGGTTGTTTCTGCTTCCTGTCTGGGTGACTGAAACTACGGTCTAGTGCAGAGGGCCAGCAGGAAGCCAAGGCCCCACTTAAGGTCCAAGTAGAGTGGCTCCCCCTTGCACACGGTGGATCATGGGAGCCCAGCATAATTAGCTGGCTAGAGTCTATGTGCACTTCTGCCCTCACCTGGCTATCATCAGAACCCTCCCAGTACAGGGTCTATGACACACAGAACCTCCCACTGTGTGTCATAGGCCCTGTACTGCAAACTCTAATGGAGATTCTCCTTTCGCTCAGGTGATCAGGGCCAGAGTTTGAAACAGTAGATCCAGGATGTATTCCCAGTGCCATGTCGCCATAGTGAGAGGCCAAGTGACAGCCAGGAAGCCCTAGTGGCTTTAGTTTGTTATAGTACAGTCCTTACCCCGCTGCACTGAGCTGGGGGGGGGTCAGGTGGCTGGGGAGGCTGCCCTGACTCAGGGCCCTAAGGCCGAAGTCCAGGGGCAAATGGGCTGTGGTATCCCAGGGCTCAGTTATCTCCATGACCCCGGGGGGATCCTCTGGGGTTCTCCAAAGGTAAGTCGCTCTCAGAACCTGGCACTCTGGGTTGTTCTTTAGGGCTGTGTACTGCAGAGCCCGGCAGATGCACCATGTGCCCTGCTGGGGGCGTTTTAACCTTCAGCCACGTGTGGCTTTCAGAGTGATGGGTCTGTGACTCCGAGTCCCCCAAGCCGGTGGCCTTTGCCTCCCATGCTGGCCCGGGAGCCTGGACAGCGTCCTCCCCCTGACCATCAGTGGCCACCGGCGCCGCCTGGCAACTCAGACCTGGGCTAGTTACTGCTGCAGGCACCAGGAGCAGCCCTGGGTGGCCACAAGTGCTAATCTGCGCAGAGAGCTGGCCCCGGGGCCCTGGCTCCAGGGCAACCGGGTCATCCTGTTTGTCTATCCGAACTGGAGGAGGCTGTCTGCTCCACCCTGCTCAGAGCTTGTAGTTCCAGAAAACAGGACCCCTCAGCCGGGTCCATTTTGGGGGGCAGTGAGCCAGACAACCCCGTCTGCGCTTCACTCCTCGTCCCCAGCCAGCCCCAAACTGAAACTCTCTCCAGCCTCCCTCCTCTGGGCTTTGTCCCTTTCACAGGCCAGGAGGTCACCGGATTCCTTTGTTCTCCAACCCTTTAGCTCTCACCTTACAGGGGGGAAGGGCCCAGGCCATCAGTTGTCAGGAGACAGAGTGTTGGCCATTTATGTACCCTGGCCCTTTGCTCTGCAACAATTATACCCACTTATCCCAGCCACTAGAGACTTAAGAAATGCCTAGGGGAAACTGAGGCACCCCTACAGTATTCAGAGGAAACATTAAGAACAGTCCCACTTCATCACAGTGAGTCATGGGACGGTGAACAATTAATGACGGCCAGCCCTACGGGAGGAGGGCTGTGTGTGCAGACGCCCCGTGTCATGACTCAGAGCCACGTCACCGAGCCCCTCAGGGCATTCGGGGGGGAGGGGCTGGTGACACACTGTGCTGCCTAGAAGCCCATTAGCTCGCCACTCATGCACTTGTCCCAATGGGCTTTGGCCAACGGTTCCCCAGCCGTGGCTGTGGGTCTGCGCGCCAGGCCAACCTCTGCCAAGCATGGTGTTTCTGGGCACCCGAAGGGCTTAGCTGGCACAGCAGCTGCTCATAGGCTTTTGGCTGAGCAGCTACTTAAAGCAGGGAAACCTACCAACGGGCTCCTGTGGCTTGGACCAGCACCCATGTGCCTCGGGCATCGCTGGCAGAAGGAGGTTGTTATTGTAGGGTCGCTTGTCCCTGCTGGTTCATGGTTGTGTGGCTGCGTGTGAGAGACGGGCTTTGCGCGCTGGTTTGTTATTGTAGGGTTGCTCAGAAGCGCTCACCCCTGCCCTCTCAGATCTTTTCCCTGCTGGCCAGACGGCAGGAGCCTGTGTATTCTGGAGAGTCTTTCGGACCAGGAAACACGAAAGCTTATGCTCAGATAAATTTGTTAGTCTCTAAGGTGCCACAAGTCCTCCTTTTCTTTTTGCGAATACAGACTAACACGGCTGCTACTCTGAAACACGCCTAGGAAAGACAATCCTGCAGCTGGAGATTTAAATCTGTGCTGCCTGCTCACTCAGCAGATACCCGGGTGGCTCCAGCTCAGCCTCAGACACTCAGGGTACAGCTACACTGCAGTTAAAGGCCTGTGGCTGGCCACCCCAGTTGAGGAGTTGAGCCCACGGGCCCAACCCAGCCCCACAGGCGGTCCTGGGGGGGGCCAAGCGACGGCACCATCACAGTCTAACATCGGCACCATCTACTGGGACCAATCGTGGTGGCTACTTTTGGAAGGGCCCTGCTGCCTTTTGTCTCCCAGTCTGACCCTTGGCGGGTGCCTTGGTGCTGGGAGATGCCCCCGGCCAGGCGCTGCCCCTTCGACTCACGTCCTCCCTCCTCTGCCCTTGATGAGCCCTTGGGAGCTGGGAAAGGCAGATTCTCCCGAGCCAGTTTTCTCCTCCTCCCTGCACCCTGGAAACAACCCCCCCTTTGCCCCTTGGCTTACCCGGGCCCCTGCGGGTGGGCGGCCGAGCTCAGTGCAGCAGGGGGCAGCCCGATGCTGTGGGTCCTACAGGAATGCCAGCTACCATGCTTGGGGTAGTTGTTTTCATGGGTTCTGTGATTCTCCAGCGGCCAGCCAAGCTGGTGGTTAGAATCCAGGCCACGGGAGGGCAGGCCGAGCCCCACAGCAACCCAGGATGGAGCTGACCAGGCAGACACGATGGTCCCATCTCCCTGGCATGGAGCAGGCCCCTCCCTGCACCCAGCCCTATGTGGGAAGGAGAGGGGGGCAAAAGGCCTGCAGTGGGGGAGGAGCTGAGTAAGTAAGGGGGAACGTGTATATGTGCATATGCACGTACACAGCTGTTTGCATCTCGGGGCTTGTGCGTACGCATGTGTGTACACGGGTGGCTCTGTGCACTTGTGCTTGTGCACACATGCTCCTGTGCATATTGTGTGTGCGCTTGTGTCCATGCACACCTGTCTTTGATCGCGCATGGATGTGTGAGCGTGGACAGCAGCTCCCTCATCCCTGTTAGTGGCAGGGGGCTACAGTGGCCGGACCCCCAGCTTCCAGATGCCCAGTGCCCTGCCTGGCTCCAGGGTTAAAGAACCAGCCCCGGGGAACAGCCCAACTCACTTTCTGCGCCTGGCAATTTGCTCCAGGGAAGCTCCTGCCCAGAGGCGACTCAGCTGGTGGCTGGAACGAGCCTCTGGGTGTTTGCTCTGGGCACCCCTCCCTCTGCCGGGCAGCACCCTGGCACCATGCAGCAGCTGAAGCGTTCCAGACGGGGCTTGGGTGCTCAGAGGCGGCTTCGTGGAGGGGCTGCGGGTCGAGAGGCCAGCCCTGGATGGGGAGCTCAGGCAGGCCGGGGCACCCAGAGCATGGGGGGCTGCAGCCGGTGGACACACCACGCTGGGGTGAATTCACCCCATTTAGGGGGAGAAGGAGGGAAAGTCCCTAATGCGCCCCCCTCCCCCTCCTGCTGGCCTGTTACATCGGCCCAGGGCTCCCTCTGCTGGCCAGAATGGGACATGCATGGGCAGCTTGCCGAGCATCCCCCTCCCGCCACCCGAGAGCAGCTGGCTCTGGGGTGTTTCTGCGGTGATGCTGGGACGCAGCGGGGGAGGGGTACTATGTAGACCCCCAGGATGCTGCAGTGAGGTCAAAGGCATGTTCACCCGCCCCAGGGACCCTCTGACAGATTGAGGGGATCCCGGTTCTGCTCTGCTGCCATGTGTGCAGGGGGTGCTTCCCAGCGTCGGCTCTGGGCCACACTGGGCTGCAGCTCCCCCCACCCCGCCCCGAAGCAGGGCTCTGTCGGCCTCCCCAAAGCAGCCACTATCTGATGCTAGCCAGCCAGAGAGTGAATGGGCCATGGAGACTGAGCCCCCAGGTGTAGCTGCTGCACCCCCAGAGGTGGCTGCATTTTAGCGGGGCTGTGGCACAAGCCAAATAGAGGAACAGGGCCCAGGCCCCTCACTCCCACCATCAGCTCCCACTGGTGCCCCTCAATCCTGACCCACAGGCTCTTTTGCTAGCCCAGCCCTGGGCCCCTCTTGAACACAGATGGGCCTGTTGGCTGAAGGACTCGTGGTTTAGTGAGTCAGCCAAACAGCCACTAGCAACAAGAGCCTGAGACCCATCAAACTCACTCCACCCATGCTCTACAGTCTGCTTGCTCCCCGTCCCAGAGGGGGTAGGTCAGTGCACACAAAAGCGTGCAAATACACACACACAGGCAGTCACAGTAAAACACACACACACAAGCGTGCACACACACGTGCACATGCTGGCATACACAAATGCAAGTGTGTTCGCACACTCACACAGTGGCACTCTCACAAGCATGCAGGAATACACGAGCATGCGCACACATGCGTACAGAGGCACTCACACACACAAGCATGCACACACACACAATACCAGGTTTTCATGCCAGGCTTCCTTGGCTCTTCCTTTCCCACCTCGGTCCAGGCAGCAGCTCTGGGCAGACACAGGCAGGCGCTGTCCGTTCCTCCCTGATGGGCTGTAGAGCCAGAGCTGGCACATCTAGTGGCTGCCACGCCAGCCCTCTCGGGGCAGCGTTAACCATTTACCAGGGTGCTTTGTGATCCCCAAAGCAGCGCTTCCCTCCCTGGCAGGGGGCGGGTGTGATGCGAAGAACCTAGCGGAGCCATGCATGGTCAGCAGGGGGCAGTTCCGGTGCCCCTGCAGCACCCCCCCTAAGAGACTACACCCTGACTAGCCGCCCCTGCTGGAAGGAAATGTCTTTCTGCAGGTGTTTAATTAGCCTGCGGAACTCACTGCTACTGGATACATTATTGAAGTACAGAACTCAGCGAAGGGTCAGGTGTTTCTATGGCCAAGAGCAGCCTCTGCAGTGACATTACCAAGGAGAAGCCTGGCTCACACTGTCCCTCCTCCTCAGGAACACTCCCAGGGCAGAAAACTTTTCCAGGGGGCCCCCCGAAGCGGCCAAGCCAACCATTCCTCCAGCAAAACAGCCAGCCAATCAGCAGAGCAAAACCAGCTGCCAATCAGACCATGGGGGGGCACCCCCAGAAGTTGGCACCCAGGGTGAGCACCTGCCTCAAACCCAGCCCTGCTCCTCTTGCTTCAGGGCACGCGTGGGGATCAGGCCAGCCCTTGGGTGAGCACTGCATGGCAAGGTGCTGGGGGCTTCTCCCTTCGCCCCCAACACCGGCCGCAACAGGCCATTGACCGTCCCCAGCATGGAACGGCCCATTGACCGGCCCTGCAGCCATCTAGGAAGGGCTGACCAGGCTCCCCACCCTGACATCTCTGCTGCCTCAGCCACCTGGCCCATCTCTCCCCTACTGCCCACTCCCTGCTGCCTCCCGAGCCCAGATCACTCTCCGTCAGGCGCGTCAGGCGTGACCCTCCCATGCACGAGCCCGGAGCACATGGGACAGTACCAACCACTGCCAGCTGGGTCCCGATGCCCAGGCAGAGCCGGGCGAACAGCTGAGTCGGATGGGTTGGGGGCAGGGCCAGCAAAAATTGTGACAAACCGACGTTGGTTCACGTCGAACCGAATCTGAACTTGGTCAGAATTTGGGAAGGGGTCAGAAAAATCACTCGAAAGGGGGAGGGTCCCGGAGCCTGGAGATCTGTGTTGCAGTTTTACAGCCCCATGGCCAAACCCTGCCAGCCCGCGTCCACTGGCACCGTCCATCTGCGGGCATCTCATTGTAACGTAGATGTACCCTGAGCGACCTAGCAGCTGGGCTGATGGTTATAAAGGGGGCAGGGGGCTGGGGCATGCAACACAGAGCCCCAGCTACTTCCGCTGGCTGTCTTCAGACAGTCCTGGGGGGCAAGAAAGTGCATTTCCCTTGAACCACTGATGGGTCTGAAAAATCTCACCCGGGTCCAGGCCTGGCTCTGCTGCTAACTCTCCAGGCCGCATTCGCATTGGCTTTGCCTCGAGTCCCATCTCTGTGCAGCGGAGATGGGGGGAGCTCCTTGGCTGGAGGGGGTGCTAGCTGGCAGCGGTACCGGCGATCAACACCCCCCCTTGGAAATGAGCCAGGCTCCAGAGTGAGGAGCTTGGCAGGAGTGAGCTGTGGCCTGGGCTCGTTAAAGGGGGGGGGAACCTGACTTGTTTGCTGCCAGTGAAAGATGCACGTCAAGCGGCGTGCTGGGTCCATGCCACCTTGGAGCGGAGAGCGCCCCCTACTGAGTCACCAGCGCCATTTCCTGCAGCATGGCGCCCCCCCGCGGGCCCCCTGTGGCTTGGGGCTCAGCATGGCCGCAGGGGGGACAGAGACCCCAGGACTAATCAGCTTGAGAGGTTCGGGGGGAGCCGTGCCCAGGAGTCTGGGCAGATGTGGGCTGGACCAAGCGTATGTTCAGTTCATGAACCGGCTGGGCCCCGAACAAATCTCCCCTGTGGGGTGTGGCAATGTGTGGGTGCCCCCGGACAAGGTCCCCTCTGGGGCACGGCCACAGCAAGCTGCCCCCCAGCCAGCAGCCCCTTCTGGGGTGTAGCAAAAGCTGGCGTTCCCTCTGCAGCCCTGCTCCAGGAAAGGGGCAGGACTCTGTTTAAATATCTTTATTAGTGTCACCCCCATGCCCACAGAGCCCCTGGCCCGGTGGCTGCAGGGGCCCGAGGAGGCAGTCGGGAAGGGGCAGCCCGGGTGCCACCATGGCCTGATATGGGTTCACTAGTGAGGGAGTCCGGCCTCATCCCTGCTGAGTCTGTGTGCGTCTCCCCCCGGCGCAACCTGGCCCCCAGGCCTCGGTGCCCCTGGCCGGCAGGGCAGGGCACAGCAAAGCCCCTCCCCGGGGCTGGACGGAGACCCTCCCCCAGCGCCCGCGTCCGGGAGAGAGGGAGCTGCCGGGCAGCCCGGGGCTGGCCCGTCGGGTGTGGCCGGGGCCAGCTGGCTCCCTGGCCGGCTCACAGACACAGGCTGAGCTCCTGGTGCACGCGGCACTTGCGGCACTGCACCACACAGCACCAGTGGAAGCGGCACAGACAGCTCTCCTCCAGCACCACGGTCTCGGCCCGGTGCCCGCGCCCACAGCACAGAAGGTCGCAGCCGCTCACGCCCGGGGCGGTGCTGTTGCACACCCGGCCCCGCGTGCCCGGCGAGCCCGTCTTGCGGTTGGCGGCACAGAAGTCGGGTGAGTCGGCCGAGTAGACGAGATCCTGGCGGTCGGGGGGCTTGATGCTGCGGCCCACAGGGAGCAGCGTCTTCCCGTCGTTGGCGCCCATCACCTTGAAGGCCCCGTTGAAGCGTTGCAGCAGACGGTCGCCCACCTCGCGGAAGTGAGGCATCTTCTTCCAGCAGGTGTGCAAGGTGCAGGAGCCTGACAGGCCATGGCACTTGCACTCCGTCCGCATGTAGCTCCGCACAGCCTGGAGGAGACAGGGCTGCTCAGCGGGGCCCGGCCCCAGCCCCCTGCCCCGCACTGGGGTCCCCTGCCTGGCCCCCTGGCACTGCCCTCCCCCCCACTCCTGCATCTGCCCAGAGCTTCTCATCAAACCCCACCGGGATGCCAGCCCCCCCAAAGGAGAGGGGTATACCGGGTGCTGGACAGTTGGGATGTGGGGGTATAGGAGTGTCCGGGGGGGCCATAAGGGCAGCTGGACCCAACCTCACCAGCCACCTCCCAGCAGAGACTGGACCAGTGCCCACCTGAGCCGGCCAGGGGCACGGCTGGGGATGGGCACCAGGCCAGGGAGAGCTTGGAAGGGGGCTGGGCGCGGGCAGTGCCCAGGCAGGAGAGTGGGGCTGAGGTCACTAGGTGAGCCTGATTTGGGAAGAATAAAACTTGGTTCTGCAGCAAGGGCCAGAGCAGATTTGAGATGGGGGGTTTAGAATTGGGGTGGGTATCAGGCTTTCCAGGGCCGGGCAGGCACCCTGCTGGTGGGGGAGGGTCATGGGGGAGGGAATTGTTGGGGGTAGGTGGGGAAGGTGCGTGTGTGCTGGTGGGTGTCAAGCAAATGAGCAGCTATGTGTGGTACATGGTGCATACTTGGTGGGCAGCATGCAGCTGTGCCTGGACAGTGCAGTATTGGAGGGCAGTCGCCGGGGGGGTTGGCACTCAGTGGGCCGTGTGGCTGGGCAGCTCCGTGGCAGGGTGGGTGAGTGGAACTTGGTCAGCAGTGTGGCAGGGCAGGGGAATGGTACTTGGTGGGCAGCATGGCCAGGCCATAGCAGGGCCGGGGGGGGTTGGTACTCAGTGGGCAGCGTGGCCAGGCAGTACTGTGGCAGGGCCATGGCAGGGGAGGGTGGTACCTGGTGGGCAGCATGGCTGGGCAAGATCATGGCAGGGCAGGGATTGGTACTCGGTGAGCAGTGTGGCCGGGCCGTGGCAGGAGTTGATATGCGGTGGACAGCATGGCCGGGCAGCGCTGTGGCAGGGTGGGTGGGTGGAACTTCATGGGCAGTGTAGCAGGGCAGGGGGATGGTACTTGGTGGGCAGCCTGGCTGGGCTGTGGCAGAGAAGTGGGGGAGTGTGGTTAACAGGTGCCCTGCTTATTGGATGGGGCGGGGTGGGGAGGACGGGGTAAGGGGGCCAGCCTGGTGGTGGTAGGGCAGAGGCAGTGTGGTTGGCAGGTGCCCTGCCCATTGGGTGGGGAGGACGGGGTAGGGGGCTGGCCCAGTGGTGACAGGTTAGGGGGAGTGTGGTTGGCAGGTGCCCTGCACATCAGGTGGGGCGGGGGTGTGGAGGTTGGGATGGGGGGCCGGCCTGGCGGTGGCAGGGCAGGGGGAGTGTGATTGGCAGGTGCCCTGCCCGTCGGGTGGGGAGGATGGGGTGGGGGTCCGGCCCGGCAGTGGCAGGGCAGGGGGTGAGGTTGGCAAGTGCCCTGCCCGTCGGGTGGGGAGGACGGAGTAGGGGTGCTGGCCTGGCAGTGACAGGGCAGGGGGAGTGTGATTGGCAGGTGCCCTGCCCGTCAGGTGGGGAGGATGGGGTGGGGGGGCCGGCCCGGCAGTGGCAGGGCAGGGGGTGTGGTTGGTAGGTGCCCTGCCTGTTGGGTGGAGAGGACGGGATGGGGGGCTGGCACGGAGGTGGCAGGGCAGGGGGTTTGGTTGGCAGGTGCCCGGCCCATCAGGTGGGGAGGATGGGGTCGGGGGGCTGGCCCAGCCTGGTGGTGGCCTTACCAGGCGCCCAGCCTCGTTGTTGTGCAGGTCGATGAGGGTGCGGATGTCACTCTTGCCCTTCTTCCGCTTGGCGTCCATGAACTGCCGGGACTTCTCGTAGCCGAACTCCACGTCGTCCCCACAGCCGCCCCACTCCCAGGTGGAGCCCTCGGGGCCCGGGCTGGCCGTGGGCAGAGGGGGAGCCCGGCTCCGCGTCCCCTCGCAGCTGCACTGCAGCAGCTCGCCCATGCTGCAGGCCTGGGTGACGGCGTGGCTCACGCCGGCCGCGGTGATGGCGTAGACGAAGGCCGTCTCCCGGATATCTGCGGGGGGAGGGGGAGGGAAGCAGCATCAGCCGGTGGCCCCCGGGGCGATGGAGGCTGGCGGGTACCCCGTGGGGGGATTTTCCCAGGGGCTGTGGCGTGAGCACACCTCCGGGCTCGGGCAATGCCACTCTAACCCTGCCCCTGCCCTGGCATCTCCCCTTCCTGCCCCAGGCTGCCGTGGGCTGTGCAGTGGGTACCCTGTGCTGCCCCAGAGGTGGCTGTTGGTCTCCTGTCAACCGGGGTGGGGGGGGGTGTCCCTGTGTCTGGTGTGCAAAAGGCTCTGCCGGGAGAAAGAGTCTTGGAAAATGTAACATCCCCACCATGAGGCCTCTCTCTGCACGGGGGCTCACTGGTCACTCTCGGACCTTGGGGGCGGGGACAGAGGGGTTCTGTGGGGCAGGTGGGGACAGGGGCTCGGGGTTAGGGCTGCGAGGAGGGTTGCACTAATGCTCTGGGGCAGGATGGCAGCTGGGGGGATGCTGCAGCTTGTCCAGCCTGGCCAGGTTCCCTTCACTGTCCCGCAGCCCCCCACCCAGTCCCTCCAAGGTGGGTTAACCCCATCCCCCACCCCAGGGGCAGCTTCTGGAGCCAAAGAGAGGGGGCCATAGATCAGAGTGGCCAGAGGCTGTCCCCGTGTGCAGCACCCCAACCACAGGAATCAACGCATCTCTTGCCCTCCCACCCCAACTCCCTGAGCCCACAAAAGCATGGGTCCCCTCCTCGAGCTAAAGGCAACTCCCCATTAGTTACAAGCAGTATAGGGACTTTGACCCACAGCTGAGCGGTACTGACTGCAGTCAGTAGACGGCAGAAGCGAGTAGCTCAACATTGTGTCAGTGACGGCTCTGAGCCCTCAGGGGGCGCCAGGAGATCCAGGCAGCTAATGCCCCAGATGGCCTCAGCTCCCCCCGCCCCAGAGCTGCAAAGTCTGAGAGTCCAACTGGGCGCTGGGTGGGAGGTGACGGAGCTGGGGAGGCCCCACTGGGGCCCATCTCCCCCTCCTGGGGCACATGCCAGGCTGCCCTGCCCGGTGCCTCCCCATGGGGCGATGCTGGGGCGCTCACCGCCCTCCCCCACTCTCCCAGCAGCAGCCTCTGCCCTGTGGGATTATTTCTTATGAGCGTCATCTCCCCATCTCTGCTCCGGGACACGAATTCCAAGCATCTTTCCCCTGCCCGGACCTGCTCCAGCAGCCCCAGCGAATGATTCGAGCAGCATCACCCCATCAGCTGCGGCTCTGGCACTGCAGCACTTACTGCAGGCTTTGGGGCCCATCCAGTGCTCGGCAGGGCCCCCAGCCCTCCCCCTGCAGCCCATGTGGGAGCCCAACTCCTGGCCCCAGCGGGGCCGTGGGGCCTGGCCGCGGGGGGCATTGTGGTAGTCCTGTGGATCCTCGTTCAGGATAGCCGCCCCCCATTGGGCCAGGCGATGCCCAGATGCCTAGGGAGAGACCACCCCTGGGCTAAAGACGACATGCTCAGAGACAAGAGAGCGGGCTAGGAGGGGCACCACTGTGACGGGCGCAGGCCGGGTGTGTGGGGTGGTGGGGGCCAGGGGAGGGGATGAGGCGACGGAGTTGACCTGCCTTGCAGATGCATTTGCACTGGGCTCATCACTGTGGCATCTGGGCACAGAGCACCCAGCAGCGGTCGCCCAAGGGGATCAGAGCCCCCAGACTCTGCTGTTCTCAAAGCAGGGGGTCCCCCCTCACTGGTTTCCAGACACGAAGCTGCCTACACTTGCTGCTCCGCACTTGTGTCTCCGCTGTACCATCTCAGACGTCTGCTAATGCAGAGCCTAGCTCAGGCATGGGGCAGACCCCTCAATGCAGCAACTCTGCACAGGACCCAGGCAGCCTGGTGAGCTCCCCACGGCACACTCTGTGTCCAGAAGGGCGAGCGTGAGCTTCAGCCGTGCACGTAGGGAACGTGTCTTGGAGCCGGCGTCACCTCGGCACATGGCATCGGCCAGACCAGGACCCACGTGGAGGCCCCACGTCCCGCACTGTCCCGCACGGTGCCTCATGGGGAAGGGCTCGGAAAAGGGCCCCCAGCAGGCGAGGGCTGGAAAACCTGCCCGAGAGCGAGAGCCGTGCCGGCTCCACCTGGCGAGGTATCCAGGAGACGGCTGAGCGGTGACTGATCAGCGTTCAGAAGGACCTGCCCGGGGAGGCGATCTCTGACAGCTGATGGCGCTTTGACCTAGCAGATGAAGGGCTAACGAGACTCAGCGGCTGATACTGGCATTAGAAAAGGTTCAGAGAAGGGCAACTAAAATGATGAGGGGTTTGGAACGGGTCCCATAGGAGGAGAGATTAAAGAGGTTAGGACTTTTCAGCTTGGAAAAGAGGACACTAGGGTAGGATATGATAGAAGTCTATAAAATCATGAGTGGTGTGGAGAAAGTGAATAAGGAAAAGTTATTTACTTGTTCCCATAATATAAGAACTAGGGGCCACCAAATGAAATGAATGGGCAGCAGGTCTAAAACAAATAAAAGGAACTTCTTCTTCACTCAGCGCACAGTCAACCTGTGGAACTCCTTGCCTGAGGAGGTTGTGAAGGTTAGGACTATAACAGGGTATAAAAGAGAACTGGATAAATTCATGGAGGTTAAGCCTATTCATGGCTATTAGCCAGGATGGGTAAGGAATGGTGTCCCTAGCCTCTGTTTGTCAGAGGATGGACATGGATGGCAGGAGCGAGATCACTAGATCATTGCCTGTTAGATTCGCTCCCTCTGGGGCACCTGGCGTTGGCCACTGTCAGCAGACAGGATGCTGGGCTGCATGGACCTTTGGTCTGACCCAGTCTGGCCGTTCTCATGTTCTTATGCTAGAGCGACTCAGAGTAGACGTAAGTTGCAAATGTTTAACGGGGACAGGAGTTACCCATTGGACCCCTGGCGGCCTGGGCTGGGTTCTCCATCGCTTGACGGCATTCCAGGAACACCGGCTGTGTCTCTAACGGCTCGGTGCTAGTCCACTGCCTGCTCGGGGCTGGATGCAGGAGTTGCAGGGGAGCTCAGCCATGCTGGTCCCACGGGGCCCCATCCAGGAGTCCTGAGCTGGCATTTTTCATCCTTCTGAGCCGGGACGTTCCCTGTCCTCCGGGGTAGGGCCCTGGCGTCACCGCAGCCCCCAGAGCTGCAGGTCCATGGTCCTACCAATGGGAGAGCCCCACGTCATTCCAGGTGGGAAAGCTGGTGTGTGGGACAGGGCTCCCACCTCTCCCCTTGGGAGATCATGGTAGGGGCAGGAGAGCAGGGTGGGTTCCTCCTTCTGTTCTCTGTCCTAAGGCAGATCCATGGCCCCCGGAGGGCTGGAGTGGGGGTCACAGCACAAGCCACTGCCCCTCACTGCTTCCTACAAGAGCCCGTGGGAGGGGAGAGCTGCTGGCTCAGGGCTGTGGCCAGGTGAGGCCGTGTGGTGGACACAGCAGCTGACAGCACAGTACATGTGCATGGAGCAAAGGTAAGTGTGGGCGCTGCATTCATCATGGGGGTCCCTGCAGTCCTGCCGAGGGGGAGCCCTCAGAACCAGAGCCGGCCTGGCCTTAGGAAGTGGGGTCACCGGCACATTTAGTGCCCTGACGCTTGTGGGGATGGGTCTTTGCTGTTCCCTGGGACAGCGCATGCCTCCCTCTGAGAACTTACTGGCCTCACAGCGAGTGGGAATGGGCATCGCCTGAGAAATCTGGGCACTGGCCCTGCTGGGATAAATGTCTCCAGAGCAGGGAGCTGCTCCAGACACATGCAGGATGCCCCAGCCCCTTTGCAGCAGCTGGAGCCCAAAGGGAAGGTGGGCGTCTCATTGGGTGCACAAGGCAGTGGTGTGCACAGGACCGGGTGCTCCCGTGGGGATGTGCTGGCAGTTTGCTAGGTGGGGTAGCCCAGAGGTACAGCTGCGGCCCTCGGAAGTGACAGTTCCCCCCATGCAATGCTCCATGTGTCATGGCATCCCCGGGCGATGCTCTGGAACTGCTCCCTACGAAGCCAGTCAGGACTCTGGGGAAGTCTCCTCTCTGGGCGCAGCCTGTCTGCAGGGCAAAAACCTCACACAGCTTCCACCTTCCTGGGTCTGACCTCGGAGCATCCAAAATCCTCTGCCCCTCCGTGTGCTTCCCACAGCGAGTCCACCCAGGCGGGGTCCTGGGGAAGCCAGAGGGTCCTGCCCCCCAACTCCGCAGTCAGACGTGACTCTCAGCCAGCCAGTAAAACAGAAGGTTTATTAGATGACAGGAACATGGTCTAACACAGAGCTTGTAGGTGCAGAGAACAGGACCCCTCAGCTGGGTCCATTTTGGGGGGCAGTGAGCCAGACAACCCCGTCTGCACTTCACTCCTCGTCCCCAGCCAGCCCCAAACTGAAACTCTCCCCAGCCCCCCTCCTCTGGGCTTTGTCCCTTTCCCGGGCCAGGAGGGCACCAGATTCCTTTGTTCTCCAACCCTTTAGCTCTCACCTTGCAGGGGGGAAGGGCCCAGGCCATCAGTGGCCAGGAAACAGGGTGTCGGCCATTCTCTGTTTCCAGACCCCTGCACACACACACCTGCCCTCTAGGTCTCTGCAACGATCATACCCCCTTATCCCACCCCCCAGATACTTAAGAACTGCATAGGGGAAACTGAGGCACCCCCACAATATTCAGAGGAAACATTAAGAACAGTCCCGCTTCATCACATCTCTCCCCCCTTTGAGACCGAACTGAGCGGGGTCACTTTAGCTGGTGACCTGGGGAAGTTCAAACCCACCAACGTTCCCATGGATGCCCCAGCATCTCTCCTGTTCCTTGGTGGGAGTTACACCAGGCCCTTCCAGTTTCACGCCCTCCCTTAGGTCGGGGGTAGTCGATAGCACTCGCATGCCGCATGTGGGAAGGTTTATGCGGCCTGTGCCCTTTTGCCACCCCAAAACCCCCGGGGGGTCAAACTGGGATCAGGTCTTCTCCCAGCGCTCCAGTCTGGAGGGCTGCAATTTGGGCTCTCTTGGTTAAGAGCCCCCATCTTGACCTGGGCCACATACTGTTCACTTATAGAACTAGCATGGAGACATCCCTTTCTCAACAACCTTGTCTCCCCAACAAGCTGGCCAAACACAGCCACTTGGTTATAGGACTGTTCAACTTTCTTAACAGCTTTCACTCCATCTGAGACCTTCTCAGAGCTATCCACACTGGATCCTTCAACAGGAAAGTCAGTGGCTTCATTCACAACAGAAAATTTCTGGCTGTTAGGAACTGAAACTTTCTTGATTAAATCACTTTCACGCCTTTCAGTTGCAGTAAACTGCTTGCAAAGACTCCAGGAGGATTCCTTTCCCTAGGGGCTTTTCTATGCAACAATTCACCCTTCACAGAAATTCTGCCCTTACCCTCTTCACCGAGGGCTTGCTCTAGAGGAACACTTTCCTGAGCAACAACAGACTCTTTCTGGGTCTCACTTACATCCAGAATCACCTCTGGCCCATCAGGTGGATTCCTACACAATCCCCTTTCAGGTAAACTCACAGACTTCCTAGAGAAAAGGTTAGAAGGCTTCTCCTTCCCTTTGCCACACACAAGTTCAGGAATCTTTTCCTTCTTGCTACAGGTTTCCACACCCTCAGTAGGTAACACAATCAAATCACCTTTCTGCTCTCCTTGTGCCCTGGCTAGGATCTCACCCTGATTAGACAGAGTTGCTACACCCTTTCCCAACAACACACTAGCAACAGGCAAAATACAAGCACCAGAATTGTCTGGGCTCTGGGATTTTACATAGACACTAACTGGATGCGAGCTAGTTACAGGGCCAGTCTCCCGAGCAGACACAAACTTAGGGCCATTCCCTTCCTGGGCTTTAGCTGAATCCAGAACCAACTCTGAGACAACTGCACTATTCTCACCATCCCAGGCTGAAAGGCCCCTTCTGTCTGCTCCACAGACAAAGAAGAGCCGGACACACTTTCTCCTTTCCCAGACACCCAGCTCGGGATCATTCCCCTGGTCCCAGCACACAGGGCTGTTCACAGACAACAGCTTGGAGATCAGGGTAGCTCCCTCCATAGGCAAGTCAATACCCCTGACAGACACAGGCACGTTTCCTTCACTGTCCCAATTCTCCACCCAGGTAACAGGTAAGGTGCAGGGACACTCATCTGCCGCTCTCCTCGCCTTCCCACCCTGCTGACTAGACAAAGCCATCAGCTCACAAGGCTGCCTAGGCTCCTCCAGACTTTCCTTACCAAGCACCTTGCCACTCCCCACAGATCCCCTGCCCTGCCTGTGTCTCCCCACACTCAGCTGGGGTCTCAGCTCCCACTGTGCTCAGCGCTGCCCTTGCTGTCCCAGTGGGGGTAGGCAGCGAGCTCGCTGCTTTCCTCACTGCATCAGAGCCAGCGTGAGCCCCCTCTCCGGTGTGCAAGGGGGTGGGGAGCATCTCTCTGTCCCACCCAGCCCCAGGGGTCTGGTTACAGGCAGGCAGGTATCCTGAGCCTAGCAGCTCCTCCCCACTGCCAGCCAGGTCAGCTGCATTTTCACTGACCATTTCCCTCTCCGCCGATTGGTTCCCTGGATTCAAATTCAAACCCTCGGCCGTTACAGGAGCAGGGCCTGGATCCTGTCCCAAAGAGACACAGTCACTCCCCAACAGGGTCTCGCAGCTGGTATCCTGGAGAACCCCAACAACCAGCCAGCCCCACCCATCCTGGGTCTGCACAGGGATCTGGGCCATAGGAAGGGCGAGGGGCTTCATCCCTGGGACCCTCACACAGCCCCACAGCATCTGAGGCTGCACCACCCAGAGCCTGACAACAGTTCTCTCTGTCCCAGGATCTCGCCACCCCAGAATGTCTCCCCATTGACCATCACCTTCCGCTCCCACTGGGGTCCGAGGGGCCTGAGCCCAGGAGACTCCACACAGACATATAGGTTGGAGTCAGGAGTAGGAGCCTGTCCACCTCCCCACCCATCTGCTGACGGAGTCTATGGCCTTGGGACCCAGCAAGGGAGCTAGACACCGGGGCTTTTCCGGAGGGTCCTCCTGGTTCAAATCGCCTGCTCAAAGGCAGTGAGATGAGCATCCACATCCCCCCCCCATCCTTAAACAGGGGCAGCAGTTTAGTCTCAATGTTTCCTGCGGAACTGGCACCCCAGGTGTACCCCCGCTCACCCCTGGGAGGTCCCCTCTGCCTCTCCGCTCCACCATCACCAGTTCATGCTGCTGCTGCTCCTGCAGCTCTTTCTCGGGCTCTCGCTGTCTCTCACAGTCCTCTTGCTCTCTGGGACTCAGCTCCAATCCCGTCCGTCTCCGATCCCCCGATGGGGAACCCGATCGTGAAGACCCCCGTCTGGTCGGGGACAGGAGTCTTGGGGATGCCTGGCTACCACTCCAGCTGCTCCCAGATCCTGCTATAGCCCTATTTGGGGTCAGGAATCTGCTCCTTAGAGTGGTCATCCTCCTCCAGCTGCACGATGAACTGTGCTTTGGGGAACTTTCCAGTGTGCAACCCCCTCTTTTTGCACAGGGTTACAATGTCCTTCTTAAGGAGATGGTGACAGGCCCTCACTCCGCTGTCCCCAAGTTGTTGTGGACTCACAGGCCTGTGTGCTTCACTCCATGTCCCCAGCCAGCCCCAAACTGAAAACTGTCTCCAGCCCCACCTCCTCTGGGCTTTGTCCCTTTCCCGGGACCAGGAGGGCACCGGATTCCTTTGTTCTCCAACCCTTTAGCTCTCACCTTGCAGGGGGGAAGGGCCAGGCCATCAGTTGCCAGGAAACAGGGTGTCGGCCATTCTCTGTGTCCAGACCCCTGCACACACCTGCCCTCCTAGGCTCTACAAGGATCACACACCCTAATCGCACCACCTAGTTACTTAAGAACTGCATAGGGGAAACTGAGGCACTCCCACAATATTCAGAGGAAACGTTAAGAACAGTCCCGCTTCGTCACACCATGCTGATCCAGGCAGCCCAGCCGCACTGCATGCTGGGACATGGCGTCTCCATTGTTGCCCAGGGTGTCACTGTGCTGCCCTCAGGGCCCTCGGGGCATTCTCAGAGACAGCAGGAAACGCTGCCCTGCCTGGTCCAGCACTCCATTAGCTCGTAGCACTACAGGGCTTATGACACACAGTGGAAGCACTGAGTCCCACCAGTAGAGGGCAGTGGCTGGACATGCACCTGCAGCTCTGCTGGTTCCCGGCAGTATGGCCAGTGTGGGCGACGGCTGAGCTGCAGCCAGGGGGCACTAAATTCCCTTGTGGCCCCCCACCTGCAGCCAGGGGTGGGGGTCCCACATGTGCTTGGACAGGCCCAACACAGGGCCAGGGTCAGCCAGGCCCCACAGGGCCAGGGCAGCCCAGCGTGGCAGGGGGCAAGCGCCCCCCAGGTCTTGCCATCCGCGGAACACCGCCCGTGCTGCTGCCTACATGACACCTGGGCTATGGAGGCGGGGGGGGTTCGGGGGGGGGGGGACAGACTTGGCTACAGTTAGGCCAGGCACCAGCCAAGGGCAGGAATGAAACTACATCCCTAACCCCCACTGCCCATCCCAGTGCCCCCTCCTCATGGCAGATTCCCCGGCCCCCTGCCAGCCCCCTCTACCCCTGTGCCCCTCTCCCGTAGGCTGCGTGCAAGCTATTTGCAAGCCTCCCCCCCCCGGTGCCCTCAATGCAGGCGCATACAGGGAGTGGTGTGGGGGGGGGACACACACGCCACCTCGGGGTGCAATAAATCACTGCCAGACACGGAGGCATTCTTGAGCATTATTAAGCCCCACGGTGGCTGGGAGCACGGGTAATTGGCTCATTACAACACAGGGAGACATGTCCCGGCAGTAAACCTTCGGCCCTGCTGCACCATGGAGCACTAACCGGCGGCCCCGGGGCCTGCACCATGGCCTGGCTCTCACCCAGGGGAGCGGGCACAGGGAGGTCAGTTCATCACCCTTCGGCTGGCCGGGAGGGGGGCAGTGCTGGGGGGATGGGCTTCTGCAGTTTCTTCCAGGCTCTGGCAGGGCTTTGAGCAGGAGGCAGGGGCCTATCTGTCCTCCTGGGGGCAGCAGCTTTAGCACCCACCCGTTGGAGGGGGTAGAAACACTACAGCAACTGCTTACACCCACCTCACCCACCAAGGAAAGGCAACCACCTCTGGGGTGGATTCCGGCAGCTGATCATCCGTGCAGAGACACAGCCTGGCTGAGCGGGGGCTGTCCTGACCCAAAGAGAGGAGGTGGTAGGGAGCAGCCTGGGAAGCCAGGCTAGAGTCCGTATTGCTCCAAACCAGCCAGCCTCTCCTGCCTGGGGGTTCCCTCCTCGGGTGAGGAGCCGGGATCAGCCCCGGTCTGAGGGCAGGACCCTGCTGGGCTTCCCCAACACTGCTGCACAGGCTGATCTGTGCCCCACGCACACAGCCCCCCTCTGATAGCCTCCAGACAGGTGGGGACCCACTTCCCCCTCCGCCGTGGGGCTTGGCCCTCTCCCTTTTCCCTTAGACTGGAGCCCCTGCGCCGATTCCCCAGCCGCCCTCTCTAGGCGCCGGCCAGCCCCTCCCGCAATAGCACGGGGTGGGGGGGAGTTTCCAGCCTTACTCAGGGTTCCGGGGGGGGGGAGCCTGGCCCCAGGGATCGCCTTGGCCCCGCCAGCCTTACCCTGCTGCAGGATCTTGCCGAAGTACTTGCTGTGGCTGGTGCAGTTCCAGCGGCGAAAGCGGAACTGGTACTGGCACTCCCGCACGCCCAGCCTGGCGCCCTTGGCCACTTCCTGGACGATGTCGGGCTCCGTCTGGCACAGCTCCGCCTGCTTCCCCGCTAGGCGCTTGGTCTTCCGGCAGATGCTGTTGGGGTCCATGACCAGGGGGCTGCCCACTGCCCTGGAGAAGGGAGAGAGCGGAGGAAGCCAACACTGTAGCAGCTGGGAGCCCGCTGCTCCCCAGCTGGCTGGCGTAGGCCCTGTACCACAGCCCTCCTCAGCTGAAGCCTGATGCCCCTCGCAGCCTGCCCTCCCCACCAAGGCCCTTCCCAGGGTGTCCACTCTTGGCTCGTACTGTGTCGCCCACTGGCCCCGCCGCCTGTCTGCACTGTCTCTGTGCCCCTTGCCATGGGGCTCTCTGTCCCCGTCCCTGAGCCCACCCATGCCCTCTTCTCCCACAGCGCACGGCCAGGGCCCCATGAGACCCCTCCCCAGCGACAGTGGGCGCTACTGGTGCCATGTGGGTACCCACGGGTAGCCAAGAGCCCAGACGGACCCTGAGCCTCTGAGCCCCCTCGACTGAGGCAGGGGTGGTGATGGCGAGGGATGGCACATCAGCGAGCCCTCGTCTTTCCCTTGGGGCAGCCTGGGCTGGTCGCAGTAGCTGCTCCCCTCCAGGCCCTGGGCTCTCTGGGGAAGCCAGGCACTGGGGAGAGGGCAAGGTGGAGCTGAGGTCCTCCAGGTCTCTCCAGGGAGCCTGCGACCCAGGTGCCGAGCACCGTGGCAGGATGGGATAGAGTCTCCAGGGCCCCGCCGGGGGCAACTCTCAAAGCCTGGGAGCAGCTGCCCCTCGATGCGCTGGGGGAGCTGCCAGACAGGGGGTGGGACCTGGCAGACCTCAGCAGCCCCTCCCAGCCTACTGTGCCAAAGGCTGCTAGCAGGACTTGGAAGACTTTGGCCAAGCGACCAGCCCCTGGCTCCACGAGCCCAGCTCAGCTCCAGAACGAGCCCTGAGAGACACAGGAGCCAAAGGAGGGCCCTGCCGCCACACCAGTGCCAGAACTATGGGCAGGGGGCAGCTCCAGAGAGTACAGGGGGTAACTCAGTAGGGGGCGCTCTCCTCTCCGGCTCATGCTGACCCCAGTGCTCCAGCATGGTGCTAGGGGGCACCGGGCTGACGGCAGAACCTCATGGTAAGAAAGAGAAAACCACCTGCTTATTTCTAATCTGCCCCTGTGCCTATGAGGTCAACCGGCCACTGAATTCTCCTGCCCTATGCTCCTGTGTACTGCCTCTGCACAGCTGATCAGCTGCTGGAATCCACCCCAGAGGTGGTTGCCTTTCCTTGGTGGGTGAGGTGAGTGTAAGCATTTGCTGTGGTGTTTCTACCTGTTAGTGGGTCGAATAGATGCAGGGAGGAGTGATAGATACTGTAGAAATATCAGCAACTATTGCACTGCCATTGCAACCCCGCGAGCTAGGGCTCCCCCTCTGCTACTGGTCAGTTTGGGGGGAAGAGGGATGGGGGGTTGGGGAGGGGAGAGGGACCGTTGTGTGGCTGGTGTATTCTGTACACGCGAAAATACTGTCCAGCTCCGCCTTATCAGGATACCCTGGTGGTTTCAGGCTCTCCTGGCCCACCAGACATGGGTCCAAATCCAGACCTGGTGTCAATCCTCCCAGGTCACACCACGTTACACCAGGAATGACTCTGCCTCGACTTCCCCCACGATCCAAAGAGGAAAGCAGCCTGCGAGGGCCTGATCCTGTTCTCACTGAGTGGGAGGTGACTGCGGAGTAACTGTAGTGCAGTTCTCCTTGTTCTGGGTTCAGACAGCGCCTGGCACGCTGGGGACCTGGTCTGTGAGTGGATCACGGATCAATACTCGTTCATAGCCGTGCCCTGGATTGACACAAGTGTTGCTGAGATCCATGTCTGGCCCTGCCTCTCTTGGCAGAGCTCTGCAGGGCCGTGCGCTCAGACACACTGCCTGCCAGGCCCTTCGCCAGGGCAATGCAGTGAGCAGGGCACGCTACAGGCAACCTGGCTCAATGGCTAATGTACCAGGCTGAGCATCAGGAAAAGTGGGTTCTAGTCCCAGCTCTGATTGTGACAAGTCCTGTCTCCTCTCTGTGCCTCAGTTTCCCCTCCCACTCTTTGCCTGCCCGGTTTATTTAGCTCCCGAGCTCTTCGAGGTGGGGGCTGTGTCTCGCCGGGTGTCTGCACAGCATGGGCACCAAGGTGCTATTGCAACAATGTGCTGGGGGCAGGCACCTGTACCTCCCTGCAGAGTGGGGCCCGACTGAGCCCAGCCCTTGATTCCACGGCGTCTCAGCCTGGGCCCAGGGTGGGCAGTGCCCGGGGCGGGCTGCAGCGTGCCGCACATTCTTGGAATGTCTCCTCCCTGGGGGAGGGAGGCGCTTTTGCAGCAGGGGCTGTTCTCTGTTTACCTTGTGGGAGAAGAGCCGAACGACCTTGCCCGATGATAAAGCCCCTGGAAGACCCCTGGCTGCTTGCCAAGTTCCTCCCCAACTCCCAGGCTTGCCTCCCGATGCCCCAGCATCAGCCTCCAGCGACAAGGTCAAGGGATGCTGCAGCCCGGGTGTGTGTGAACGGGAGGAATCAGCCCGGCCTTCCGGCTCCTGGTACTACAGCTGCCCAAGGCAAGGGCCTTAGGGACAATTTATTATTGATTCTCCTCCTATGAGGGTCAGGACAAGAGGGTCTTCAGGGTGGGGGTGGGGGGTGGAATAAGACAATTGTGGCAGCTTGGAATCATGGTGCCCATTCTACACCAAGCAGCAGCCTGGGGTCCGACATGGAGACAGGCATGGGGGGACCCCCGACTGCCTGCCCCAGTCCCCAGCTCTGGTTTGCTGCCCAGCCCTCTGCCTTCAGCTCCTCCCCAGGTCCTGAGTGTGGCCCCACAAGCTAGTCCAGGCCTTCCTGCTCCGTGTCCAGAGTGGGAGAATCTGCCAACGGTATAACTGGGTTGGGAAGGATTCGATTTTTATGGGTGAATGTCGATAAACGTCGATTTCATACAACTGGCCAGTAGCGCTTGAAATTCACCAGAACAAGTCTTCACCATCCACTACCATTAACTAATACTGGTTCCCCTCCTTCCCCCCGGCATTGTCTGACCTTCTGTAACGTCCCACAGCTGTGCCAGTCTGAATCGATTACAAACAAATATCAATATCGCTCTTCAAAATTACAAAAATAAAAACCAAACTCTGCCCAGCCTGTATCTATCCGAGGAGGGGCCGGGGGTCAGTGGGGAGGGGAGGGGTAACCCTCATTCATACAATATAGGGCTTCCCCCACCCCATGGCTGGTCTCTGTTCCTGCTAACGCTATCCTTTCAGTGCAGGCACTAGACACTCCTGCTCTTAGATGGAGAGGTCCCAGGTTCGATCTTCATTGACAACCCACCCAGGCGGGACGCCCGGCTATAGACGACTCAGGATTCCACCTCCAATCTCTCTGCCTCCCCCATGGACTCTGAGCCTTCCTGTGGCCACACCAATGCCCGATAAGCATCACTGCTGTGACCCAGTGGGCTCTGGCTTCTCAGCCCCCCCCCATCACCCTCTTCTCTGCCCTCAGCAGGTTGGGCTTGGATTGCCACCCGGCCCGTGTAGCTGGGCGAGGAGTCCCAAGCCGGCTCAGCCCCCTCCCCTCCGGCAGAAATCGGTGCACAGAATGATTCCTCGGCCGCGGAGAGAGAAAAGGCCAATGGGGGCCCCAACAGCCAGGGCAGGGCTGGCCCTCTCCGGGCTATGGCCAGTCCTGGGCTGACGGCTTCTGCCCCATCCCGTGGGGAGACAGTGGCACACCTTGAGGCTCTCGGATTCTCAGGCTGCATTTGTCCTTGAGTCTCCTGCTGTTGCCCCCTTAGCCCTCCTGACCCTGCCCCGCTCCTGTCAGTTCGACCCCTCCAGCGGGGTCTACAGGGGCCCTTTAAGGAGCCCAGAGTCCATGGCCCAGAACAAGGGCATTCTGGGGGATGTAGTCCGCAGGGGCTGATGGGTGGCAGGGTCCAGGGGAGCAGGTGACTGCAGAGCTACCTAATGCAACTTCCTTGGTCTGCCTGGGCAAGACCAGGCCCAAGCCAAGCCTGGGAGTACGCCCTGACCCAGGGCCAGCTGCAGCCAAAGGGTTTGGGGGTGGCCCAGAGGCGGGTGGGTCAAGGAGCTCTGGGGCAGCCCTGGGACAGTGGGCAGGTTTTGACCTGCACTAGTGGGTAGCACCTGGCTGTGGCCATGACATGGTGGGTGCAGGCTGGAGCAGAGGGGGGCCCTGAGCACCTATACAAGTGGTGGGGACGGGACGGGACGGGATGGGATGGGGGCTGGGAGGGGATGTCTGCTGGAACCCTGCCTCAGCGGGGTGAATGCTGTGGGTGGGGACAGTCAAAGAGGGCTTCTGTCGGGATCTCTCCTTGCCCTGTAAGGGGAGCGGCTGCCCTCTGGCTGGAGGGCTGAGGCATGAACTTATCCAGCTACGAGACTGCAGATCATGGGCCCAGCAGGGAAACTGAGGCATGGCCCCACCCAGTGCCAGAGAGGTAAGAACCTGCTGCATCCCCCGGGATGGGGTCTGGCCAATGTATGTATGTCTCTAGCTCCTTTAACTCCCAAAGGCAGAGCTGCTCTCCCCTCGTTAGGGATCCATAGGCCCCCAATGTGCTCCACAAACTAACCGGCAATACACAAAGTCCAGCTGTCGCTCCTGCGCTCAGTAAAATGCAGCCACCTCTGGGGTGGGGTGTGTGGCCACTGCCTCTCAGCTGTGCTGGACAGGCCCGTGCTCAGGCCAAAGGGCAGGGAGTGAGACGTGGTTAACCCCGGCTCCTCCACTGGGTGCCCTGGCCGGGAGAGGGCTATAGGTTAGTTCTTGGGTTACAGAACCCGGGCAGCTGCCATTGACGAATAGTGTCTTGTCCGAGCGTCTTTCCTGCATTAGTGAATTCCCGTGCGCAGGACCCATGACCCACGGTGGCGCCGTTCTTATCCCATCCAGCAGAGCACAGCTGTGTGCGTACAGACATGTGTGGTAACCTGCCCTATCCAAGGATCGCAAAGTGCTCCCAGCCTCTCCTGCAGGGACCCCACCGCCTCAACACGGGGCAAGGGTATCACAGCCCAGGGCTTTCAGATTGGGAAACTGAGGCACAAAGAGGGGGAGTGAGGCCCCCAGGTTGGCGCTATCATGTATCACCCTCGGCCTGTGGCTCCTGAGCCTGGACTAGGACCCATGTCCCCTGACTCTGCACCAGAACCACAAGCTGCTCCTTCCCGTTCCTTTCTGGGCCACGATCGCTCTGTGCTTCATGTCCCCAGAGCTGCCCAGCTCCAGAGAGTGCTGGGGATGGAGTGAGCTGGGGGGGGGGGGGCGCGTGGGGGTCAGGTACTCTGGGGATTGGCAGGGTCTCTCTGGAGGCGTGGCTAGCTGAGCCGGAGGGGCCCGGACTTTCATTAAGAGAGGACTTTCCGTACTCATCTGAAAATGATGAACCAGCCCAAGGGCCGTTAGATCAAATGCCGAACTGCAGCTCACCCCGGCCTGCTGGCCCAGCAGGGCTGAGAAACACACAGCCCAGCAAGCGCAGGGGGCTTCGGAGCCTCTGGCCTCCCTAGCCCCCAGCCCTTAGTACATAGCCCAGGACTACCACCGCCCCATTCTGCTCAGCTGCCCCCTTATCAGGCCTGCCCTCCTTCCCACTGCTCAGACAGCCCTGCCATAAGCCGAGCTGCGATATTCATTTCCGTTGGGCTCCTGCCTCTCGCAAGGGGACGTCGCTGGGATCCAGCGAGTTGTTTTCCTTTTAAAGCGGGGGGGCTGGGGAGGCTGGGGGGGCACATGCGGGAGGGCGAGAAAAATGCTGCCAAACTGCTACTGCTTTGGCGAGGGCTCCTCCACCACAGCCTGGGCTGTCTGAGCTTGTTCCCCTCCGAACCTGGGGGGATCTATAATTAACACGCCACACCCCCGCCTCTCGGCCACTCCGCCCCCTGCCCCGGTGAGGGGACCCGCTCAGGAATGAGCCGGGCTGGGAGGATGCCCCAGGAGCAGGGGAACGGCCCTGCCAGGCCCTGCCGAGCCCCCTGCTGCTGCTCCTGTTCTTGGCTTGGGCCCAGCCCGGCTGGTTCGCTCACCAGCACCTCCAGCGTTCGCCCGTATCGCTCTGCACAAGCTGCCAAGCGAGCTCTGTATCCTCGGCATTTACAGAGTGTTGATCACCACAGGAGCCCCTCTGCTAGCTGTGGAGAAGCAGCTACCTCTGGGGCAGAACGCGGCAGCCGTCACAGCTCACAGCAACGCAAACGCTTAGCCTGGGAAGCGAAAGTGGATCTCACACCCAGCAGGGGCCATTTAGGGGAACAAAATCTGGGCAACTCGGCTGGTTTTTGGCTGGGGTTTTGGCTCTGCCAGAAAGCAGCTGGGGATGTTGGTGTTGCACCGCACATGGTCATTGGCCCATTGTTTCCTTTTAAGGACTGACCCATTCTCTGCTGCAGTGGGAGTTCCCTGGAGGTTTGTCATTCCTGGGACGTGTCACTGGTTCAGCACATTTCCCTAGATTCCCAGGCCAGCAGGACCCTGGTGATCATCTAGACTGACCAGCCACAGAACTGCCCCAAAGCCATTCCTGGAGCAGCTCCCTTGGACACGTGTCCCACTGGGGTTATAAAGGGTCAGAGAATCCCCCAGGCCCCCGGTAACTTGTGCCAATGACCCAAGGCGCGGAAAGCATCGTCATCCCTGGCACAGAAGGGGAAACTGAGGCACAGCTGTCCGCTAACCCACGCAGCCTCCCGGTTCTTATCCTGCTGCTGAGGCAGCCCAGCGAGGGGCCCGCTGAAGCCAACGGGAAGTGTTCGGGCACTCGGGAAGTTCTGATGGGGTCGCCACTCCAGGCTGAGCTGCAGCACACAGACTAATCCTTCCTGCTCCTAAGCTCTTGCTTTGCTCAGCATGTGGGGATCTCAGCCGACAAGGGGCTGCAGGAGGTTAGGGGGCTAGCCCTGCGGCTCTGGGTGCAGGCTTCCCACCATGACTTTGGTCACAAGCGGCGGCAGTCGGTCCCAACCTTGTCCCCAGCAGAAATCGCCCACCACCCGGTAGCTGGGCACTATTTCCCCATATCTGCTCGGGGACTCCCAAGTGCTGGATGCCATCGCTACTGCAGGTCAGGCAGTGGGTACATTGTTGGGTGTGTGTGGGCCGGGGCTAGCAGGGATCTGCGGGTTGGGAGTGAGGGGCACCAGCAGAGCTGTGTGTGGAGCGGTCCGTCTCTCGTGAGTGCTGAATTCCCCATAATCCAGCCAGATATCTTGGGGGGCAAACTCCTGACGTGCACACACAAAAATATGTATTCATCTTCCAGCAGTGCCCAGTGGTGCCGTAGGCAGACTGGGAAGACATGGTCCCTGCCCCAGCGAGCTCCCAAACTCGCATCGGTAGCAGGGGAGGGGCCTGCAATCTGATTCACCCTGTTCAAGCTGCTGCACAACACAAACTACAGGAGAGGAGCGGTGCTGAGGCTGCAAAGCCCAAAACTCAGAAACGCCCGGACGAAGCCTGGCCACGCAACCTCAGCTCGCCCCCCTGGTGCGTCTGCATGACGAGGCAGGCTGGGATCTTGGAATTAGAGACGCTCTTTCCCCAGGAGCCTGCCCTGGCCAATGCCCGCAATGGCTCAGCCCCATCACACCGAGTTTCTCACCAGCCCAGGCTGCCTGGCCCAATCAACCCTTTACCCCAGCCCCAGCCCAGTCTGGTTCTTGTCCCCGCTACGTTTGAGTGGCGCTGCCTCCTTCTCCAACATCTTGGGCATCAGCCCTATTGGGATCCGGGAAGTGGGTGGGCGAAGCCCGTCCACTGCTAAAGGATCCCCCCCAGCCTAAGAGGGGGATCCACAGGACCTGGATACCAAATAATTCCAGGGGACAACTAATGAAATAACAGAGACAGGAGTGCGGTCAAAGCGTCAAATGAAGGGAACTGGATGGGGACACCAAGCAGAGAACCCCGGACAGCGCCCACTGCTCCTCAAAGGCGTCAAGGGAGTCAGAGGACGCCGCCCAGAGGAACTCTGCCCGGAGGCGTGAACGGACCGAGGATCGGAAATATGCCCCACGGTCACAGGAGACTCCATCGGCCAACCTCCTCACTCTGGTTTTATAGATGGCCGTTTTAGCTAGGGCCAGGAGGAGGTTGACCAGGAAATCCTGTGACTTTGTGGGGCCACGGATAGGGAGTGCATAGATAAGAAGATGAGGGGGAAAGTGCAACCAGAAACGTAATAAAATATTGGTGAGGAGCCGGAATAGGGGCTGCAGCCTGGCACACTCCAGATATGTGTGTGCCAGGGTTTCCCTCACGCTGCAAAAGGGGCAGGTGTCTGGGATTGAGGTGAACCGCTCCAAGAACACGCCTGTGCTCACGGCTCCAGCCCAGGGGACGGAAATATGCCCCCACCCAGCACCTCGCGGCAGCTTGTCTCTGCCCCTCACCGCTCTGCACGGACGGCACCATCTCTGCACTGAGTCCTGGCACCACAGCAGCCGGGAGGAGCAATTGCAGGGAAAGTCTTAGTCAGCCCTGCAGCCCTGGGCTGGAGCATGCTCAGTCGCTCTGTGGGGATGGTGCCTGGACTCTCTGGTCTAGTGTCGGAGCCGTGGGGCTGGAGTGTGCTCAGTGCAGACGGAATCTTCTGAGAATTTAGCTGTCAAATGCTAACAAGTCTCTACCGAGCATGTGCAAGCAGGTTTCTTCTCAAAGTCTGGACCAAGTGTTGGTGGATTTTTGCCACGATGGCAAAAGGTAGATCTCTGACACCAGGGCACATTCCCCCCCCCCCCGCTGCCAAATTGCAAGGCCCTGCTCCAAAGCATGGAGATGTTAGCACATTTCAACCAAACAGCTACAGGAATTGGCAGTAAAATGGGCAATCTTAGTCTAATCCTCTGATCTTGTTCTTGGCAGCGGCTGAGTCATTTCTTGCTGAAACGTTCCCCAAAATTTCAGCCGGAAGCAGACGCCAAGCGTGGAGAATTTCAGCCGGACTTGGTAAAATCTGGCAAAGTGATAAGCAACTGACAGCAGGGTCTTAAAATGCAAATGGAAGGCAACTGTCGCTCTCGGTGGGGCTGCCAGGTCTGCGGACAATCTACCCATGGCAAGAGCGGCTGGCTAACGGCTTGTGGACACATGGATGTGAGTCCAGGTGAGGGGAGAGGCGTGGCTTTACTGTGCCGTTCGGGCAGGGCGTCCAGCTAGAGGGGTCACCAGGGACAAGGCCTGGGGTGGTGGTGGAGAAGCGGATGAATATCTGAGCGAGGCTGGGGGGCGGTGGAACACGTCACTGTGAGATAGGGGAGCCAGTGAAGGAGTTTGTAGGGGGTGGCCATGTGGCTGGAGTGCTGGGGGAGGGAGACGATCCTGGCCCTGAATTGGCAAAGGACTCGTGCTGAAGGGCTTCTGCTGAGCCCGATCCCCTAACAGGTGCAGTTTCTAGGGACTGGGCTCAGGGTTGGAGTCAAGGTGGGAGCCAAAGACGGCCTGGGGGCAGATCGCAGAGTCTCACCTTGTGGAGAAGCCGCAGCAAGGCGTGGCCATGGCCGGGATGTGCCAAAGACAAGTCCCTGGGGTTGCGGGGCAGAGTGATGGGGACACTGGTGGAGCTGGGCCCACATGGGAGAATCGGGTCCCCTCCCATCACATAGGGGACTTTGATGGCTTCCTCTTTGCCCTCCTCCCTGGAAGGTGGCTCCTCTGCTCCTGCGGCCCCATCTCCCTGGAGAACCCTCCAGCCCTTCTGCGCTGCCTGCCAGCCAGCTCCTGGTGTCACAGCCTCAGCTGGGTCTGCTAGCCCAGCCTAGTCCCCTCTGGTTGTCACGCCGGACAAGGGGAGACGTGTCTAATTGCATTGAGATGGGGGGCTGGGCACCCCACAAACCCTCGATGCCGTTGCCCAAACTGGCATCACAGCAGGCTGGGTTGGCTTGATCATCCCCTGGGCTGCATCTGGCGGTTCAGAAACCTCACCGGCCTGCAAGGAGCCCTGTGGAATTAGCAATTTATGCCCAGACTGTGACTCGCTCTCATGTGCTCCTTAACGTAGGGGCTTCTCTGTCAGCTGCATTGCTTTACACGGAAGGCAGTTGTGGGGAAGCAGCTAACTGGAATATGGCTCACTGAAGGTCATATGCGTGCACTTATACAACTGGCCGAAAAGTCATGTGGCCGGGTGACTCATCCTATTGGCAAATCATCACTTGGACTAAAATCCAGTGGCTCCTGCCAATAGCACCTTCCATCTGAGACGCTTGAAGCTCTTTACAAATATTCATCACTTAAGCCCTGTGGCTTGAGTATCATTGCCCCATTTTATGGATGGGGAAACTGAGGCATGGGGCAATTTTAGTGATTTGAATAAAATCACACAGCAAGTCTAAGGTACAGTCAGGGGCTCCTAATCCTATGGATTAAGCACCCTGGGAAGAATATCTTCACCCTAAGCAAGGACTAGAACTCAGAGTCCTGGATCATAGGCTCCCCCACTCAGACCCACTAGAACGTGCATCTTCTAGATGCTAGAAAAGGTAGACCAGGGGCTGCTATTCACTCTCTCTCTCCTGAGAGAACAAGGGAACATGCAATGAAAGCGAGAGGCACCAAATTCAAAGTGGATAAAAGGGTTGATACTCTCACACTGGTGGTTATCTAGTTGCAGTGAGTTCCACAGGTTATCATGGAAGCCAAGGGCTTAGCAGGATTCAAGAGCAGATCCGAATGCCGATGGTTATATCAGATGAGATAAGGCCGATGACCCATGGGACAGTCCATCCAGCATCAGTTGTGAGTCCCCCATTTTATGGACTTAGGAGGAACCTGCCCCTGCTGGCAGTTTGTTCCAAAAGGGGGCAGAAGGGGGCTGTTGCTCTGGACCAGCTGGGACTGGCCACGTCTGCGACAGAGCACTGGGCTGGATGGACCCTTCTCTGATCCCGACTGTTTTCCTGCTCTCCGCCACGTTCTGAGTGCCCACAAAACGCCACCGCGAGAGCATGATGCACGTGGACCCTGGCTTCTTGTGCAAACCAGGAGGACACATGCAAGTGAGTGGCAGGACATAGAGATGCCTGCCTTGTGCCCAGCTGGCCGACGGAGATACAAAAGCCCATGGTGACGGTGACAGTCCATCCGCCCAAGGCTCATCCCTAGACCATGTGCCAATGATCACAATCTTCCTCTCCTCCTAGATGAACGGGGTTGCGAAGCTCCACTTTCCCCAAGAGTTGGGGTCCTTAGCTGGCCCCAGATTGGCCAGGTTCACGTCTGCCCCTGTACTTTCAGATGGATACAGGACGGTGCAGAGTCTCCAGCTGGCGTCTGATCACTTAGCTGCCTTGAGTCCAGCTGTGCAGGGCTTCGAAGAGTCATCAGTGCCTCTAGAAGCAGCCGATAGTAGCTTTTCTAGACTGCTGGGCTTTCTTGCTTGGGACTTGCAGGGCTAGAAAAGCCCGCTGCATCCCATTGTGAAGCTGGGAACGTCCCTCTCCTGATGATCTAAAACTCCCTTTCCAGCCCAGCAGGATCACGAAGTAGTGAGGGCGAGATCCACTGCTGCACAGAGGTCTGGTGTGTTGAAAGTAGTCCCAGCTGAGACAGATTAATGGGCAAAGTGTCGGTGAGTCCAAAGGGCAGGACACACTGGGAAAGGATGTAGTAAACCTTGTCACATGGCCCTCTTGTTTCTCATAGCTATGTCATGGCCACAGGTAGGTGGCACACACCGACGCTATGCTAGGACAACATCAATTAGCGTAGAAAATAGGAAATGCTGACATTGCTGAGTATAATCTTAACTCTGCCCTCTTTTTGAGCAGCAAAAGCGCTGTTCGCCGAGTTCTCAACACACGCTTGTACATCACAACCAGAGTGAACCACAACACTCCAAAGCCTTTCCCCGGACTAATTTCCTGCTAACATGCAGCTTTCCAGCCCCAGCCAACCCGCTGCGAGCCCCGGCGGTTATTCCAGGGCTGGGCAGCGCCCAGCACAGTGAAGGCCCAAACACAAGCCTCCCAATGGCAGAGCTGTTTAAAAGCAGATCACCAGGATTTTCTGATGCAATGGGAAGCGTATTTCTTTCACAGCATCAACATTTCCCCCAAACTCCACCCCCAGGCTAAGAGCAGGCCTGGAAAACCTCAGCGCGAGGGTGAAAGTGCTGTAAAGTTACGAGTGACTCTAAACTAGGTGCTGATGGTGCTGCCTTGCTCTAGATCCATATCAGAATTTGTTCCAGTAGACCTGCTCCTGATTTATCCTCATGTAGACAAGAGCCGAATTTGGACCAAGCACACTTGGTGCAGCTTTAACTAGAGGGTTGAAGCTCTCATGTGTACAGCTCTTGCTGTGTTTGTCAGTCTGCAGGGGCTCGTAAGTGGATCTGAGTGAGAATCTGTATGTGTGAGAGAGAGAAGAAATGTGAGAGTTGGGGAACATGTGCAGGTGAAACAAATGTATCAATGTTTATCTGAGACAGGTGACTGTGTTAGCATGTAGGAGGCGTGTACGTGAACACGGGTATTTGACATGTACATTAAGGGCCAGGCAAAAGGGCTTGTATAAAATAAGAACTGATCTGAATCTTGCCCTAAGCCCAAACTGAACCTTTTCTGAGCTTCTGAAAAACCGAGTTCGCGTGTCTTGTGAGCTTCCCCATGGTCCCTGCACTTCATAGTGACGTCCAGCACCCAACACGCAGACGGGACCTGCCATGCAAACTACAGCGAAGCATGTGTCCAAATGACCCAGGGAAGGAGTCGGGCTGTTCCAGGGGGGGTCACCGATCTGCAGTGACCATGCTGATTGAAATGGCACGCCTTTGGGTTTACACCTGGGGGGACAGCGCGGAATCCAGTCCAGTGTGCAGTGGAGCAAGTAAAGGAGCGGGTCCGACGAGAACGAAGGGGGGGAGTGAGAAATGAAGGGGCTGGTTTACAGGAGGAGAGGAGTCAGCCAGGACGAGACACATAAAGCAGGTAAAAAGGCCGAGGGGTTGAAATGTTGTGGATGGTGAAAGGTTTCCTGCTGGGCTCAATGCCCAGCATTAGGACATGAGATTATTAGCTGTCCAGCGCTACCTTTCTCCCGCACCTGGGAGCACCTATAATTAACCCCATCATGCCCGACCTCTCTGTGACCTGCAGAGTTCAGGGAGCCGCCAGCTAGAGAGAGGGAGCAGAAGAAATAGCCATGAAAGGGAATGAGGGGGAAAGTGAGCCGGAGAACAAGGGGAACCTTTTCCCCAGCCCCCTGCCCCCTTGCCGGGGGACCAGTTCTAGTTATTCTGAGGTAACCAGAGTGATTTACTTTATTTTGTCAGGAGAAACCTGCCCCGACCACTCGATCCAGCTTTCCTGAAGCCATGCACGTCCCTGGGACGTCCCTGCAGAGTCCCAGAGAACAAGAGCCCGGAGCAGGATGGCTACTGAAGGTAAAACACCCCTTTCGAAGAAAGTGGGGTACCAGTCTCAGCCCAACTGGCGGTAGCTCAGCGTGCAATTCCACGCCTTCTCGCTGGCCCGGGTAAAATCCCGCCACAACTCGGGGCTGCTGGCACACTTTGTTCAGTGGGGGCTCTGAGAGCAAACCGCAAACCCTGGCTGGGGTGGGAACCGCTTCAAGCCAGGGGGGCTGCACCTAGGGAAATGCTGTCCCAGGAGGTAGTGGGACAGACAGCACCTGTCTGACGACTGGCTCAGCCCAGGTTGATTTCATTGGGCAGCCACTCCCCCGTCTTGAAAGCAAGCTGCGCCTTGGGGCAGGAAGGTGACACTTTTTTTTAAACCATTCCAATTTTCCCCCCTGTTTCATCAGCCAACAGACTCAGCCATAGGGGAGTGGGGCAGGCTGCTTGGCCATGGAAGAAAAGCCCCGGGGCCTTCATTTTCTGGCCTGGCTAAACCATTGTCCACGGTTACAGTAGCCAGCCAAGGTCAGTGCCCCCTGTGTGAGGGGCTGGACAGACAGTCACGACCCTGAAGGGATTCTGTTTGAAATACCCCGGGCAGATAAATGGTGGAAGGAGAAACAGAGACACAGAGTGGGGTGGTGGCTCGCGCAGGTCTGGGGCAAAAGCAGAAACAGGCCACAGGCTAGTCCAGTGCTCTAGCCACTGGACCAGGCTGCCTTCCCCCAAAGCACTATCAATCCGTCCAGAGTATAAAACTCAGCCCAGAGAGCACCACCGTGGCCATGCCCCTGGCATGTGTGCTGCCGTCTGGGGTCCGGCTCTGCCAGAGCCTGAACCTGCCCCCCCGGGCACTAATCACCTGACTGCTGCAGACCTCAATGGTTCAAGCTGGAGTCCAGAGTGGGGTGGGGGTCTCTGCTGTGGGGAACATCCCAGCATAGACCTAGCCCTTTGACATTCCCACAGCCATTCAAGGAGGATAACCCAGGTGTTCCTCTGAGTGTCTAGGGCCCCCGATGGCTTCGGTCCACAGCAGGTACCGCAACCTTCTCCCAGTCAGTGGGGGGAGCAAGGACGCTTTAGCTGGGATGCTGCAGCTGGTGTTCGGGATCCCGGGGCCTGAGAGGGGGATAATGTCGGAGCAAGTCGCACGAAGTGATAATGTCGGAGCAAGTCCCCTCTGCCTGACCTTCATCTAAGTGTGGGCAGAGTGTCAACGGGCGAGTCGGTTCTTCCCCGGAGGGCCAGACTGACGTACGCTAGCTAAGGATCTGGCCCATGTTGTTTTATTCTAGCATCTGGTCCACACACAACTGCTGTTGGCTCGGGACTAATTCCTCCTTGCAGGGCCAGGCGTGAGGACCCAGGGTGGGCCGTGTAGCGCTTGATATTCTTGCATGACGATTTGTGGTTCTACACTGAGTGTTAGTGTTTGGTCACATTGTTTGCAGTTGGATTATTTTTTAAAATTAAAATCTTTTTTTTTTTAAAGCACTGAAAAAACAGCATTGGCTGACTCTTCGCCCTGATCTACGTTCTCCCCCTAATCTCCCCGTGCCGGCACTGCCAACACACACAACACGGCCCCTCACAATAATACGAGCCATCTTTTAGATGAGACGCAAAATCCAGACCCCACTACCATCCAAGACCCTGTAGCACTCTCTCTGAGAGTGGGGTGCTAAATGTGATGACCTGACCAAATTCCAACAGGAGTAATCATATTCTGGGTAAATGCCCATGGATTTAAATGGGGCCACAGTTTCACTCTCTGTCCACTTTATCCCCCATGCAGTTTCAATGGCATGCAGGGTTTCTTATCACTTTCCATCTGAAATACACTGCAGGGTGATACTGTTCCAGGCTGCTGTGCTCCTCCCCAGAGCTGGCTGCACCAGTGTGCTTTGCGGTTGCCATCGCTAGCTCAAGGGGCTGTGCTGAAGTATAGCACTGCTAGTTTTAGGATGATAAGGGTAAGCCGAGATCAAGACACAGAGTGATGCGTTAAGCAACAGACTGAGAAATAGCCAGGAGGAAAAAAGGTAAATCTGTCAGTCACCATGGGAGGCTGCCTCCAGGAGAATAAATGTTTGCCATTGCATACCTGGGATCTGTGTACACCCTGCCCTAATAAATGCTTGCGGATGCCTATATGCCCTGTACACCATCCCCTGCAGCAAAATTCCAGTGCAATTGCGTCTCTGTGTCCCTTGAGCTCCTCCTTCCCTTGTAGACAAATACAGTAGGTCCTACTGAAATGCTACAGAGTAAAGGGCCAGATCCTTCAGTGCTGCTCTGCTGATTGAAACCAGGATCAGTTTCTCCCAAACTTTCCTGCCACTGTCTGGGCTGCAACCTGCCCTTTCCTGGCGAAGGGGACCCAGCGGTGGTCTAAGGCAGCTCTGGCTGGGAGGGCAAGGGGAGGGAGAGGGGGAGGCGAGCTTTATGTTTGGGGTCAGGAGAGTGTGACAATGTGGAGATGAATCGCCTCAGAGCATGAATTATGGCCCGGGCTGCACAGCAGGGGCTGGAATCCAAGCACTTAAAAGCGGATAAAGACGGGCTCGGCAAAATTCTTCCTAGATTGAAATAGTTCATGTTTCGACAGATCCCTGGGCTTTCCAAGGCTGGGTCCCGGCTGCGGCTCCTGTCATGAATCCCCCACCCCCCCGCCAGGATCCTGCCTTGCAGTCTGTGCCTTTGATGCAGGGACCATTACAAATGGGGGGTTTGTCCCTGCTGCTCCAGGCCAGGGCAGGCTCAGGGGGGGTCGCCTCATGCTAGCCCCCGCCTTTTAATTAAAGTGGACTTATTGGAGGGAAGACAGGAGCAGGCAGGGAGGGGAGGGGACTCGGTGATGCCCCCAGGCTTGCAAAGGCGCCGATCCAGGGGGGCAACCCCTGAAGCCCTTGCACAGCTGCTACTCACACCTTGCTCAGCCCATTGCCTCCAACGGTCTGTGGACTGATCCCAGCTCCACCAATATAAACCCTGAGTAACTCCCCCACCAGCAGTGTGAACCCTGAGTAACCCCCCCAACGCCCGAGTAACTCCCCCACCAGCAGTGTGAACCCTGAGTAACCCCCCCAACGCCCGAGTAACTCCCCCACCAGCTGTGTGAACCCTGAGTAACCCCCCCAACGTCCCAGTAACTCCCCCACCAGCCATGTGAACCCTGAGTAACTCCCTCAACACCTGAATAATGCCCCCAACACCAGAGCAAATGCCCCACCAGCTGTGTGAACCCTGAGTAACTCCGCCAACACCCGAGTAACTCCGCCAACACCAGAGTAACTCCCCTAAAACCAGAGTAACTCCCCCACCAGCTGTATAAACCCTGATTAACTCCCCCAACCCCAGAGTAACTTCCCCAACACCCAAGTAACTTCCTCAACCCCAGAGTAACTCCCCTAAACCAGAGCAACTGCCCCACCAGCTGTGTGAACCTGAATAACTCCTCCAACGCCTGAGTAACTGCCCCAACACTCATGAATAACTCCCCCAGCAGCTGGATAAATTCGGAGAAACTCCACCAATACCCCTGCAGCTCCCGAGTAATGCCCCCAGCAGCTGTGTAAGCGGGGGCTATGCGGCAAGCAAGGCAATTGCCCCCCCCCCGACTTTTCACAGGTTTATATGCTCCACTCCTTCCGATTTTGCAGGATACGATTTAATCGGATGTAAGCCTGGATGTGCTGACACAACTTTCCCCCATCCCCTCCCGAAGAACGTCCCTGAACCGATGCCCCTGTGTGTAAACGCCGCGCTACTCCGCCGAATAGTCGCTGGGTAAGCCTCACCTAGCTCCCCGGATTCCAGCAGGTCTGACTCCGGATTGACACCGGCGCGGCTGAGGGCAGAAGCCGGCAGGTCTCGGGCTGGGAGTCTCCGCTCCCCCCTGTCCCGGAGGTGAGCGCTCCTTGGCCACGGGGCTCCGGGAGAGTGGCCAGGGGCTGGGGCGGAGGAGACCCCACGCTGCCGCCGTCCCGTCCCGCCCGGGTCCCGGCTACTCACCACCAGAGCCCGATGATGTTGGCGGGGCAGAGCAGGATGAAGAACAGCCCCAGCTGGGTGCGGGACGGGGGCAGCATCCTGGAGCGCGGCGGGGCGCAGGTAGAGCGCGGCGAGCTGCCACCCGCGGTCCCCGGCTGCCTTGTCCGGGGCGGCGCGGGGCTCCGGGGCTGGAGCGGGCGGGCGGCGCGGAGCCAGGGGCTGGGGCAGGCTCGCAGGCGGCTCCGGAGGAGGAGGGACCGGGCTGCGAAAGCATCTGCCTCCGCCAAGGAAACCGGAGCCCGAGGGGACGGGGCGGAGGGCGGGGGGGCGGGATGGCGAGCGCCAATTCCGGGAGCGCAGCGATTGGGATCGGCCGCCGGCACCGAGCCCCGGGGCACCGAGCCGCGCCGGGCGGAGCGCAGCGCCCCAGCCCCGGGAGCGCCCAGCCTGGCGGAGCGGTGCCCGGCCCCCCGGACCCAGCCTGACGGAGCAGTGCCCGGCCCCCCGGACCCAGTCTGGCGGAGCGGGGCCCGGCCCCCGGACCCAGCCTGGCGGAGCGGTGCCCAGCCCCTCTGGCGCAGTTTGGCAGAGTGGTGCCTGGACCCCCGAACCCAGCCTGGCAGAGCGGTGCCCAGCCACCCAGCCCCAGCCTGGCAGAGCGGTGCCTGGGCCCCCAAACCCAGCCTGGCAAAGTGGTGCCTGGACACCCAGCCACAGCCTGGTGAAGCAGTGCCCAGACTCCTGGTCCCAGCTTGGCAAAGTGGTACCCAGCTCCACGTCCAAAGCCTGGCAGAGCGGTACCTGGCCCCAGGGCCCCAGCCTGGCAGAATGGTGTCCGGCCCCCTGGCCCCAGCCTGGCAAAGCGGTGTTCAGCCCCCTGGCCCCAGCCTGGCAGAGTGATGCCCGGCCCCCTAGCCCCAGCCTGGCAGAGTGGTATCCGGCCCCCAGCCCCAGCCTGGCAAAGAGGTGCCCAGCCCCCCGCACCCCGCCTGGAATAGTGGTGCCCGGCCCCCGGCCGCACCATGGCAAAGCAGTTCCAGCCCCATGGCCCCCACCTGCCAGAGCAGTGCCCGGACCCTCTGGTCCCTGCCTGGCAGAGCAGTGCCCGCCCCCATGGCTGCACCATGGCAGAGTGGTGCCCGGCCCCATGGCCCCAGCCTGGCAGAGCAGTGCCCGGACCCCCTGGTCCCAGCCTGGTAGAGTGGTGCCAGCCCCCACGGCCGCACCATAGCACAGCGGTGCCCGGCCCCATGCCCCTGCAGTGCCCAGCCCTGAGGAGTTACTCCCAGTGAGCTCTGATAGGCCGGCCAGCCATTCGGAGCCCTACTTAGCCAAGCTGGCCCAAAGCATTGAGAGCACTTCAGGGCTGAACCAGCCCTTCTGTCCTGAGCTGCTGGCCAGGCTGCAGGGTGCTTCAGAGGTGATCCACCCCCTTAAGTCCCCTTAAGTCCTCCAAATTTGTTAGTCTCTAAGGTGCCACAAGTACTCCTTTTCTTTTTAAGTCCTCCAAGACACTGACCAGAGATTTTCCTGGCTCCCAGCGTCCCTGCTCCCCCTCCCTGTGGGATATCCCTGGAACCTGCCCCCCCCCCCAGCCGCTTTCGAGGGGAGGGTTAGAACGTGAAAGGAGGGAGACGAGAGGAAGGTGGAAAAGAGCGAGTGCGAGGAAGAAAGGGAAAGGGGACAGCCCAGTGCAGGAGCAAGGGGAATCCCTGGGGGCTGGTGGAGAATCCGGCTCAGGAGATGGGAGACCCGATGCTCCTCTGGTCCCTCCGGTCCCCTCTCATCGCTCCCCCATGACCCCCCAGCAGGAGTGGCTCCTACAGAACCTTGGCTGCTCCTTTGTCTTGTTTGAATTGCCCGAGCCCCTAGGGGATAATTCCCCGGGGTGGATCCATCTCCCTGATGCGGCGCGGCCCTTCCCCGGGGGATGACACCCCAGATCTCCCTCACAAAGTTGGGCCAATTTAAGGTGGGTGTGATTTTTAAACTGATACAAGGCAGTGCACCAGGCTGTGTGGACGTTCTTATTTCAGTTTAGTTTCAGACCAGGTTTAAACTGAACCAGGAGTTTCCACTTTTCTTCATTTGTGGACCCCTCAACAATTTCAAATGGGCTTGTGGACCCATCGTCGGAGGGCCCCTGGGGGCCACAGACCTCGGGTTGAAAACCACTGAGCTGAAGTGAAGTGAAGCGAGCTGCTCATCCACTGCTGGAGTTCACCCTGGGAACTGCCGGGCGTGTGTGCAGAGCCAGCGCCGTATCTCTGCTCTGGGCAGTGTAGACTCTTTTGCAGCCATATCAAGGTCAAGGTCTTGGTCCTTATCTTCAAGCACTCAGTGGCCAGGACTCCCAGGATCAAACCCAGCCCATTGTTGACAGCTTCACTCTTCCAGCACCATGGAGCACTCAGGGAGTCAGGGAGGTGGGCACCCCGGGGGCTGGGGAACCAGGGAACAGGGGGTGGGTTCCTAGCCATGGGGCGGGGCAGGGTGCACACTATGTGGCGGATGGGGAGGTTGAGCATTATACTTTGTGGGAATGGGCACCTGGCATCGGATGCGGACTGTGGATGACAAGTCTGCTCCTCTGGCCCCGTGGGACATTCTGCCATCTGGGCAGAAGACAGAGGGTCCTTGGGGGCCAATCCCAGATTGCAGAACGAGCTCCCCTCAGAACCAAGGACCAGCCCAGCCCTGCTCCACGTGCCAGGTGCATTCTTCCCCCAGCCTCCTCGCCTGGAAACACCACGCGACGTGAGCATTGAAACAAGCAAATCCTGCAAGAACAAACCAGTTCCTTGCACGCACGGCTCTCCCCACGGGGACAGGATGAACCACATCTTGACTGCTGTCAGTCACGCCACTCAGTGCACCATTGGAAGGTGCCCAGATGAGTAGGGTAAGAACACACCAGTACCAGCCCCTGCCTAGCTCTCCGCTCTCCCTGCCAGTGAAAATCAGGGTTTACCCTGCATTTTCCCAGGCAAATCCCATGTTGTTCTTTCCGGCCCGGCTGTCTATCCTGGCTGGGTCCCTGTACGGCTCTCTCCTCCCCATTTAGTGCCCTCTGCACATTTTGGGACCATTCTGATTCCCCATCCATGAGAAGCCCTGGCCTAGCAAGGCCCCTGCAGGCCCCTCTCTCGTCCCGATACCGCCTTCTTCGCTGCTACCCCTTCTTCCCCCTCTCTTGGCCAGGTGTCGGTGCCCAGCCGCCCGATTGGAAGCTGTTTGGAGAACAGGATCCCGCGCATCACCCTAAACTCCACCATGTGCCGTCAGTGATTCCCTTTTGCAATCCTGCCCCTGGCCAAGCAGACGAGTTGGTCTGGGGAGCCTGACTTCCCAGTGCCCCGTACTGGGTTTACAAAGGAGCCAGTGGCGCCATGGTGCCAGGCCCATGCTCAGAAGGGGCCCCGGCCACCCCATACTCATTATTTCTTCTCTTCCCTCACCCCCTGGGGCCCGATCCAGCAATATCAAGACACACGTGACTTCAGTGCCCCTGGGGTCAGCTGCTCCCCTCCCCCCAGCACTCCGACTGAAATGGGTCAGAGTTTGGGGCAGCTAGAAGTGGGAAATTGGGTGAGCAATGACAGATGGCGCTAGCTCAGCGTCTCCCCTGACGCCACGCCCTCTCCCTAGTCCTGCTGCCCCCAAACATGGCCTCACTTGCCAAGCGGGGCATGTGCATGGGGTGGCTCAGACAACAGCCCAGCAGAGCTGCCGGAGCGTGGCTTTCGGAAGGGCGGGCGCAGAGCTCCGTCCTGGATTCCAGGGGCCCGAGTGCCGCTCCGGGCTGCTGGGGCAGCACCACGCCCCTGATCAGATCTGGGTGGGCCTAGGTGCTAGGTGGGTGGCTTGGGGTCTGCAAGGCAGGCAGATGAGCCTGTCGGCCTAGAGCGTGTCACGGGAGGGCTGGCCCTTTAGGAGGAGTTGGGCTTAGCCTCCCCTCCTGGGACGAGTTACCTGCTTGCCAGGTGATGGGGGAGAGGCCAGAGATCAGCTGCTTGCCTGGGCTGATTTGGCTTGAGAACTCAACCCGGCCCTGAAGCCAGGGTCTGCAACTCCACTGCTGTTGGGAGCTGCGTTCGATGCTTTGGCTGCCCATCTGGCCCCACCAGTTCATGTGAGGTTTGCTCTCCTAATACTTGCCCTGTTTGACTGCCAGAGAAGCCACTGCCGGGGTTTCTCTCCTGTCCCTTGTTTGAACAGCAGCAGGACCCCAGCTTTTCTCCAGGCTCCCACGGCTGCCCCCAATCCAGAGCGTGACCAGAGAGCAAGTGTGACAAATCGGGACCCTTTTCTTTTCAGGGAAGGGGTATCGTTGCATAAGGCAAAGCCCCTGATATATTGACGTGTAGTCCCCCTACCGTGTAGGGCGTTGCTAACTCCTCTCCGCCTGTAGGACTCCAACGTCCCCCTCCTCGCCAGAGGATCTCGCTGTGTTCCCAGCTTCCCCGCATGCCTTTACCTGCTCTTTGTCTGCAACTTCTTCCCCAGGGGAATGGGTCTGTCGCTGCACTTTTAAAACATGCACCCACCTCCGAGACAAACTGCAAAGGACCCAGATGCCCCTGGAGTCTTTGCTGGGATGTCTGGGCGGTTTTCTCTGTCGCCACGGTCCTGGGGCTCGCTATTCAAACTCAGAGCAGCAGGATAATGACCAGGGCGGGGGGGCTCAAGAGACAGAAGTAGATCTGTATCCTCCCCCAGAGTGGTCCAGTTAATCCCCACCAGAAGGCATCTAGCCCGCTGAGTTTTTGCATCCACCAGGCTCTGGGCCAAGGCAAGGCCAGAGGCGGAAGGGGCATGGGAGGGGGCTCGCAGGGCTGTGGCATGGTAGCACTCATCACACGGGGGGCTTCACTTTCAGGCTATCCGGACAGAGGGGAGGCCCAGGAGTGCTGAAATATGAGCTACGTCTCGTGCTGAAAAGCTCCCCCCCAGCTCTTGGCATTCTAAGCCATTTTAGTATCTGCCATAAAGGGACCACGGGGCAGGTGAAAACCGTTTATCTGATGTACTAATGGCAGAAAAATCCCTTTGATTCCTTCCACGGGGGGGAGTTCAAAGGGGAAAAGAGCCAAAGCCTGTTCAGCAGAGCAGCAGGTGCGTCCGATTGCAATCCATCATGTCTGCATCAATGGGGGGGGGCGTTCAGCACAGGCCCCCGCACCTCCCTCCCTGCAGCCCCCGTGCCTGGGCAGCCCCCCAGATATCCCCGGGGAATGGTATCAAGTGACCGGAGCATATCTTGGGATTCCAGTTTGGTGTGAAACAGCAGGGAACTATCAACCTCCGCGCTGGGATTAAAAGGGGGAGCGGGATTGCTACTGAAAGACAGATATGCATTGGGGGATACCAGCACGTCACAGGTGGGGGAGGGAGTTGTATCAGCACCGGGGAGATGGGTGAATGGGATCACCATGGGTTTATATTTATTTATTCATGAGTGATTCTGTTCTCCCCTCCACATCAGACCTGAGCCCCTCCTGGACATGAATGAACGTAGCCTCCTGTGAGGCAGGGCGGGGTCATTATCCCTATTCTGCAGATGGGGAAACTGAGGCATAGAGAATCAGGGACTTATCCACAGTCACTGACCCACAGTCTGGAACAGATCCCAGATCTCCTGTGCATTTAAGGCCAGCCTTTCTAAAACAGAACAAACTGATATCCAAAGGGCCAGATCCTTATCTGCCTTCGGTCGCCACCCCTCCGTCCATGGAGCTCAGCTCACTGCTGCCAGCAGAGGAGCTGGCCGTAGACTGAGGGGGGACAAAGGGATGTGGAGAGAGACCAGTCATTTGCCATCCACCCACAGCACCGACTGAGCAGATCCGGTCCTTTGTCTCTGGCTTGTTCCTGTCTCTCCCCTCCCAGCCCTCTTCCCCCCGTCTTTTGTGTTATTGCAAATTATAAAACAATTTTGTCCTGCCGTCCCGCATTCTTTTGCCTCCTGCAAGAATTTTAATGTATTTATTTTTGCTATCGGGGAGAGCGCCGTGTTCCTAAGTCGCCCCTGCAAAGCGAGGACCGGCCGCTTGATGACCCCTAGGGCAGGGGACTTCCAGATTTGTCTCTGCCTTGGTAAAGCATTTCCCCAATGGAGATGCTTCATAATACTTTGGCCACAGAGCTCAGAGGCAGAGGAGTTGCTGGGCTCTTAAAGAGTTATCAGCTATTAATTGAGTTATTAATTGAGTTATTAATTGCATGAAGCACAGTGAAGTGCTGTAAAAGTGTTTGGTGTTATTAGTCATTGTTATGCTGACGAGCAAAGTAAGCTGGGAGGGATCCCAACCCCTAAATGCAGCCACTTCTTGGGTGGGACTTGGCAGCTGGTTAACACAGTTTGGGACAGGAAGTGAAGATGAATCCCCCGTTGAAAATTCAGGGAGCATTTAGGAATGTAAATATCCTCGTCTTGCAAAACAAGACCCCAAGAGGTTGGGGCCTTGGTTTTAAATCTCCTCTGAAGTACAGCCCTGCCCGCCCACCCACCTTGGGACTGGTTTTAGTGCTCACTTTACAAAGACAGCCCCAGGGGGGCTGGAACAATTTGTATAGTGGGGTGCTGAGAGCCATTGAACCAAACTGTAAACCCTGCGTATCAGTGGTTTACGAACTGCGGGTCGCAACCCAGTACTGGGTCACGGCATGGAAGGCGCTGAGTCCCGGTCCCGTAGGCGGTGTTACCCAGCTAAGACAGGCTAGTCCCTACCTGTTCTGACTCCACGCTGTGCCCCGAAGCGGCCAACAGCAGGTCCGGCTCCTAGGCAGGGGGGCCATGGGACCCCGCACACTGTCCCCACCCCAAGCATTGGCTCTGCACTCCTGGCCAAGGGGAGCTGGGAGGGGCGATGCCTGCGGGTAAAAGCCACCTGGAGCCACTTGCGTACCTCCACCTAGGAGCTGGACCTGCTGCTGCCTGTTTCCAGGGCACAGTGCAGTCCGTGGCGCCAGGACAGGTAGGAAGCCTGCCTCTGCACCCCAGCTGTGCTGTTGACCAGGAGCTGCCCAAGGTAAGCCCACGTCCCAACCCCACCCCCCAATCCCGTGCCCCAGCCCTGAGCCCCCCTCAAACCCGGAGCCCCTTTCTGCACCCCAAATCCATCATCCCTGGCCCCATCCCAGAGCCTGCACCCCCAGCTCAGAGCCCTGACCCCCTCCTGCACCCCAGCCCTGAGCTCCCCCCAAACCCAGAGCCCTCTCCTTCATCACAAAGCCCTCATACCCAGGCCCAGCCAACAGCCCTCACCCCGCACTCCAACCCTCTGCCCCAGCCCTGAGCCCCTCCCACACCCCAAACCCCTCATCCCCTGCTCCATTGTGTCACGGGCATCAAGAATTTTCTTCAGCTGGGTGGCCAGAAAAAAATGTTTGAAAACCACTGCTGTATATGATAGAAACCATTGCAAGCCAGGGGGTGTGGCAGCACCCCCAGCACCCTGAGCTCCAGCACCTCCAGATGGCACCCTCTGCAGAGTCACCAGCACCCCCATGGAGTTAGCCCGGGGTCACCCCCACGGCTCCCTGCAGCACAGAGCCCCCCCGAGCACCACTCTGGAGTCTGCACAGACCCAGAGAGGACAGCGCCTCCTATAGGATCCCCAGTGCACTGCCCCCTGTTGGCCAGGGGTGTCCCGGGCACCTTTTCCCACCATCACCCCAGCTTCGCTTGCGAGAGCTGCCAGGGCGGTAGGCCAAGGTGGTCTGGCTGTTTGCAGGGACTCGCCCGCCTTGCAACTGCTCCGCAGCCGGAGGGAGGAAGGGAAACAGGCCATCCCCGCGGGGGGAAAGCGCGGCCAGATCCAACCCAAACAGCCGGCCGTTCTGCAGGCACATACTTTCCCATCATTTCTCTCTCCTCTATTACCATGGCCGCTGGTGATTAAATCCAGGGTGGCCCCATCACCGCCCCGCTGCCTGCCCCTGCAGTGAGGTCATAGACCCGTGTTTGTGACATCCCCGCCGTCTCCATGGCAGCGTGCTGTGATGTCATCAGCATGGGGTTGCGGCCCTCCCGGCAGGAGGAGAATGATCTTATTAAAACAACAGGATCCCGATGCAGGCAGCACAGAGCAGCAGCCGCCAGGGCATTCCAAGGCAAAACACTGCCTCCGCCCAAGGGGGAGAGTCTGGGGGCAGACCCGGGTCGGGGGTTGAGTCCCCAGTTCACCCAGTGGCTGCCCACGGGATGCCAGCCCTGCTGTCTTGCTCCCGTTTTTTTCTCATCCCCTGTCACTGGAAAGTCTGGGCCACTTCCGGCCATTTGTGGCTGTACCTTTTTCTCTCTCGCATTCATGCCTTGTTTCAGAGTAGCAGCCGTGTTAGTCTGTATTCGCAAAAAGAAAAGGAGGACTTGTGGCACCTTAGAGACTAACAAATTTATTTGAGGATAAGCTTCCGTGAGCTACAGTATCCGATGAAGTGAGCTGTAGCTCACAAAAGCTTATGCTCAAATAAATTTATTAGTCTCTAAGGTGCCACAAGTCCTCCTATTCATGCCTTGGACACTGGAGTAGGACGAATCTCTCCTCCCTCCCGCTGGCTGCCAGTCAGGCCGGTGGTTCTGGGTCCAGATTCTGCTTCCTGCCACTTCCAGAGCTAGTTTACGGACCCGGACTGTTCTGGGGAAGAGCCTTCCTGTGGGGAGGTCACCTACCAGCATGCTAGGGCTGGGGCTGCTGCCCGGCCATCACCGGCTCTGGGGTGTTTCTGAAAGCCCCACTTCCCAGCAGGGAGACACTCCGCTCTCGTTTTACAAGGAAACTCAATGTTTGCAGCCTCGCTGGCTGCAGAGCAAAGCTGGAAAATAAGCTCCCTACGAGCTCAAAAACCAGAGGGCAAAGAAGCCCCCGTGTTTATTTTAAAAAATCATGTGATGTTTTAAAGCCAATTTCATGGGGAGGGGGCGCAGTGATTTTTGGCCTCTTGGGTGGATTTTGCTCTGCACACACCAGTGATTCGTCCCCCGTCCTCCCACGGTGAGACCCCATTCCCCAGCCTCCTGCTGCTCCAGCCGTTTCACACCGTGAAGTCTGGTGAATTTGCACCTAAGAGGCACTGGTGGATCTTGCTGTAACGTGGCTTTAAATAACACAGGTCCAGCCTACCTCCCCCATCTAGCCTCTGGCTTTTGCCCTAGACTCTGCTTCTGGGGAAATCTCCACCTTCCCATGGAGGTGTAGCAACAAGTATGGCCGGGGCATACAGGGCTGCATTAATGAAAGCATGGGGGATGGGAAGGGTCCCCTCCAGGCAGTCTACAAAGAAGATTGATCTTGGGCCAGCTTTGGTGCCGTTGTGACTCAAGACTCAGCAAGGCCTGGCATGAATATGGGATAAATAAATTCAGTGTCAGAGTGGAACTGGGCCCGACAGGTGCCTGCAGGATTGGGTCCTACGGGAGGGGATGGTTAGTGACCCTCGTGGGAAGGGGAATTGTGATAGACAGGAAAGAAGGGTGGCAAAAGTACAAGCTGGAGAATCAGGACTCCTGGGTACCATTCCCAGCTCTCCCAGAGCTGCCTTGAGCAAGTTCCATCCCCCTCTCCGTGCCTCAGTTTCCCCCTCATTGCCATGGGGATGCTGACCCTGAGGGGCTGAGAGTTGACAATGGTAAGTCCAACCAGGGGCCAGGGTCTGGCTGCCAGATTGTCTGGGGCAGGGTGAGGCTCAGCACCAGGCTTTTCCTTACTAACTCCGACCACAGGATCCACCAGTGGAGCAGGATCCAGGAGAAGCCAGGGGCACAGCATGCGGGTGGCAGGCCCTGATGGCAAGGGTCACGATTTCAGGGTGATGCTGGCGGAGCTCAGGAACCAAAGGCAGGGCTGGCACCGTTGCCAGGGGGCCATTGGCTGGGTCATTTGCTCCATGTGGGTGAGGGAGGGGGCCAGCTGGTCTCCCCGCAGCCCAGAGATCGGCACAGAGGGGCGAGGGCCAGACGGCGTCTCCTCTCTCCCCAGGGCAGCATCGGGCCAGCCACTGCGGGCGTCTGCAGCTGGGGCTTATCAGGGGCATGAGCCCGTCCATGTGGGGCCAGGTGGGTGGCACTGTTGGCGGGAGGTGACTCAATCAGCAGACGAGGGCCTGTCTCCAGATCACAGTGGCTGCCCAGCGCTGACGGGGACGCTTCCTGACTTAGACAAGGCTGTGGCCACAGCCTGTGGCCCCAGCCCCCTCCCTTGCCCCTCACCCCACGTCCTCTGCCCCGGGACACACACACTACTAGCACCCCACAACCGCCGCACGCAGCCCCATTGCTGTCCAGACACCCCACAACCACCACCACACACACCTCTATACACCCACCCATTCACCTCTCCATACCTGGCTTGGCTCTCTGGACATGCACACCCCTCACTACACTCACACACACACTGTCCATCACCCAGCCCCATATATTTCTCATCAAACTCTCCCCACTGGTCACAGCCCTGCACAACCCCCAGCCCACCCCCCCATTCAGCCCTCACACACTCCCCCGAACAGAGCCACGCGGCCATTCTCCAGCTGGCACCTGAACGAAGCTGCCATGTGACCGGCTGCCAGGGCTTGAGATGAGACCCGGATAGGATCCCCAGCGCCAGGTGCTCCTGATGAGCTCTGCTTGTGAAGGATTTTGTGTCATCTCCACCCACAAGCCATGCCCCAGAAGGGCGACTGGAGTGAGCGGCTGGGTGCTGTGCTGAGAGACTGCCAGCGCAGGGGTGGTTTAACCCCCCATTAAATACCTGTGTGCCCCCTGCCTTTCCCCAACAGGACTCGAGCCCTGCTCCACCCCATCCCACTCCAAATCCTGCCTGTCACCCAGCCCAGGGCCGGCTCTAGGTTTTTTGCTGCCCCAAGCAAAAAAATTTTTGGCCAGCTCCCCTTTTTGGCCAGAATGCTGCCCCTGCAAATGTGCCGCCCCTGCAAATGTGCCCATAGGCACCGACTCCATGGGTGTTCCAGGGCTGGAGCACCCCGGGGAAAAATTGGTGGGTGCTTAGCACCCACTGGCAGCTCCCCGTGCACCCCCCCACCCCAGCTTGCCTCCGCTCCGCCTCCTCCCCTGAGTGCACCGCTGCCTCTCTGCTTCTGCCCCTTCCCTCCCAGGCTTGCCGCAAACAGCAGGATTGGGCCCTAAGGGAGGCTCTGGGACTGCCCCGGGCAGACAGGGAAGAATTGGTTGGGAAAGTAGAAGTGGGTGGCAACCAGGGCAGTGGTGACCATGAGATGGTCGAGTTTAGGATCCTGACACAAGGAAGGAAGGAGAGCAGCAGAATACAGACCCTGGACTTCAGAAAAGCAGACTTTGACTCCCGCAGGGAACTGATGGCAGGATCCCCTGGGAGGCTAATATGAGGGGGAAAGGAGCCCAGGAGAGCTGGCTGTATTTTAAAGACGCCTTATTGAGGGCCCAGGAACAAACCATCCCAAAGTGCAGAAAGAATAGCAAATATGGCAGGCGACCAGCTCGGCTTATCAGTGAAATCTTTGGTGAGCTTAATCACAAAAAGGAAGCTTACAAGAAGTGGAAACTTGGACAGATGACTAGGGAGGAGCATGCAGGGGTGTAATCAGGAAGGCCAAAGCACAATTGGAGTTGCAGCTAGCAAGGGATGTAAAGGGTAACAAGAAGGGTTTCTACAGGTATGTTAGCAACAAGAAGAAGGTCAGGGAAAGTGTGGGACCCTTACTGAATGGGGGAGGCAACCTAGTGACGGATGATGTGGAAAAAGCTGAAGTACTCAATGCTTTTTTTGCCTCGGTCTTCACAGACAAGATCAGCTCCCAGACTGCTGCACTGGGCAGCACAGCATGGGGAGGAGGTGAGCAGCCCTCAGTGGTGAAAGAACAGGTTAAGGGCTATTTAGAAAAGCTGGACATGCACAAGTCCATGGGGCCAGATGCAATGCATCTGAGGGTGCTGAGGGAGTTGGCGGATGTGATTGCAGAGTCATTGGCCATTATCTTTGAAAACTCATGGCGATCGGGGGAGGTCCTGGACGACTGGAAAAAGGCTAATGTAGTGCCCATATTTTAAAAAGGGAAGAAGGAGAATCCAGGGAACTACAGATTGGTCAGCCTCACCTCAGTCCCTGGAAAAATCATGGAGCAGATCCTCAAGGAATCAATTTTGAAGCACTTTGAGGAGAGGAAGGTGTTCAGGAACTGTCAACATGGATCCACCAAGGGTAAGTCACGCCTGACCAACCTGATTGCCTTCTATGATGAGATAACTGACTCAGTGGATATGGGGAAAGCAGTGGACATGATAATACCTTGACTTTAGCAAAGCTTTTGATACGGTCTCCCACAGTATTCTTGCCAGCAAGTTAAAGAAGTATGGTCTGGATGAATGGACTATAAGATGGATAGAAAGCTGGCTAGATTGTCGGGCTCAACAGGAAGTGATCAACGGCTTGATGTCTAGTTGGCAGCCAGTATCAAGCAGAATGCCCCTGGGTTCAGCCCTGGGCCGGTTTTGTTCAACATCTTCATTAATGATCTGGAGGATGGTGTGGATTGCACCCTCAGCAAGTTGTTGGATGACACTAAACTGGGGGAAGAGGTAGATACGCTGGAGGGTAGGGATAGGATACAGAGGGACCTAGACAAATTAGAGGATTGGGCCAAAAGAAATCTGATGAGGTTCAACAAGGACAAGTGCAGAGTCCTGCACTTAGGATGGAAGAATCCCATGCACCATTACAGGCTGGGGACCGACTGGCTCGGCAGCAGTTCTGCAGAACAGGACCTGGGGATTACAGTGGACGAGAAGCTGGATATGATTCAGCAGTGTCACTTGTTGCCAAGAAGGCCAATGGCATATGAGCTGCATTAGTAAGAGCATTGCCAGCAGATCGAGGGAAGTGATTATTCCCCTGTATTCGGCACTGGTAAGGCCACATCTGGAGTATTGCACCCAGTTTTGCCCCCCCCCCCACTACAGAAAGGATGTGGACAAATTGGAGAGAGTCCAGCGGAGGGCTACAAAAATGATTAGGGGGATGGGGCACATGACTTACAAGGAGAGGCTGAGGGAATTGGGGTTATTTAGTCTTCAGAAGAGAGGAATGAGGGGGGATTTGATAGCAGCCTTCAACTACCTGAAAGGGGGTTCCAAAGAGGATGGATCTAGACTGTTCTCAGTGGTAGCAGGTGACAGAACAAGGAGTCATGGTCTCAAGTTGCAGGGGGGGAGGTCTAGGTTGAATATTAGGAAAAACTTTTTCACTAGGAGGGTGGTGAAGCACTGGAATGGGTTATCTAGGGAGGTGGTGGAATCTCCTTCCTTAGAGGTTTTTAAGGTCAGGCTTGACTAAGCCCTGGCTGGGATGATTTAGTTGGGGATTGGTCCTGCTTTGAGCAGGGGGTTGGACTAGATACCTTCTGAGGTCCCCTCCAACCCTGATCTTCCATGATTCTATGATCCATATCCAGGGTTTTGGTTCAGTCTGTTACAGAGATGGGAGGGTGGATCCACAGTCAGGGTTTTGGTTTGGCCCACTATAGAGATGGGGGTGTGGATCCGGGTCCAGGGTTTTGGTTTGACCCATCGTAGTGATGGGGATGTGGATCCAGAGCCCTAGTTTTGGTTCAGCCCATTATAGAGATGGCGAAATCCAGAGCCATGGTTTTGGTTTGACCCATAACAGAGATGGGGGAGTGGATCTGGAGCCATGGTTTTGGTTTGGCCCATTATAGAGATAGGGTTGTGGATCCTGATACAGGGTTTTGGTTTTATCTGTTGCAGGCAGGTGGGGAAGCATGAGTGTGGATCCAGATCTGGGGTTTTGGTTCGGGCCATTACAGAGATGGGGGTCGGGTTGGATTGGGATCCTAGTTTGGGTTCAGCTTCACAAACTGCAGGCAGATTTCCACTCTCCCTAATTCGTGTCATTCTTAAAGGGCCTAATGCTGCATGCTGGGGCCAGGATCGGGCCCATTTGCATCAAGGGCAGCTCTGGGTGCACAGGATTGGGCCCTTGGGGTTAAGGCTCGTTGCTGGAGTTTTCCTTAGGCAAAACCCCCCCACTCCCTGCCCCCACGCTGGGCAGTGTCAGCTAATCCCTGTGCCCCATGGCGGCTCACGAGGCACAATCCCAGTTGAGGATTACCAAGAGCCTGAGGGTACATCCACACTGTGATAAACCCCACACACACTGAGTCTCTGAGCCCAGGGCAGCTGGCTGGAGCTCACCATGCAGGGTTACAAAGCTAAAACATGCAGTGTAAACATAGCTAGAGAACCCCAGCAATGCCCCGATCTGTCTCCTGCCAGCTAGGCGCTTGCAGCTGCCTCTGGAGGCATCATATGGCTACTGCCAAAGCAACATCCCTGGTTTGTACTGCTCGGTGGGGACTCGGTGCATGAAACCTGCCATCTATCAGCCGCCTGTCACTGTGGTATCTGGGCGCCTGCCATGTAAAATCTATGAACAGATTCTGTGCCTCAGCTTCCCTATGGTGGATGTGCTAGCCCTGCAGCGACAGATTCTCCCAGGCGGGGTGGCTGGGTGGCCAGGTGGCCTCTGTGCAAACCACAGAGCTCATGCTGCTTTCCAGTCACTTTCTCCACCCAGCAGACCCGGTTTGACATGGGGAGAACAGACCAGATTCTGCCCTCCAGGGGAATTCGCAGGACTTTGTCCTGGGCTGGAAATTTGTCCTTTTGTCCCAAAATGCAAAACATCTCAGTGACCCCTGAAAACACGCCCCTTTGTGCAATCTCAGGGGGTTCTACCTACAGTGCGGCTCTGGTCCCACTCACCCCAGTATCTGGGCACCTCACAATGTCTCTATCCCCACAGTATCCCTGGGAGGCAGGACAGGGCTGTCACCCCCATTGTACAGAGGGGAAACTGAGGCACAGAGTGGCTAAGTGACTCATCCACGGTCACACAGGGAGTCTGGGTTGGACTTGAACCAGGTCTCCCAAGTCCCAAGCCTGCTCAGATGAGTTTTTTCCCCTTTGGCTCTTGTTGGCGCTGCTCGCAAAATGCTGGATCTCAGTAGCTTCCTAGGGAGAAGCCAGCAGGGGCAAAGGGAAGCCACATGGCCCAGCATGCAGCACCGGGAAGCAGGTGATCTGAGATCTGTGCCTGGCTCCCTGTGTGCTCTTGGGCAACCCCATCCTGTCTCATACCTCAGTTTCCCCAGCTGTATCACGGGGCTAACAACACTGAGCACCCCATGGGAAGTGCTTTGAGGGCACTGGGAGAGAGGCGCTGGGCATTCTTGGTCTCCAGCAGGAAGGGCGGGACGTCGAGGACAGGGCTGTTATCGCATAGAAAAGCCAGGAGCCGTTTGCCGTGGCGGGGAGCGGCCGTGGCCCCCGGAAGGGCTGTGAACATGAGCTCATGCAGGCGGGCGTACAAACGACTCGCTCTGTCTCCCCGGGGCCGCGGCTGTGCATCACGCGCCCCGTCTGTGTAGGAGGCATCTGCAAGGGACGGCAGCCAACTCCGCCTGGAGTGGGGAGATAAAATCTGGTTTGCTTTGGGCTGACGGTAAACAGCCATGTGCAGCAGGGGCAGGGACGCCATGGGGCTGGCTAAGGCTAAGGACTCCCTCCCTCTCTTCTTTCCCCCTTGGATGTTCGGAACTGAGAGAGGAAACCCAGGGGCCAGCCCCAGGAGCTTTCCCTGCCGCTGGCCCACACCAGCCCCAGCTCCGGGATGGCCTTCTTGGGAGCAGACTTGCATCTTCCTGGCTAAGGGCTCATCTCTGGGGCAGGGGGTCAGGGAGGAAGGCCTGGCTGGGAGCAGAGCCGCCAAGATTAGGAGCTGGCAATCTCTCCCACTTAACTTAGAAGAACTCCGCAGCCCCTTGAAGCACTGATCAGCTCCGGCCCGCTCGAGAGGAAGATGGCTCTGGGCTGGGATTCTGCCCACGCCACTCTGTGATGACGGGCAGGCTGAACTCCCTGGGGCCTGGCTTCCCCCCAGGCCTGGTTGCACTCATGCAAAGTGAGAGTGAACCAGAGCAGAACGGCAATGTTTGCCATCCCAGGTTGGAGAGCAGGGAGCCTGTCTCTCCCAGTATCCACCACCCGCCAGGGCCCATGCAGCAGGGAGGAAGAGGGTGCCCGATTCTAATGTGGAGGCTCCCAAGAGCCAGGCCGGAGGAGAGAAAGGGGTAAACTGGGACAAGGAGTCTGGTGGGAAGGGGCTGGAGAGGGGAGGGAAACTGAGGCTAGCTGGGCAGGGACTCTGGGACTGTGAACCGGGGGGAGGCTGGGACTGGCTGGACAGCAAGACTGTGACTGGGAGGGGAAGGAGACGGGGAGACAGAGAGGGAAATGGGGGGACTAGGAGCCAGTTAGCTAGGGATGGGGGACCACGGAGATCAGATCAGGAACCAGGGGAGGAACAGGGGGAGCCTGAACCAGTCGATTTATAGATTCCAGGACTGGAAGGGACCACTGTGAAGATCTGGTCTCATGCCCTGCCTGGCACAGGTCACAGGGCTGCCCTGACTTCATTCCTGTTTGAACTAGAGTGGATCTTGTTCCACCTAGGAACCAGTGCAGGGTGGGGGTAGGTGCAGGGGAGAGGACAGACCCATCGGAGAAGCTGGGCTGTGGGGGAGAACAGGGACTGGGCATAGGGAGTGGGGGGAGAGACCAGGAGATGGGGGAAACTGGGTCGGGGTAGTGAGCCAAGAAGGAAGGACTAGGGCTGGCTAGGCAAGGAGACTGGGACAAGGAGCCAGGTGTGGGGAAGAGACAGGACTGGGCCAGGGCTGGCTGGAGGGGATGGGGCAGAAAGGGAGAAGCTCGGAGAGATGGGCAGAAGGGTCTGTTCTCTGTAGCACATTCCCTTCCAGAGCCTGGACTGGACCCCAGGATTCCTGAGTCTCACTATTCCTCGGCTGTCAGCAGACACCTGAGAAACCCACTGCCAAAATGTGCGTCTCCTCCCCAACTAGGGCTGGTCCATACAGAGAATAACAACCTACTACTGCTGTCAGTTACTCCATTAGCTCAAGTGGCAGAGGTCTGTGCGGTGAATCGAAGGCTTCCTACCCTGCTGATGACCCCTCTGGGTGCCAGTACGATGCCATCTACTAGATTTCCAGTTTTACATAATGACACGGTCGTTAATTACCAGCTCACATTCTGTTCTTTCCACAGGACCCTGCCTCACGGACCTGCTCTGGAATGAATCAGGGCTGTGCAGTGAAGATTGCAGCTCCCAGTAGGGGCCCTGCCTCATTTGCCACAGAAGCTGGCAGGTGTGTGGTGAACGAGGCAGGGCTCTGCCGGAGGAGACCAGATAGTCTCCTGGTTACGGCTGTTGGATGCTGCCCTGGGGAACTGGATTCCAGTCCTGCCTCTGCCACAGCTCCTGGGCAAGTCTCTTACAGCAGCTTTTCATTGCAGGCACCTAGTTTGCTGGCTGCCCAGCTGGCAACGCAGCGGACACGCTGAGCATTCCCGGTGACAGCTGAAGCCAGCGTGAGCTGGGTAAGGCCAAGGGCTCTGAAAAATCGGGGCTGAGGGGTCTGGAACTGGGCACACAAAATTAGTGGGAGCTTTTTCCCTTCATCTCTCTGCATTTTGGCTTGCGACGTGTAAGCCGGAGATGATGCCACCCCTCCTTTCACAGGGGTGCACATGTGTGAAGCTCTCCGAGACGACAGAGATAAAGCGACAGAGGAAAAATCATTCTGTCCTCAGAGCAGGGTTTGACTAGCGTACTGTTAATAAGTCATAGGGCCATGCGCTGACCAGTGAGGATAAAACAAGAGACTAAGTGCTGCTCATTTAGCGAGCACGTCCCTCCCTGCACTGAATGAGGCCGGGGTCCTGTGGAGAAAACACTATGTGAACCTGTAATGACAGACTGTCTCCTAATGCCTATGCCCGAGGGGGCCAGATTGACACGGCCCAGGCAACTTTAATTCTGGCATTCCCTAGCTCACGAGTGCTTGACTTTGCAACCTTAATTATCATCTTTTAACATGGTTTTTATAAATACTGTTAGAAGATGGTTGAGGCAAGCGGTCTATCGATATTAAATCGAACAGGACTGGACACTGCCTGGAATAGAAGGAGCAGCTGCAGTCACATTCACTAGTGAAAACGTGAGTTTGTCTCCCCGTCACACCACTATAAATCAGGAGTGACACCTGAAGCCAAGGGAATTCTACTGGGGTAGACCCGCTATAGGCGAGAGGAAAATCAGGTTTACCAACCTTCATGCTTCAGGGCATGAAGTGATCCCCCAGCTGGGGTCAGGAAGAAATCCCAGCCCCCATGGCATAAGGGTGCACTGTGTTGGCCAGTTACATGGGGTTGCTGGCCATTCAGTTTGCTACACAATCCTGGGCATGAGGCTGAAGCCATACGCCCTCGTTGTTGTGACGATCACCGTGACCTGAGTGTAACTGGCACAGGGATCACTGCTTGAGTCTGCACATGGCTGGCACTATAGCTGAGACTGGTGTCAGCTGCCCCGTTCATCTACAAGGGGCAATAGCTCCAAAGCCTAAAGGTGACCCTGTCAGTGTCCCCATTGGTAACTGTCCTATTGCCAATCCTGAGAGCAGATAGATCCAACTGCCCCCCCGCCCAGGCTCCAGAGCCCCAACCCTCCTTTACCCAGCTGCCAGCCCCCTGGCTTCTCCCGCACCCGCCCTGACGAGGCCGCTGGGCGTTGCCAGTAAAAAAATCTGGGACACTGTGAAACGGAAACTTGGGGGACAGCATGAAATGAACTCCATTTGATCCATAACCCGGGGGTGCTGCACCGACGGTCCCGTTGGGGCACCTCCCTTCGTTAACCCCTTCCTTCCCAGGCTACCTGTGCTCTCAGGGCGACTCTCTGTCCCCCTCTCGTGGCCTGACCACTCTTGGCTTGTGAGTCTGTTGCAGCCATTGCGCTAACTCAGGCCTTAGGCTTGGGAGCTTGGACTCGCTGGTGCGATCCCCACTGGCGATGCCCAGCGCAGGGGCGTGGTGTTACACCTAGCTGAGTTGCTGCAGGACTCCCAGCTCGCTGTGCTGGAGGCTGCTGAATGCAGGACCATTCCTGGGCCCTTGGTTGTCGTGACACTGCGAGCTCTGGTACTCGGGAGGCTGCGAGGCTCCCTGGCCGGCTGGTACCTCAGCCCAGGCTCCTCGCAGAGGATGCTCCGTCGCCTCCTTTCTTCTTGATGAGGGCTGGAGCTGCCCACTCGGTCCAGCTCAGCTGCTCCGGTCGCTGGTACCTTCACCTCTGACAGGAAACCAGCTGCAGCTTGGTACAAACGCGGCTGTCCTGGCCCCCGTACAGGAGCCGGAGCAGGTTCCCAGGAAACTCCTCTGGAGCCCAAGGCCATGGGGATGGGCCTGTGAGTGAGATGGGCAAAAGAAGTGGCAAACGCTTGGGGTGATGGACCCCAGGGATGGATGTGTGGCTCTGTGTCCCGCTCTAGTGGCTGGAGCATGTAGGTGAGTCTGCTACTGCTGCCTCCAGCCCGGCAGAGAGAGGGGGCCATCCGGAGCTAGGTCACTCGGCGTCTGGCCGGGTGTCTGCGCTCACTGGAGATGTGTCATTGCCCAGGCCCGTCAGCCATTTCCTCTTGGAACTTCCCAGCCCCTCCCCTGCCTGCCGTCTGCAGTGCCAGCTTAGTCACCAGCCCCGCTCCCGTCCGTCCCCCCTCCCCGTCTGCTGTTATCAGCCAGCCCTGCACAGACCCCCCACGCAGCCGAGCTGCTTTCCTTGTTCCCCGTCACCGCCCCAGCTCCAGCCCTGGTGACTCATTCTGCAGCTGCCCCTCTCTTCTCTCGCTGCCCGTGCCGAATGGTGCAGCATGCCCCTGCCCACCAGCACCGACAGGTCTTGCGGGGCAGAAATGCACCCCCCCCCCCGAGCTCATCAGCAGAGCTAGAAAGTGTGGCCTCCCGCACCCAAAGCACACGTGATGCCCACAGACATGAAAACTCTCCCCTGCGAATGTCCAGGGCCGTGTGACTCCAAAGAATCATGAATCCCCAGGCCAGCAGCTTGTACCCACAAGAATACCCCGCTGTGGCCCCCCGGCTCTAAGCCCTACTCCCCACCCACCCAGCTCCAGCAGCGATACACAGTAGGCTCGTCAGTTGCTGGAGCAGCCCCTAGAGGGAGCTGGGAGCTGGGGGGGGTATATTGGTCCAATAATGCACGTCTCACTGATTCTAAGCCAAGGGGCTGCTCTGAATCTGTTGCTCCTGGGACATTTCCCAGACTGGCTGAGTTCAGTATGGCAAAGGCATTTAGGGAGGCAGGGGGCCACCTTTCAGGATCGGGCCCTGCCTCTGCAATGTGCAGCCATAGTGGCTACAGAAGGGGAAGCTATGGCCAATGGGCCCTTCCTCCTAGTGCTGCACTCCCCCTCCCCCTTGCCTTAGGGCCTGATCCTGAGCTCACTGGACTCCATGGGGGTTTTGAGCTCAATTCCGAAGGGAGCAGGCTCTGGCTCCTATATGTCCCCTTCCCTCTCCTCCTTTATCCAGTCTTGACATTATTGTCTCAAGAGAGGCAGCTCAATCTAGTGGTTAGAGCAGAGAGGAGTGGGAGAAAGGATTCCTGCATTCTCGTCTGAGCTCTGACAGGAGAGTCGGCTATGGGGACTGGGAGTGAGACTGCCTGGGTTCGTCAGGACTCCTGGGTTCCTTTCCTGGTGCTTGGAGGGCAGTGGGGTTTAGTGGCTTGGGCTGGGGGGTCAGGACCCCTGGGTTCTTGTCTTGGATTTGGGAGGGCAGTGAGTCAGGACTTGTGGGTCTACTCGTAGCTCGGCTGTGTGACCCTGGGTGAGGCGCCGTGCCTCAGTTTCCCCATCTGTTGAACAGAAGGCTGCCCTTAGCCAAGCTTTGAGCTCTGTGCAGAGCATGACTTTTGGACTCTGACTCTGGCCTGATGTGATGATCTGTAGTGCTGGGGCTCATTCTGTAACTCCCTCCTGCCATCACAAGAGGCACCCAGCCTCCGACCCACCCTCGCTCAGAGCCTGCATAAGGGCTGTGTGAGCAGCAGCAGGGCTGTGAGCTGGGCACCTGGGCAGCCCCTAGTGACCCCACCTGGGTCCCTCTCCAACCTGATCCCATCTGCCTGGCTCAGATTCTGCACTGGGCCCTGGGCCCTAGCCTGAGGGCCGCATGCTGCCTCTGTCCTGCCAGAGAGAGAACAGTCGTGGAGCCAGGGGTGAGCAGGCACCATTTTCACACCTTTGCATGAGGGATGTCTTGTGCGAGGAGGGACCCCAGACTTTGCCCCGCCTTAGCTGGCCCTACTGGCTTGGTCCCTCAATGCCCCCCAGGGTGGAGGCTGCTCTGGTGGACTCTCTGGAGTCCCTTGCACTCACCCATCTGAGCACCCTCAGTTCCAGCCAGACGCCAGCAGCTGTGTCACAGTGCCACCTGGTGGGCTCAGAGCTGCCAGGCGAGAGGCCACTTCCTTGCTCCCTGCCCGTTCTCCCACCTGCCTGGCACCTCCTCCCCACTTGTGCCAAGCGGGCGTTCAGGGAGGGCACACGGGGCTGGACAGGGTCTCTGATATCAAGAGATGCTGAACCTTGCAGCTGCCTCCCTGTGGGGTTGGGGAGACGTAATTAACATGCAGGGGAGCTTTGCTTTTGTTCCCGCGTTGTTCTGGTGGGATCTGGTGCAGATTCGAAAGGCTCACGGTTCTCACACAAGGCTGGGCGCTAGGACACTTGGGTACTCAGCCAGACTCTGCCACAGTCTGTCGGTGAGTCAGTGCCCCACTCTGTGCCTCAGTTTCCTCCTGACCCGGGGTGGGGAGGGAGGGAATAATTATTTGTTGTCTTATCAAAACATCTAGAAACCCTAGTCATGGCTCAGGGCCCGCTCATGGTTGGTGCTGAACAAACACAGCACAAAGAGCTTCCAATCTAAGTGTAAGACAAGAGACGATGGATAAAAACGGAGGGGACCGCTATGACCCAGCTCTTAAATTGTCTCTGGGAGGAACCCCTTCAGTCAGCCAGACCCCAAAGGGGTCATAGAATCATAGAAGATCAGGGTTGGAAGGGATCTCAGGAGGTATCTAGTCCAAGCCCCTGCTCAAAGCAGGACCAACCCAAACTAAATCATCCCAGCCAGGGCTTTGTCAAGCCTGACCTTAAAAACCTCGAAGGATGGAGATTCCACCACCTCCCTAGAGAGCCCATTCCAGTGCTTCACCACCCTCTTAGTGAAATAGTGTTTCCTAATATCCAACCTAAGCCTCCCCCACTGCAACTTGAGACCATTGCTCCTTGTTCTGTCACCTGCCACCACTGAGAACAGTCTAGATCCATCCTCTTTGGAACCCCACTTCAGGTGGTTGAAAGCAGCTATCAAATCCCCCATCACTCTTCTCTTCCGCAGACTAAACAATCCCAGTTCCCTCAGCCGCTCCTCGTAAGCCATGTGCTCCAGCCCCCTAATCATTTTTGTTGCCCTCCGCTGGACTCTCTCTAATTTGTCCATATCCTTCTTATAGCGTGGGGCCCAAAACTGGACACAGTACTCCAGATAAGGCCTCACCAATGTCGAATAGAGGGGAATGATCACATCCCTAGATCTGCTGGCAATGCCCCTACTTATACAGCCCAAAATCCCATTAGCCTTGTTAGCAACAAGGGCACACTGTTGACTCATATCCAGCTTCTCATCCACTGTAACCCCTAGGTCCTTTTCTGCAGAACTGCTGCCTAGCCATTCGGTCCCTAGTCTGCAGCGGTGCATGGGATTCTTCCATCCTAAATTGTCTTGTCCTTGTTGAACCTTCCCACTCTTCCTCCAGGCTCAGAGACCAGTCCACTCCTCAGGGACTAATGCAGCCCAGCCAGGCTTTGCAGTGACGTCAGAGCAGCAGCCTGAAAACAGGATTTTTGAGTCAGTGGAACGCAGCTTAGGACGTGCTGAGGTCAGCACCCGAGAGATGAAGGTTAAAGCATGATCCGTTCTACTCAGCCCAGTGTCATTCGCCAGCCAAGCTGCAGTGACTCCACTTCCGGGCTCTGTCTCTCTCGGACTTCCTCAGTCAGTCCCAGGCTCTTCCAGAAACCCCCATGTCATTCTCTGACTCAGTTCTTTGGGCTCGAGCTGGTGTCTGTGCTCAGCCTAGTGTGGCTTCAGGAGTCCCTGGCACTTTCGTGGTCTCTCCAGATCTGTTGTTGATCTGGGTTGGTTTCAACCAGTCTCTTATTGACTTTATTCATTCCACCAAGGCAGGGAGGTGACACCCTCCCCCCCTCCCCGTGTTGCTTAGTCTGCCCTGAAAGCAAATGTAATCTTGGGTAGCCATGCAAAGTAGAGAGGGAAACTGAGGCACAAACCAGATTCAGAAAAACGTTACAGGGAATTCCCACTTCACAGGGGCGCACAAGGAAACAGAGACAGAGCTGGTCAGCAGGCCAGGCAGTGGGGTCAGAAGAGCGTCTTCAGGCTGTACGGAGAGCTGTCCACTAGCTGGCCCCCAAAGGAAGTCTGAAGCAGTGGGCTAGCAGGTTCTAGGGCAGTGGGTGACATCAGGGTCATATTATCGCAGTCCCTGGATGATATCAGTGTTACGGGGACACCTGGCTCCCTTTTACTTTCTGACACCAGCATTCGAAAGGGGGAACCTGATGAGCAAAATGCTGGTTGCCTGCAGGCTGCATGGGCCAGCGCAGAGATTATACTTGACTCCAGGGAACCTGGCAGGGCGCTGAAAGAGAGGAACGACCAAGGGATCTCTGAGATCCTTCCTGTCTCACATGGGAGTGAATTGGTAAGTGGGGTAGAGCAGAGGGCTCTGTGCTTGGAGGAACACTGGTCCGTCTTCTGTGGGGAGAGGGGCCTGTCCAGGCCGGCTGGCCCCATCTCAATAGAAGGCCCAAACGCCTCTCAGTTTGATCTGATGGGCATTACGGAACCCTGGTGGGAAGACTTGTGTTGTTGACATGGTAAAATCCCTGGTTAGGACCTGTTTAGGAAGGATCGAGTGGGCAAAAGAGGTGGGGAGGGGCGCTCGGTGTCACAAATGGCATGACCTGTGTCCGAGTCACTGACAACTCGGAAGCAAATGCTCTTGCATGCTCAGGGATCAGTGGCCTACCAGACACAGAAGAAGATGGGGCCCCCGCTGGCATCTGCTACAGACCCCCACATCACACTAGAGAATGACCTGGTCCGTTGTGATGAAGCGGGACTGTTTTTAATGTTTCCTCTGAATATTGTGGGGGTGCCTCAGTTTCCCCTATGTAGTTCTTAAGTATCTATGGGGTGGGATAAGGGTGTATGATCGTTGCAGAGCCCTAGAGGGCAGGTGTGTGCAGGGGTCTGGACACAGAGAATGGCCAACACCCTGTTTCCTGGCACCTGATGGCCTGGGCCCTTCCCCCCTGCAAGGTGAGAGCTAAAGGGTTGGAGAACAAAGGAATCAGGTGCCCTCCTGGCCCGGGAAATGGAAAAAGCCCAGAGGAGGGGGGGCTGGAGACAGTTTCAGTTTGGGGCTGGCTGGGGACATGGAGTGAAGTGCAGATGGGGTTGTCTGGCTCACTGCCCCCCAAAATGGACCCAGCTGAGGGGTCCTGTTCTCTGCACCTACAAACTCTGGTTTAGACCATGTTCCTGTCATCTAATAAACCTTCTGTTTTACTGGCTGGCTGAGAGTCACATCTGACTGCGGAGTTGGGGGGCAGGACCCTCTGGCCCCCCCAGGACCCCGCCTGGGCGGACTGGCCGTGGGAATCGCATGGAGGGGCAGAGGATGCTGGATGCTCCGAGGTCAGACCCAGGAAGGGGGGAGCCGGGTGAGCTGTGTGTCCTGCAGACAGGCTGCTGCCAGAGAGGAGACTTCCCCAGAGTCCTGCCTGGCTTCGTAGGGAGCAGTTCCAGAGCATCGCCCGGGGACTCTGTGACAACTGGTGGCAGCGGTGGGATGTACTGCACCCCATGGATGGCACTTCCCGCAGTAAGTGACTGGGGAGCAGTAAAACAAAGGGGGATTGACGAGGACCAGGCGTGCTGAAGGCTCAGAGAGGAGCGGTTTCGGAGAGCGGTTAACCCCTGGGAGTGTGTGATCAGCGAGAAGGACTGGGCAGTAATGGGGTCCCCCTGGGGACTGCGGTGAGCAGTCTCGGGGTGGAGGAGCCTGTGGCTTGGCCTGGGAGAGAGAAGGACTTTTGCAGTAACAGGGTTCCCCTGGGGATTGCAGCGAGCGGTCCCAGGGGCGGAGGAGTGGGCAGCTCGACCCTGGCAAAGAGGTGGTGACCTCGAGAAGGGCTGGCACACTAGGGGTTCTCCCTGGAGACCGTGGGGAGCTGAGAGCCCACAGGCCTGTGAGTCCACAGCAACTTGGGAACAGCGGAGTGATGGCCTGTCACCATCTCCTTAAGAAGGACATTATAACCCTGTGCAAAAAGAGGGGGTTGCACACTGGAAAGTTCACCAAGGCACAGTTCATCGTGCAGCTGGAGGAGGATGATCACTCTAAGGAGCAGATTCCTGACCCCAGATGGGGCTATAGCAGGATCTGGGAGCAGCTGGAGTGGTAGCCAGGCATCCCCAAGACTCCTGTCCCCGACCAGACGGGGTTTTCACGATCGGGTTCCCCATCGGGGGATCGGAGATGGACGGGATTGGAGCTGAGTCCCAGAGAGCAAGAGGACTGAGGGAGACAGCGAGAGCCCGAGAAAGAGCTGCAGAAACAGCAGCAGCATGAACTGGCGATGGTGGAGCGGAGAGGCAGAGGGGACCTCCCAGGGGTGAGTGGGGAAAGACCCCGGGGTGCCAGTTCCACAGGGAACCTCGAGACTAAATTGCTGCCCCTGGTTAAGGGGGGGATGTGGATGCCACCTCACTGCCTTTGAGCAGGCGATTTGAACCAGGGGGACCCTGCGGAAAAGCCCCGGTGGCTAGCTCCCTTGCTGAGTCCCAAGGCCATAGACTCCATCAGCCAGAGGGGTGGGGAGGTGGACAGGCTCCCACTTCTGACCCCAAACTATATGTCTGTGTGGAGTCTCCTGGGCTCAGGCCCCTCGGACCCCCAGTGGGAGCGGAAGGTGATAGTCAATGGGGAGACATTCATGGGGTGGCGAGATCCTGGGACAGAGAGAACTGTTGTCAGGCCCTGGGTGGTGCAGCCTCAGATGCTGAGGGGCTGTGTGAGCTGGGTGAAGGTCCCAGGGATGAAGCCCCTCGCCCTGCCTATGGCCCAGATCCCTTTGCAGACCCAGGAGGGGCCGGGCTAGCTGGTCATTGGCATGCTCCAGGATACCAGCTGCGAGACCCTGTTGTGGGGTGACTGTGTCTCTTTGGGAGAGGATCCAGGCCCTGCTCCTGTAACGGCCGAGGGTTTGAATTTGAATCCAGGGAACCAATCGGTGGAGCGGGAAATGGTCAGTGAAAATGCAGCTGACCTGGTTGACAGCGGGGAGGAGCTGCTAGGCTCAGGATACCTGCCTGCCTGTAACCAGACCCCTGGGGCTGGGTGGGACAGAGAGATGCTCCCCCCACCCCCTTGCATACCGGAAAGGGGGCTCACGCTGGCTCTGATGCAGTGAGGAAAGCAGCGAGCTCGCTGCCTACCCTCATTGGGACAGAAAGGGCAGCGCTGAGCACAATGGGAGCTGAAACCCCAGCTGAGTGGGGGGAGACACAGGCAGGGCAGGGGATCTGTTGGGAGCGGCAAGGTGCTTGGTAAGGAAAGTCTGGATGAGCCTAGGCAGCCTTGTGAGCTGATGGCTTTGTCTAGTCAGCAGGGTGGGAAGGCGAGGAGAGCGGCAGATGAGTGTCCCTGCACCTTACCTGTTAGCTGGGTGGAGAATTGGGACAGGGAAGGAAACGTGCCTGTGTCTGTCAGGGGTATTGACTTGCCTGTGGAGGGAGCTACCCTGATCTCCCAGCAGTTCATAGAAATCATAGAATATCACTGTGAACAGCCCTGTGTGCTGGGACCAGGGGAATGAGATCCCAAGCTGGGTGTCTGGGAAAGGAGAAAGTGTGTCCAGCTCTTCTTTGTCTGTGGAGCAGACAGAAGGGGCCTTTCAGCCTGGGATGGTGGAGAATAGTGCAGTTGTCTCAGAGTTGGTTCTGGATTCAGCTAAAGCCCAGGAAGGGAATGACCCTAAATTTGTGTCTGCTCGGGAGAATGGCCCTGTAACTAGGTCGCATCTAGTTAGTGTCTATGTAAAATCCCAGAGCCCAGACAATTCTGGTGCTTGTATTTTGCCTGTTGCTAGTGTGTTGTTGGGAAAGGGTGTAGCAACTCTGTCTAATCAGGGTGAGATCCTAGCCAGGGCACAAGGAGAGCAGAAAGGTGATTTGATTGTGTTACCTACTGAGGGTGTGGAAACCTGTAACAAGAAGGAAAAGATTCCTGAACTTGTGTGTGGCAAAGGGAAGGAGAAGGCTTCCAACCTTTTATCTAAAAAAAAAAGAAAAGGAGTACTTGTGGCACCTTAGAGACTAAAGTCTGTCACAGGTTTCAGAGTAGCAGCCGTGTTAGTCTGTATTCGCAAAAAGAAAAGGAGTACCGGTGGCACCTTAGAGACTAACAAATTTATTAGAGCATAAGCTTTCGTGAGCTACAGCTCCGATGAAGTGAGCTCACGAAAGCTTATGCTCTAATAAATTTGTTAGTCTCTAAGGTGCCACCGGTACTCCTTTTCTTTTTGTAAAGTCTGTCAGTTTGCCTGAAAGGGGATTGTGTAGGAATCCGCCTGACTGGCCAAAGGTAATTCTGGATGTAAGTGAGACCTAGAAAGAGTCTGTTGTTGCTCAGGAAAGTGTTCCTCTAGAGCAAGCCCTCGGTGAAGAGGGTAAGGGCAGAATTTCTGTGAAGGGTGAATTGTTGCATAGAAAAGCCCCTAGGGAAAGGAATCCTCCTGGAGTCTTTGCAAGCAGTTTACTGCAACTGAAGGGTGTGAAAGTGATTTAATCAAGAAAGTTTCTGTTCCTAACAGCCAGAAATTTTCAGTTGTGAATGAAGCCACTGACTTTCCTGTTGAAAGATCCAGTGTGGATAGCGCTGAGAAGGTCTCAGATGAAGTGAAAGCTGTTAAGAAAGTTGAACAGTCCTGTAACCAAGTGGCTGTGTTTGGCCAGCTTGTTGGGGAGACAAGGTTGTTGAGAAAGGGATGTCTCCATGCTAGTTCTGTAAGTGAACAGTGTGTGGTCTAGGTCAAGATGGGGGCTCTTAACCAAGAGAGCCCGAATTGCAGCCCTCCAGACTGGAGCGCTAGGAGAAGACCCGATCCCAGTTTGACCCCCCGGGGGTTTTGGGGTGGCAAAAGGGCACAGGCCGCATAAACCTTCCCACATGCGGCATGTGAGTGCTATCGACCAGCCCCGACCTAAGGGAGGGCGTGAAACTGGAAGGGCCTGGTGTAACTCCCACCAAGGAACGGGAGAGATGCTGGGGCATCCATGGGAACGTTGGTGGGTTTGAACTTCCCCAGGTCACTGGCTAAAGTGACCCCGCTCAGTTCGGTCTCGAAGGGGGGAGAGATGTGACGAAGCAGGACTGTATCTAGGTGGTGGGATAAGGGTGTATGATCATTGCAGAGCCCTAGAGGGCAGGTGTGTGAAGGGGTCTGGACACAGAGAATGGCCGACACCCTGTTTCCTGGCCACTGATGGCCTGGGCCCTTCCCCCCTGCAAGGTGAGAGCTAAAGGGTTGGAGAACAAAGGAATCAGGTGCCCTCCTGTCCCGGGAACGGGAAAAAGCCCAGAGGAGGAGGGGCTGGGGAGAGTTTTCAGTTTGGGGTGCCTGGGGACATGGAGTGAAGTGCAGATGGGGTTTTCTGGCTCACTGCCCCCCAAAATGGACCCAGCTGAGAGGTCCTGTTCTCTGCACCTACAAGCTCTGGTTTAGACCATGTTCCTGTCATCTAATAAACCTTCTGTTTTACTGGCTGGCTGAGAGTCACGTCTGACTGTGGGAGTTCGGGGGGCAGGACCCTCTGGCTTCCCCAGGACCCCGCCTGGGCGGACTCGCTGTGGGAAGCACACGGAGGGGCAGAGGATGTTGAATGCTCCGAGGTCAGACCCAGGAAGGGGGAAGCCGGGTGAGCTGTGTGCCCTGTAGATTCAGAGTAGCAGCTGTGTTAGTCTGTATCCATAAAAAGAACAGGAGGACTTGTGGCACCTTAGAGACTAACAAATTTATTAGAGCATAAGCTTTTGTGAGCTACAGCTCACTTTGTGGGATGCAGACAGGCTGCTCCCAGAGAGGAGACTCCCCCAGAGTCCTGCCTGGCTTCGTAGGGAGCAGTTCCAGAGCTTCGCCCAGGGACTCCGTGACATAGGCCTCTCATCTTGGCATCAATCCCAGGTGATTCATAAAGAATTAAAGGAAGGTGATATAATTTAATGCCAGTCAACATGGGTTTCTGGAAAATAGATCTTCTCAAACTAACTTGGTATCATTTTCTGATGAGATTACAGGTTTGATTGACAATGGTATTTGCGTTGATGTCACATTCTTAGGCTTGGCGTTGACTTGGTACCACACAGCATTTTGATTAAGCAATCAGAATTATACAAAATGAACGTGGCATACATTACATAGATTAAAAACGATCCGCGAGCTCTCCAAATGTAACTGTGAGCAGGAAATCATCATTGAGTGGGTGTGCAACGAGGGGGGTCCCACGAGGATGTTCTTAGCCCAACTTGGTTTATCAAAGAGAAGGTTAAGTGGAGATTTAATGGGTCTATAAATACCTACATGGGGACAGAGATTGATAATGGGGGTGTTCAATCTAGCAGGCAAAAGTCTAACAGGATCCAATGGCTAGAAGTTGAATCTAGACTAGTAATAAGGCTCCCTTTTTAAAGTGGAGAGTAATCAACCATTGCAACAACATACCGAGGGTCATGGTGGGTTCTTTCTCACTGGACCTTTTATGTCACAAGCAGATGTTTTTCTAGAAAATCTGCTCTCATTTGAGCCCAGCTGTTGGCCTTGAAGCAGGAATTAATTCAAGGATGTCCTATGGCCTGTGTTAGGCAGGAGGTCCAGCTAGATAACCACACCAGAGCTCTGTAGGCTGGCATATGCCGGGGGGCATCAGGTGCCTGGAGGTGGTGACTCAGGCAAGTCCCTGCTGTCTGAGCTCACTGCCTGCACATCCCACGGTGGCATTCATGTTGCATGCAATGGTGTAGCTGCCTTGACAGGTTGTGTGGCTACGGAGGGCACAAAGCCAGGCAGTGTGAGCACACATTTCAAAAGACTACCTGCAGCCCTACTTCAGCTGAGAGAAGGCAATGAATACGTAGTCCGAGGGCCAGTGGACATGAGGGGGTGGAACTCTTTGCTCCTTTTACAGGGGAGAAAGGGGAAAGCCAGCTTTGGCCTGGGTCATTTACATAAACTACCCATAATTCCAGCGGCTGAATTGTGTTGCTTTGTTTGGAATGTGTTTCTGTTTACAATAATACTGATTATCATGTGTAATACAGATGGATATACAATAGCAGATTATCATCATTGTGCTCATGAACGGGCAAGGGAATTCAACAGGGTTTGCCCTGCAGTGAGTAGGTCTCCCTCAGCTAACAAGCAAGGGGCACTGGTTTACTATCAAAATCCAAGCTCTTGAGAGTAGAGATATGAAGGTGTGGGGGAGTGTTAACCTAAGGAGTAGGGCTGTGTCTGAGGGCATTGCTCTGTATTCCTGACATGGAGAGCCTGTGCTCTGTGGTGTCAATCTACAGCCCCAGACCTGATGGCACTCATGGGCTGACTGGGAATTGGGTTCTAGCTGGACCAGCAGCCCAAAGCTGACTTCTTACCTACAGACCTGCAGAAATGAAGCTGCTGTTACAGAACTGTACAGGGTTGCTGCTCACTGGAATGGGAGCTGAGAGAGTGGTGCTGTCTGGACTGGAGCAGACTGGCAGGGCAGAATCCCCTCCCCTCCCCTGCCCTCAATGCCCCTTGCCCACTCCTGAGTCTAGCAGACTGGTGAGTAGGGTTTCAGGTGGGTGGGAGGGTGGGTGCTGTAGTGAGACTATCCATAAATTGGATAATTCTTTGAGGGACTGCAGGTTTCTCCAGACTCTGGATGCACTGATTTGGGCAGCTGCATTTCTGGTACATAACATAAGAGTGGCCAGACTGGGTCAGAGCAAAGGTCCATCTAGCCCAGTATCCTGTCTTCTGACAGTGGCCAGGGCCAGGTGCCCCAGACGGAATGAACAGAACAGGGAATCATCAAGTGATCCATCCCCTGTCACCCATTCCCAGCTTCTGGCATGTAAATATATGTTGGGTTTTCATGTTTCTTGTGATTCTTTTCCCCTTTCTCCCAGTAAAAAAGATCCTTGTGGTTCTGTGTGTCCAAGGCTGCTGGTGAGAGGGGTTCAGGGAGGGGTTATTTTAATACCCCAGAGGTGAGGGTACTGGAACAAGGTAGACCATGGGACCATGGCCCCCCCATTTTTTACCTGCCATAAAGGTGAGTGACAGTGGGAGGGGGTGGAGAGGAGCAAGCAGGGCAGTGGGGGTTGAGGGGGACGAGGCAGAGGGGATTGTCTTACTTTGGGAAGAAAGGACATGATAAAAGGGAGAGACATTTGCCATGCTCTTCCTCTCTCTTCCACCTACACCTACAGACACCACCACCAAGCAACTCAAGTGCTGATCAAAGAGGAGAGCCTGGCTGAAGAGCAACCAGCCAGCCTGTGGTGAGAAGTATCTAAGTTTGTAAGGACATTGAAAGTGTTAAGATCAGCTTAGAATGCGTTTTGCTTTTATTTCATTTGACCAAATCTGACTTGTTATGCTTTGACTTATAATCACTTATAATCCATCTTTATAGTTAATAAATCTGTTTGTTTGTTCTACCTGAAGCAGTGCATTTGGTTTGAAGCATGTCAGAGACTCCTCTTGGGATAACAAGCCTGGTACATATCAATTTCTTTGTTAAATTGACAAACTCATATAAGTTTGCAGCGTCCAGCAGGCATAAGTTGCCAGTGGGCATAACTGCAAGACGGAGGTTCCTAGGGTTGTGTCTGGGACCAGAGACATTGGCTAGTGTCATTCGGTTGTACAATCCAAGGAGCAGCTTCCACATCAGAGGCTGTGCGTGAACAGCCCAGGAGTGGGGATTCTCACAGCTGAGCAGGGTAAGGCTCCCAGAGTCGAGGATTGGGGTGACCTAGCAGATCACTGGTCTGGATAACACCGGAGGGGAACATCACAGCGGGGTCTCAGGGGAAGGGGCAAGGCAGGGGTTCAGAGAGAAGGGGCAGCACAGGGATGGGGCCTCAGAGGGAAGGGGCAGCGTGGCGGCAGGGCCTCAGGGGAAAAGAGGAGGCGCAGGGGTGAGGAGTAAAGAAGGGGCAGCATGAGGACAGGGCCTCAGGGAAATGAGGCGTTGCAGGGGCAGGGTCATGCTTCGGGTGCCTGGGCCCCCCCACTTTTAGTGCGCTTCCACCGCTCCTGCCCAGAGCCAGACGTGGGAGTCCAGCATAGGAGAAAGGGAGTTCAAAGCCAGAGTTTGACCTCCTGGCCTAGACAGACTGAGCCTGGCTGCTGGCACCTGGCCGAAGAGTTACAGATAGAAAGGTGACTCTTTATTGAGGCTGCTGGACACAACCATGTGGCCTCTCTGAATCTCTAGCTCCCAGCCCATGCTGCTGAGGAAAGCACCCTCTGCCCTGGCCTGGAGTTAGTACTCATGGTCTGGGGACTGCACCACAAGACCTACATTTGGGAGCCTGTCAGGGGCGGGGGGTTATTCCAAAGCACATGAAGTCAGGACACGGTCACACATGCAGCCCACTTTGCCTCACCTTGTGCCCTGGCTAAATTCCCCCAGGGGTGAGTCCAGGCTGCTGGGGTGAATTGCCCCTGCGTGATCAGTCTCAACAAAAACACTGGATTTATGGCTTATTACAACAATCTGGAACCCACTAACCCCCCGTTTTGTCCCAGGACTGCCGGGGTGTTAACGGGCCCCTTCACCCGGAATGGGCCCTTACAACATGTGCTAACTATGTGCGCTAAACACTCTGTTCCACCTGCATTTAGCTGTGACACCGGGAGAGCCTCTCCCAGCCCTGAGGAAGGGCTCCCTGTGGCTGGAAAGCTCGTCTCTGTCCCCACCAGGAGTCGGTCCAAGAGGAGATAAACCTGCAGACCGGGTTATGCACAGTGCCAGCAGGGGGCCCATCAGCTCTGTCTAAGTCGGGTTTTATAGACTCACCCATCGCTAGGGTATCCAAGCGCCTCTCAGGTGGCAAAGGGTGAGCAATACAACAAGGGCCAGTTGTGGGTTTGCTACAGATTCTGGCCCTGTGCATTCCTGCCTCTCCCCCTCCTTGGAGCTGATTTTGGAGGCTGATTTCTCGGTCTGCAGTCAGGGTCAGGAAAGCGGATCCCCTCTCCCACGAGGCAGGCAGGCTGTGTGAAATCAGCGAGCTCAGGAAAAAATCAGGGCAGCCCGTCTGTTTAGTCAGGTGGCCCCCGGCTGCAAGCAAAAACCCAAGTAACGCCTGGCATCTACTGCACATCAGGCTCCTGCATGCACAGCTCGGAAGGGCCTCGTTGGGTCCCCAAGGGTCACTCAGGTTCCAGAAGCGCTGCACCAGAGACGGGGACAAAGGTCTGCCCACAAGCCCTTGAACTGAGCTGCTCGATAAGAGGAGTTAATGATCAGCACTTGCAGGGAGCTGGATGGCCCACACCTCTGTGTACAGCTGTCTGATTAGTGCAGGGAGGGGGGCCGGGCACACTGGGAACACTGCCCGGGAGGAGATGCAAGCCATGGTGACTGGGCACTGCCCTGTGCCCTGGAGGGGAGGGAGGCTGGACTGTTGAGTAGAAGCAGAAAAGTCTTGCTATGGATGCTGCATAGTCTTGCAGCAAGATTCTGGCAGGGTCCTTGGGCAGCAGCTGTACCGGAGGGGACCCAGGCTGAGTGGAGGGGCCTGGAAAGTCCCATGTGCTAGAAACACTCCAACAGGGCTCCCTGCTCCTCCCTCCTGTACAGCCACGGCTCAGGGCCTGCACCATCCAGGGAACAAACAGGGGGTGCTCCCACCCTAAGTTATTGCCAAGACAATTATCTCCAGGGCGGTGCTCGCCAGCTCTGTCCTTTCCTGGTACCAGCTCCTCACCTCTTCTGCTCCATGGAGAAGGTTCCTCAAGGATCCTGCGTCCTTTCCCAGTCACCCCCGTTGGACTCTCCCGGGAAGCGAGCACTGCTCAGGGCTTAACAAGAGTTGAGGGAAGTGTCTTCCCCGCCTGAGAGAGAAGCTTTGTCAGCAAGTTGCCTCTTCAACCACCCTGTCATCAGAAGTGCATTCAGCAGCTCCAGTTGCCTTACACAAGCCTGGGAAGACAGCAGCCACGGAGAACAGGTTCCCTTTGCCTGACACCTTGCCAATAACAGGCCTCCCGGAAGCAGGAATAACAAGACACCAGAAGAAATCGGTGCAATCTGCAAATGCATTGAAAATACGGTTCGGCATGATGTATTTCACTGTAGTGCACGCCAGCCCCAGCTGTGACCTCTCCAGTGCCAGGCACTGTGAGGGACAGTCCCACTGGCTAACCAAAGGGTAGGAGACAGGGTACAACATGCTAGCAGAAGACTGGGAATGGAGCGGTTAGGTGACTAGCCCATGGTCATGCTGCGACTCAGTGGCAGAGCAGGGACTGGGCCCAGGTCTGCAAGTTCTATGTTTTAACCGTCCCAGTAGCCTTGCGAGATCATCCAGGCCATCAAGGGAGCAGAGATATTCCCCAGGGAACGTTATGATGTAGCAGGCATCCCTGCAGTGCGGGTGGCCTGGACGCACCACTGCGCTCTGCCACCCTCCGCCTTGGATTTTGATCCCGGGGTCACACAGCAGTACAGCGTCAGACCCTTTGGGCCAGAGGCTCTGCTGGGGGGACCCCGAGGCCTCCACTGAGCTAGAATATGCCATGGCCCTGGCTGCCCTTTGTCAGGCGGGGAAGGCCCTGAGCCCAGCACCCCTGCCAGGCACCTGGAAAAGTGAGTGTCAACCCCCCACCCCGAGCGAGCCCCAAGATCTGCAGATCCATGTTTGTCCCAGCCAAGTGCTGGCGGGAGCCGCCCCCACACTACAGGGCAGGGGTTCTAATGGGGGTGGGGGGCACTGTCTTAATTGGTCCCAATGAAGGAAAATCACTATATAAACAGGGAGCCTTACCATGAAACTTTGGGTTCATCCTGCCAAGATTTCCCCAGAGCATTGTGTTGTGACCGACAGAACCCAGCTCCTACCTACCTAGCTGGCCACTAGATTGTTCCAGACTCTGGACTGGTAACTATAACATCGACTGGTGGGAGAGAGAGAGAGAGAGTGTGTGTGCGTGCGCACGCGCTAATTGTTTCTTCAATAAACGTGGTGTGTTGACTTTTCCCCTGAAAAAGATCCCGTGTACTTCTTATAAGCATAACAACAGCTGGCCTCGTGGGTTGTTCAGTGGGTGATGGGTACCCTGGGCAGTAGGGCAGGCTCAGGGAGAGAGGGGGTACTCAGGTACCAGAAACCAGGTGCACATTCCCAGCAGGGGGGGTCTGGTCTTAGCAATCTGAGACCCCCATAGCCAGCTTCCTCTGCCCAGGAAGGTTGGATGCCCCCCTCCAAACCTCACCAGCACCTTCCTGACCCCTCCACCATCTCCCTACTCCCACCAACCCCCTCCTCCTGCCCCCTCCAGATCCCCTCCTGCCTCACCCCTTCTTCCCCCACCAACCTCCTCCCTGCTGTCCCCTCCAGATCCCCTCCTGCCTCACCCCTTCTTCCCCCACCAACCTCCTCCCTGCTGTCCCCTCCAGATCCCCTCCTGTCTCACCCCTTCTTCCCCCACCAACCTCCTCCCTGCTGTCCCCTCCAGATCCCCTCCTGCCTCACCCCTTCTTCCCCCACCAACCTCCTCCCTGCTGTCCCCTCCAGATCCCCTCCTGCCTCACCCCTTCTTCCCCCACCAACCTCCTCCCTGCTGTCCCCTCCAGATCCCCTCCTGCCTCACCCCTTCTTCCCCCACCAACCTCCTCCCTGCTGTCCCCTCCAGATCCCCTCCTGTCTCACCCCTTCTTCCCCCACCAACCTCCTCCCTGCTGTCCCCTCCAGATCCCCTCCTGCCTCACCCCTTCTTCCCCCACCAACCTCCTCCCTGCTGTCCCCTCCAGATCCCCTCCTGCCTCACCCCTTCTTCCCCCACCAACCTCCTCCCTGCTGTCCCCTCCAGATCCCCTCCTGTCTCACCCCTTCTTCCCCCACCAAATTCCTCCCTGCTGCCCCCTCCGGATCTCCTCCTGCCCCCCTTTCCTCCCCCACCTGCTCCCTCCACTTGCCCCCTAGTCCCACCAACCCCCTCCTGCCCCCCTCCAGATCCCCTTCTGCCCCCCCCGGCTACCACCTCCTGATCCCCACTTGCCCCCCTCCTCGCTGCCCCCTCCTGCCCCCCTCCAGATCCCCTCCTGCCCCCCCGCTGCCCCCTCCAGATCCCCTCCTGCCTCACCCCTTCTTCCCCCACCAAATTCCTCCCTGCTGCCCCCTCCGGATCTCCTCCTGCCCCTCTTTCCTCCCCCACCTACTCCCTCCACTTGCCCCCTAGTCCCACCAACCCCTTCCTGCCCCCCTCCAGATCCCCTTCTGCACCCCCCCCGGCTGCCACCTCCTGATCCCCACTTGCCCCCCTCCCCGCTGCCTCCTCCTGCCCCCTCCAGATCCCCTCTCCAGATCCCCTCCTCCTCCAGCCCCCGGGGTGGGACTCGCGCCTCGGCCCCGCCCCGGGTGCCGGTTCCGCCCCGTGCCGCCGCGGCTGGGGCAGTGGGGCCATGGCGGGGCCGGGCGGCGGGCGCCGCGCTGCGGGGCTCTCCCTGCGACACTGGCTGCAGCCGCTGGCCGGGGCGCCGCGCTCGGAGCCGGCCCGGAGGGGCCGAGCCAGCGCGGCCGGAGCAGCCGCTGCGCAGCCGGGCGAGCGGCGGCTGAAGGGCCCCGAGGAGCTGCCGGGGCCGGGGCCGCTCCGCTCCCTCTACTGGATCTTAGTGCGCGGCTACCTGCTGCACACGCACCAGCTGCAGGTGCGGGCCGGGGGGCTGGGTACAGGGGGTGGGCACCTAGGAGTGGGGCGGCAGGGTGCAGACTATTAGGGGGCTGAGCATTGTGCCCTGTGGGGCTGGGCACTTGGCGTTGGGGTTCTAGCAATGGACGGGGACCGTGGGCGACAGCGCCAGGCCTTTGGGCCCATGGGGCATTCTGCCTTCAGGGTGAGGCTTGTCTGGGCACCAGACACGGGGTCCTCGGGGGCTGGATCCAGTCTGTCAGATTAACTTCTCCAGGGCCGTCCCAAACCTCTCCGTCCCCGTGCCCGATGCCTTCTCCACCCAGCCGCCTCTGCCCGAAACACCGAGCAGCGAGCCTTTCGAAACCAAAGCAAACCAATCCCTGGGGGCATGGCGCTCCCCGTGGGACAGGATGAGAGAGAGGAAGAGCCACAGGTGCCAGTCATGTCCCTGGATGCGGGGTTAGAAGAGACCCAGGTATTGCAGTGATGGGGGTGGGTAAGAACCTGTCTCGGACAAAAAGAAAAGGAGAACTTGTGGCACCTTAGAGACTAACAAATTTATTTGAGCATAAGCTTTCATGCATCCGATGACGTGAGCTGTAGCTCACGAAAGCTTATGCTCAAATAAATTTGTTAGTCTCTAAGGTGCCACAAGTCCTCCTATGCAGGAAAGGGGGATGTTTGGGGGTGTAGGTGAAAAGAAGGGGCCAAACCCCAGGGAAGGGCGAGCAGAGGTTCCCACTCTCCCTGTGGTACTTATGTGGCCCCATCACGGCAGTATTTGAGCACCTCACAAGGTCTAACCTATTTCTCCTCCCAGCCCCTCGGTGAGGTCAAGAAGAGCTGCCTGGTCTCCCCATTGCACAGAGAGGCACTGAGGCACACACAGACTGAAGGCCAGATTTTCAAAGGTATTTAGGCACCTCGTGGGATTTTCAAATGGGCCTAGAAGGCTCGGTGCTTTGTAACCCTCACTGGATGTCCAGCTGCATCTTTGGGTGCCTAAAAACCTTTGAAGCTCTGTCCCTAAGGCACTGGTCTGAGGTCAGACAGGAAGTCCATGGGGGAGTAGAACCCAGGTCTCTCAGGGCTAGCTCCCTACCCATTGCACTAGCCACCCTCTCTGCTGCATGCTGCACAAAGGAGGACTCTGATAGATGGGAACAAAACCAAGGTGGCCAGTTCTCTGAGACTCCAGCAATTGGTCCCAGGCAATTGAGAAGGATGCCCTGGTTGACAGCATGAAAAGCAGCACAGTGGTCAGGAAGGATGAAGAAAGAAAGAGAATGAGAGTCAGATGAGAGGGGAGCACTTAACCGCCAAGGGGGGCAGGTTCTGCCCCAGGCTGGTTGTACAGCAATGCCTGCTGGGCGATTTTAGATTTTACCTGAAAACTATTTTGTCATTTTTTTGTTCTGAGCTTGAGAAAAGGAAGGAATGAGAAAGTGTCTGAGTATCAGATGTTTTTATGCCTCAAATTCTTAGGGTTTCAGCTGTATTCAGACCAATTCCAGAACAAAGAACAGAAATTGCATCCAGAGTCCATAAAGTCGATGATTATTGTCATGATTTGTGTTATTCACTGGGCACCATCTGTGTGCTCAGCACTGTTCAGAATAGGCCAGACAATGTAGTTCCTGAGCGGATGTGGAGCCCTGGATAAGATTGCTCAAATATTTACGATGAAGTGTAGAGTTATTTACCACACGTTAGGACATGCTCACTGTGACGTTATAGTTGTGAATGGACAGAAGTTTGACAATAGAAGTTTTACTTGATTAAGGATTAGATTTAACACTCCCACTTTCTTTCAAGAGGAAGAGCTGCCTAGAGCACCTGGGCCTGTTTGTTTTCCTTTCCTGCCTGCAGTGGCCCTGACATACCTCAGAAGTCTCCATTTTTTCCTCAATTTTAAAATGTGGAATTTTCTTGGTGTTTGGTTTTAAATATTCTCCTGTGAGAACTGCAACTCAGTCACTGGAGTGCTGTGTTTTCATAGATTCATAGATACTAAGGTCAGAAGGGACCATTCTGATCATCTAGTCCGACCTCCTGCACAACGCAGGCCACAGAATCTCACCCACCCACTCCTACGAAAAACCTCACCTATGTCTGAGCTATTGAAGTCCTTTAAATTGTGGTTTAAAGACTTCAAGGAGCAGAGAATCCTCCCTCAAGTGACCCGTGCCCCATGCTACAGAGGAAGGAGAAAAACCTCAAGGGCCTCTTCCAATCTGCCCTGGAGGAAAATTCCTTCCCGACCCCAGGGAAACTCTGCAGCCAACATGGCTTAGCCATGCTCAGGCTTTGCCATGCAGCTGATTGCCTTGGGTGGTTTCTGTTGTCTCCAGCTCTCCTGCTCTATGAAGGAACTTAATTGCTCCTTGCATTTTTCCCAAAAGAAGGGTGGTTCGCACGGCCAGTGGCTTTAACCAGGCTGCCACGATACCTGTCAGCATGAGTAGAATTGTCTGGGAGGAGGATCTGAAAGAAGCTGGGTTATGGGGCATAGCAGCAAGCCTTTACCTTACAGTGACTCATTCCAGAACTTTGCTGACTTCATCTGTGATGCAAGACTCCATTGACAAAGAAGGGTTCCAGATGGGCTGTTAAATGACGCAGAGGGAGGTAGAAGGAGCGGCCAAAGGGGCGAAAATGGATGAGGGCAGTTTGGGTGAGGGTCGGGCCATCTCTTTGTGTGTGTGTGTGTGTGTGTATATATATATATATATATATATATATATATATATATATATATATATATATATATATATATATATATATTTGGGGAGCTATAGACAGAGGCAGAGATAAAGGGGAAAATGTGTTTGTTCAGCACTGAGATTCTCCAGGAGGAGAAATGGCAGTGACTGGGGGGAGGGCATGATTCACTCCCAGACAGGAAACTCCTCAAACGCTAGAATAGAAACATGAGCATGATCCTCCCTCAATCTCCTCAAATCTTTCTCTCCGCCCATTGTCTCTTCCTTCTTTCCTAGAAACATCAGAACAGATCAGTCCAGGATTACTCCCTTCCCCACCACACTGAATCAAACCAGTGGGCCCACCTAGCCTGATATCCCTCTTTGTTGCCACCTAAGATCACCCCACTGGGGGTAAGCTAGCCCAATATTCCCCCATCCCTTTTCCCAGCAGCCCCAGTTCAGACCCATGGAGCAATCTAGCCGGACTATCTAACCGGGTGTCAAGAAGACAGTGTGAGGGGATTTGAGAGCCTTCTGGAAAGTCACTAGCCTTTAAACAGAAGTAAAAGCAGTGTTGCCAACTCTCATGACTTTCTCATGAGTCTCATGATGATTGTTTTCCTTAAAGTCCCAGCTGATGGAGTCAGGTGGATATGTGATGATTTCAGCCATCATTCTTAAAGAAAAATGAAGTGTCTAGCCCTTGTGGCTGTGGAGAAAGCTTCAAAATGTGACCCCCTAGTGCACCCTTAAGGCTCAAAAAGCAGAAGGCAAATAAAAAGAACACCAAATCTATTATTTTATGTAATCTCATGATTTTAAAGCCAATCTCATGGTTTTCTGTTTGCCTGATTCATGATTTTTAAACATTTGGGGTTGGCAGAACTATGAAAGTGACTTGAAAGCGTCAGTTTCACTCCCATTTAAATTCAGTTTCTATCTAGCCAATAATTTGTAGTGCGGTAACACCCCTCAGGCAGGTGCAGTATAAACTCACGGGGCCTTACCCTCATAGGATGTTTCCAAAAGTTAAATGATCTATTCAAAGCTTGGTGAACTGAAAAGAAGAGATAGAAAGTCATCGAGATTTTTCTACAAGTATTTCAATTCTTGTATTCAAGAGTAAGAATATACATTACAATTTTAAATCTAACCAATGTTCCTTAAGTGATTTGACGCAAGATGTCAGAACATGTTAGTATTAGAGCTGAGAGGGTCTAATATTTAATTTTCTTTCTTTGTATAGGAATTAGATACAGTGCCCCTGTCAGCTCATTTCTAAGTTATCTGCAAAAAAAACCTTTAGAGTTTTCAGATGCCCAAGTAGCCCCTGGAATCACAATTAAAGTTGCCCCCTCCCCCCCCAATCTGAAATGGTGCCCCTGTCCTCAATCTAGCAGAAAAAGGTCTAACAAGACCCAATGACTGGAGGATGAAGCTTGACAAATTCAGACTGAAAATAATAAGCAACTTTTTGAGAGTGAAGGTAATTAACATTTGGAACAAGGTACCAAGGGGTGTGGTGGATTCTCCATTACAGGCAATTTTAAAATCAGGACTGGATGTTTCTAAAGCATCTGCTGTAATTCAAACAGGAATTAATTCAGGGAATTTCTGGGCTCGGGTTAGACTGGAGGTCAGATTAGCTGATCACAACGATCCCTTCTGGCCTTGGGATCTATGAAGTGTGTCCAGGATTTCCTGCTCTCAGTTCAAAGAGAAATCGGGTTCAGGTTCTGCTCTGTGTCCAGTCACCCTGGGCAACCCAAATACCCAGCAGGAGAGAAAGTCACCTCTCCTTCTCGGGGCACCTTGGAATATTTAGAAGCTGCTAAAGTCCTCCTCACTTAAATGCGCACCTGAGCAGGGGGCTATTTCTCACAGAGAGGAACTGGGGGGAAGGGGATGAAGGAGGAGTGTCTTGTGTCTCTTTAGCCAGTCAGTCTGTGCTCTGTGCCTCAGTTTCCCTATCTGTAGTGTGGGATGGTATAAATGGCTATTGACTGACTCCCCTTCAAAATGAAATGGCCGAGCCCATGCTGTTATGAACTCTGTGCTCTGCTGAATGCCAAAGCCCTGACAGGCTGTCCCTGTCTCTGCCTGGGTAATTGTAGCCTAGGAGCATGTGGACAAGAGCAGCTCCAGGGCCTCTCGTTCACAAACACAGTCTGTGCCAATCCTCGGTTTCCCCAGGGAGCATGTGATGCCGGGGACAGTGGGAGGTGCTGGGGAATCCAGGTGTTTGTTTTCCTCTTGAAACAAAAAGACCTCATAAATCAACAAAAGAAGCAGTCGGACTCATTTGGCAGGCACAGGCAACACTGACAGCTAGCAGCCGGCAATGTCCTTGAAAACCGGACTGGTGTGATGAAGTTGTTCGTTATCTGAGGAGCTGATTGTCTCCTGGGTTGCAGCTAGCTATTCAGTGGACAGAGACAAGGCGGCTGGGACAACCTTCATTTTGCATTTCCAGATGTCCCCATGTGTGCTGCTATTTTAAAGTGAAACGCTCACTTTGCATTTCATAGAGTCATAGACCCATAGGGTTAGAGGGGACCGCAAGGGTCAGCTAGTCCAGTGGCTTTCCAGATACTGTACCCCTTTCCGGAGGCTGATTTGTCTTGTGTACCCCCAGGTTTCACCTCATGTAAAAACTACCTGCTTACTTCTGTATTTTTGTGTCTGATTTTGTATCACAGCACACTGTTCCTGAAAAATTGCTGACTTGCTCATTTTTACCATATAATTATAAATCAATTGGAATATAAACATTGTACTTACATTTCAGTATGTAATATCTAGAGCATTAATAACAAGTCATTGTCTGTATGAAATTTTAGTTTGTCCTGACTTCACCAGTGCTTTTTATGTAGCCTGTTGTAAAACTAGACAAATCTCTAGATGAGTTGATGTACTTCCTGGAAGACCTCTGCATACCCCAGGGGGACTCGTACCCCTGGTTGAGAACCCTGCTCTAGCCTAGCCCCCTGCCAAGATGCAGGATTTGGTGGTATCTTTCCAGGCTTTCCAAAAGGGAGGGGGTCTGAGTGTGTGAGAGAAAGAGCTTAAAAAGGGAATGTTCTTTTCAAACACTTTCAAAACTCATTAGTGGTTGATGTGGTCAAAACCTTAACTGCAGTGTAACAAAGTTTTTTGCTTGGGAATTTCCTTAGTTGTATTTTTTAATAAGATCGTAAGACTGGCCAGACTGGGTCAAACTAATGGTCCACCTAGCCCAGTATCCTTTCTTCCGAGAGTGGTCAATACCAGGTGCTTCCTTGATCAGAACAGGGTGATTATCGGGTGATCCATCCCCCTGTCGTCCCGTCCCAGCTTCTGCCAGTCAGAAGTTTAAGGATGCCCAGAGGGTGGGGTTGCCTCCCTGGCCACCATAGCCATTGGTGGACCTATCCTCCTTATCTAACTCTTGTGGATTTTTCTAACCCAATTATAATTTTGGCCTTCACAACATCCCCTGGCAAAGCCAGGAGCCCTTAAGAGGTTGGGTGCATTTCTACAGGATATACAGCTGGAGGTATAAATAGAGAGCAATTAGTTACTAAGTTATAAAACTCTGGCACGAGACCTTGACATTTCTGGCCATCCCAATTGCTTTGTTGAGAATAAGCAACACAATGAGACCATGCAAACTGTAATGAGCAGGCACCGGCTTTACACTGTTGGCCTCCTGTGTGGCTTTCAGCCAAGCAGATATTCTACATGTTGTTTGTCAAAGTGAAATATTACTCTTCCCAGCAATTCCCCTTTCGGCTGAATTCACTGATGTTGCTAGGTTGCTTTTCAAGTTTGAACTTAATGGTGAAATTCCTTTGAACAGGGCTTAGCACAGAGGGTGATTCTATAGGTTAAATAGACCCTACTCATTAAGCATCCAGTCCTGCAAATCTTTGCTCAGTCAGGGAGTCCTCCCTCATGCAAGAAATCCAATAGCCACGCTGGTGAGTAAGGACTGCTCCCCACTGGAAATGCAGATGTACACCCCATGGGCCTTAGTGTGTTTGCTGTCCAGTCCTTGGGGAGAGGAACGTGTGATCAGCGACTAGGTTACTAAAACCAGCAAGTGAAAACCCATCTGAATGTTATCAAGGTGGGGAAACGTAACTGATGGTGAATGGCAAACTCGTATGCACGCGTCTAGGCCAATGACCGTCTTCCTTTCACTCCTGTGACTTGGCTGTAGGATTATTGTTCTGTGCATTTGCAAGATGCCCATCCTGGCTTCTCCCTAGAAAAAGGAACCAGGGCTAGTATAGCCAGAGCCAGGGGAACCATTCTGCATTGGAGCCCTGACATGAGAGGCCGGTTTTTGGAATATGTTGCAACTTTGCTTTATTCTGATGAAGCAGCGATAACAGACGGTTGTGCCATACCTGCCAAGGGAATGGACATGCCCTGCTGTGCCAGCGGCGTCCTGGTCGCAGCCTGCCAGTCAGGTTTCCAAATAAGGCTTCGTTCTCCTGCAAAGGAATCAGCCAAGAGGGGAAATGCCCTTTATCTATGCTTTGCACACTGTTGTGTATTTTTATCCTTTTACTCGCGTAGGCCTCGATCCTGTAGTAGGCTCAGGGGGCCACATGCATAGGATCGGGGCCTTAGAACCTATGTGATATTGTCAGGGATTGTGGGCCAGATCCTCAAAGGTATTTAGGAACCTGACTCCCACTGAAACCCATGTTTCCCTGCTTCAGTCTCAACCATAATGAACTGTAGTGTGACACAGGCACTGCCACACTGGCTCAGACCCCACATCCATCTAGTTACGGGCCCCATCTCCGACAGTGTTCAGAGCAAGGTTCCAGAACCCCCTAGTGTTACATCTGGAATAACCTGCCTGGACCCAGCTCAGTCAGAGGTTGACTCGGGGCTTGATTCAGGAGGATCTCTGTCGGATCCTGCCAGGCATCACTGGGGACGTGCTCATTGCCTGGAGAAGAGTCTCCCATCCATTCAGAAGTCCTGCCAAGCTCTCTGCCTCTGTGGTGGCTAGTGGCAGTGAGCACACAGCCCTGTTCCACCTGGCATGGCAAGAGTTTTCCTAACTGATCTGAGATGGTGAATGTTCCTTGTTCTTCTGTTCCGAGGGAGTGTCCACAGCAGCACCTGATCTGCCTCCTCACTCCCCTTCATTACTTCATACGCCTCTGTCCAGTCTCCTCTTACTCCCCCCTCCAGGTGAACTCTCCCAACTGTTCCAGTCTCTCTCTCTCTCTCTCTCTCCCCACCCCCCCGCAGAAATCTCTTCGTCCCACTAATCACTTTGGCTCTTTCTCTCTGTTCTCTGCTGTGGTTTTCTCTGCGATGCAATGCACACAGTGTCCAGGTGAGGCTGCCCTGCTGGTTTAGATAATGGAACAAGAGAATTCACCATAATTATTCCCCTCCCATTCCTTATGCAGCTGAACAGCTTGGTTGCTTCTTTGAGCGCAGCTGTGCATTGAGCAGAGGACTCCATCGCATGGTCTACAGTGATGCCCAGGTCCTTTTCATGAGTCGATACAGTTCATTTAGACCCCATGCGGTGTGTGAGTCATTTACTTTTCCCCCTGCGGGTGCAGGACTTTGCATTAATTTCATCTGCTGTCATCTTTTCCATTCACCCAACTTAGTCAGCTCTCTCTGCTCCTGACTCACCTGAATAACTGTGTCATCTTCCAATTGTGCTACCTCATTATTCCGCCCACTCCCCCACCCTGCTGTGCAGATTGTTAAGAAATATATTAACCTGGGATTTAGGGCAGAGCCTGATGGGTACCACCGGTACCCTGGGGCCGTGGTGGAAATGGACCATTTCATGCTGTACTTTGCTCTCTGACTCTTGGCCTGTTTTTGTGCTACAACAATACTTCGCCTCTCACCCCAGGACAATTTCCCTTCTTTTGTAGCTACTCGTATGGGACCTTGTCAAAGGTCTTTTGAAATCTAGATATAGTGTGTCACCTGGTCTCTTTTACCTGCTCCTTTTTAGTCACGGCCAAAATTCCAAGAGATTGGTGAGGTGCAGCTTGGCTTTGCAGAGCCAGGCCGGGCAGAGTCTCTCCACGCAGGATCTGCCGGTGTTTTGTTGTTTTGTGTTTAATTCTCCTTTCAGCCAATGTGCCAGATATAAATTGGAATTCCCTGAATCGCCCCCAGTGTCTTTTTAAAATATAGATACAGCGTTTGCTGCTTTCCAATTCTCCAGGACCATGGCCCTTTTTGGTGAGAGATTGTGTGGTTTTGCTAGCAGTTTAGCCCATTCTCTTAGAGCTCCTTTAAATCCCTTGGATGGACCATCTAGGCGTGGTGCCAGGTGACTTGTGCCAGCCCCCCTTCTCCTGTCACCTCAGTCTCTGAGAGCGCCTGGGCATTGTTACCAGAAAAGGGCAGATTCAGCGTAGGACTCTCCCAGCATCCACCGGGGTGGACTCTGATGTTCTCGCTGGTAACATTCAGATATGCTGCCCCACTCCCAATACGAAATGCAACCGCTCAGGAAGGGAAGTAGCCCAGTGCCCAGGGACACTGAATTTTACCATGGGCTGCAGGGAGGTTTCTGGCTGGCCCGCTGGAGCATGGGGAGATAAAGCCCTCTGCTCCCCGACCATCACAGTGGTGTCTGGTCACTATCGTCCTGTGGCGGGTTGGAAGTGGCAGCCCAGCAATGCAAGGCTACATACCCCACTCCCAATCCTCCATGGGGGGCTGGCGTGCCAGTCGGGGCCAACCTGCTGTGGTGAATTGCAGGTGAAGTTCCGGAAGCTTTATGGCCCCATGTGGAAATCCACCTTTGGGAAGTACAAGAACGTGAACATTGGGAGCCCGGAGATCCTGGAGCAGCTGCTGAGGCAGGAGGAGAAATACCCTGTGAGAAGCGACATGACCCTGTGGAAGGAGCATCGGGATACCAGGCAGCTTTCGTACGGCCTGTTCACCGAGTGAGTCCAATGATCAAAGCTTTAGCCGTCATGACGGCGTCCCTGAGCGCTGCTGCAATGCAAACATCATATGGGCTCCCAGATCAATACGAGGCTGGAGTCCCGAGCAGCTGGGTACAATACAATGGCCTGCAATATGCAGGAGGGGAGACTACTTGATCTAACGGTCTCTTCGGACCCTCTAGGCCTGTGTTTCTCCACGACCGTCCGTGGACCAGTGCTAGTCCCTGAGATCTCCCTGGCACAGTTGAGGAAGGCAGCAAGCCTGGTATGAAAAAGGCTGAGAAACACCGCTCTAGGAAACTGAGCTATTCCCTTGTGTGCTAGCGAGAGTAATGTCCTTGAGCGGGCGGCTGACTGGCGGTTCTGGTATCCGGGCAGCTTTGCATTTGGACTCCTGCCTTCGCTCCGTCCCGAAGGCTTGCCACAGCCTGCCAAAGCCATACAGAGAATCAAGGCAAGGTGTGCAAGAGACGGGCAGGCTTAATGGGTCAAGGCTGACCTGGTTTTCCCCACGTGTGTCATTTCTAACACGTGTTGCTTCTAAATGGTTGATCAGACAGCACTGGGGTGAAGTCGAGGATTGGGCAGAAAGGTTTTGGTGCCAGGGAAAGGTGGGAGCTTCTGCTGAAATTCTCATCACAGATCATTTCCGGTGATGCAGGCTGGGTCCCACTAGCGACCGAGGCCCCTAGCCGAGGACCCCCGACGGGGTCAGACCGGTGTTGCAGGCAGCAGGGAGGTGGAGGGACAGAGGCACTGGGGTTTGCCCAGGACCCCATCCCTCCAGTGGGCACTTCTGGAATTACCAGCCCGTGGGATGTTTTCCTCCATGCCCAAGAGTCCATGGTTGGCTGATGCTCTGGAGCAGGGGGTTTAGCACCCTAGTACAATTGTACCTCTCTCCTGGCGCTGGGGGGGGCACCTGGCAGAGTCTCTCCGGATGCAGGGCCAGCTCTTGGGGCTAGGTGGGCCCGGTGCCACCATTTGGCTGTTGCTTGGGGCAGCTGGATGAGGAGCGGGGGGCCCGCATGGGCACAGCTGGAATTGGACAGGGGGGAGGAAAAGTGAACCCCGGTGTTACGGGAGAGTTCCCGGCCTTCCCTTCATCTCTTGGCTCGTCCCTGCCAGCCCCCACGTGCACGGGGGGGTGGCTCGGTGTCCCGCTCCCAGCTGCCCCTCGGCGTGGGCGAGCGCTGAGCCGTCTTCTGCCTCCCCCGCAGGGAAGGGGAACGCTGGTACCGCCTGCGTCAGGTCCTCAACCAGCGGATGCTCAAGCCGTCGGAGGCCATGCTGTACACGGGGGCCATCAACGAGGTGGTGTCGGACCTGATAGTCCGGCTGCAGGTGGAGAGGGCGGGGAGCCCCTCGGGGGTCCTGGTGGGGGACGTGAACAACCTGCTCTACAGATTCGCCCTGGAAGGTAGGTGGCAGGGGGGCGGCTCGGGGGGGTCAGGGGGCCCTGTGGGCCATTGCACGCTTTCCCCCTAGTGCGTCCAGACGGACCTACTGCAGCCCTGCGCTGCTTCCCTGGAGTCCCCTTCCCCCAGGGGGGCCCTCAGATCACCCCCAGGCCCTGTCAGTGTTCAGGGCCCCTACCAGCCCCTCTCCTCTCCTTCCCGCCAGGCATCTCCTACATCCTCTTCGAGACCCGCATCTGGTGCCTGGAGCAGGAGATCCCTGTGGAGACGCAGCGCTTCATTGACGCCATCGGCCTCATGCTGAAGAACTCCGTCTTCACCAACATCCTGCCCGAGTGGAGCCGGGAGCTGCTGCCCTTCTGGAACCGCTACCTGGAGAACTGGGACATCATCTTCGCCTTCGGTCTGTACCCTGGGTTGGCAGCCGGGGTCAGACTCAACCCTGGCATCGCTGGGATGGTACCCAGGGCTGGGAGCCAGGACGCTACCCCCTGCCCTTCGCGGGGAGCAGTTTTACCTGCTGCAGCTCAGCTCCCTGAAACTAAGCCTTGGCTTCCAGATCTCCCAGCCCTTGCCCTCTGTGGCAGGCTAGTGACGGACACCCCCCCACCCCCGGGGCCCCTCGGTAATAGCCAGCCCCTGGCACTGGGGCAAGCTGTCTGCAGACAGACAGGGTCCACGCTGCTGGATGGGCCCCACCCAGGATTGCGTCCTTTTACCAGCCCGGACACTGAAGCATATTTATAGTGGAACAACTGGACGTTGATTAGCAAAGGCGACGTGAGTGCAGCTAAGAAATGGAAACGGAACAGGTTCTGGGGGTAAATCACAGGGGTCTGGATCTACACTGGGTCCTGTTCCTATATAGCAAAGCAGGTTTTGACAGAGCTGCTAGATTTCAGTCGTAGCCAGGATCCGAGTTCCCAGCCCTCGCCTACAAGGGACGTCTACGCTGCAGGGGGGCACCTGTGGCTGGCCCAGGCCAGCTCACTCGGGCTCACAGGGCTCAGGCTAAGGGGCTGTTTAGACTTCTGGGCTCCTGGACCCTGCAAAGTGGGAGGGTCCCAGAGGTCGGGTTGCAGGCCAAGCCCGGGGATCCACACTGCAATGAAACAGCCCCGCAGCCCAAGTTGGCTGGCACAGGCCAGCCATGGGTTTTGAATTGCCGTTTAGACGTACTTCCAGGGGTTTCCTCTTTGATTGGATAAACCAGGGTCCTTCTGCATTTCTTAGATAGGCCCGTCAGCCTCTGCAATGCACCCACAGCTACAACGACTCCCCCCTGGTTTCTTGTTCCGCAGCACTCCAACATTGGGTTCACCTCTCCCCCACCACCACTGCTTTTCCCTGTTGACTTCCCATGTAAATGGGGCTTCACTTTGCAATGATGAATTGCCCTCCGAGCTGGGGCAGAGGAGCGGACGGGCATTGGTGTGTCCACGCTGCCGTGTGCCAGACTGGGGAAGAAAATTTCCGTCTGAGCACACGGCTCCGTAGATAGCAGGAGTGTGCCCATTTTGCAGCGATGTTAGCGACCTGCGTGTCCTCGGCTTTCTTCCGCTACCTCACCGGGCGCTTGCGGGGTGAGCGCTGGGAGAGCGGTGGGTTGGCTGGAGCGGGTTTGTCAGGCCTGGTAGGAGTTGCTGACATGGAGCCTTTGGCCTTGAGGGGTCCCAGGAAGCCAGAGCGAATTCTGCTGCTTCGGGGTCTCTGCTCACCCCTCTTCCTGGGGCCGAGGGCTGCCAGGATACCGGCTGCAGCTCAGATGTGTGGCACAACAATTCGCACAGGGAGACTGATCTGTTCCGTGGTGCACGGCCCAGGTCCCCTGTCCCCGCCCCCCCATCACAGTCAGTCCTGGGGGGCAACAAGGATCCACTCAATCCCATCGAGCTAAGGCAGGGCTTGCGTCAATCCTGCTCTGGGCTTGGTGCCCTCCCTGCCTGGCTCCATCCGCAGTCAGGGAGCCCCTCAGGTACCCACTGGCAGAGGTGTGGCCGCATGGAGAGTGAAATCTCCCAGCCAGCCCCTGCAATGAATACCTGGCCCATCCCTTTGAGGGAGGGACTCCATGATCCCCCTATCCCCCAGTCTCTGGTGCTATAGCCCTGGGCTGGACTGGGAGTCATCCAGACCCACCCTTGATGGTGGATCGCCTGGCCCTGCCTGGCAGGGAGATGCTCTGCGCATGAGTCCACATCTCTTGGCACGCGTGGGAGGGGGCAGTCTGGGGAGCCCTGTTCCCTTGGGGGAGAGGTATGCCCATCAGGGGTGCTCCCATGTTACGGGTCCCTGTGGGATCCAGCCAGAGACCACGGAGGCGGCTGGGCAGGGTCTGGGGCGAGCCCTGTCAGTGAGCTCGCAGCTGGTCAACACCTGGGCTTGTGACCCCCATCGCTTTGTGGGCAGCCCTTGACAGTCCCCAGGCCCCTTCCCCCACCTCCATCTCTGCACGGGATCTAGCTCAACTGGACCCGCTGTGATTCCCCCTCCCCTGTGCGACAGTCCAGCTGCCCCCCACCCCCTGCCGAGGGCCACAACCGCTCTCGTCTCTCTGGCTCTGCAGGCAAGAAGCTGATTGACAGGAAGATGGAGGAGCTGGAGGGGCAGCTGGAGCGAGGCAAGCAGGTGTCGGGCTACCTGAGCTACCTGCTGGCCAGCAGCAGGCTGACGCTGGAGGAGGTGAACGGCAGCGTGGCGGAGCTGCTCCTGGCCGGCGTGGACACGGTAGGGCAGCACGCCGTCCTGCAGCCCTGACACCCGGCCTAAGGGGGTCAGGCCCGGGGGCTGTTTGAATGGGGGGGGCTGTTGCACAAACCCCGTTGTGTAGGGGGTTGCTGAGGAGCTGCTCTGTGTGGGGAGGGAAGGGGTGGGCACCCCAAAGACAGATGTGGTGGGTCCAAAAGGGAGTGCACTGGGGAGCTGTGGGGCCTAGTGGGTAGGGCAGCGGCACGGCCTGGGTTCCATTCCTAGCTTGCCACGGCCTTGCTGGGTGAGTCACGTCCCCTCTGGGCCTCAGTTTCCCCTCTCAGCCTTTTTCTGGTCTATTTAGATGGTGAGCTCTTTAGGGTAGGAGCTGTCCCTGACTGTCTGAGCCACGCCTGGCACAATAGGGACCCTGTGTCCGTAGGGGTCTGGCAGCAGCCGGTGCAGCGGGGCACCCATCTATGTAGGGGTCTGGGCAGCGCCTGGCACGATGGGGGGCCCCCATCTCAGTTGGCATTAGCATAACACAACCAGCTGTGGGGTTTCTGGGCTGGCAGGCCCTGCCATGCAGAGCTGGGTTTATGCTGAGCTCGGAGCTGCCGAAGGCTTTGCTTGTGGGGAGTCCTGCTGCCACTGGCTCTGAGTGGAGCCGTCCACGTGGGGCAGGATGGGGGACTCCTGGGAAGCCACAAGGGGCTGCCCTGTCCATCACAGCCTGCTCCTGCTTTTCCTCCCTGCGGCCTCCCTTGTCTGTGCGGAGCTGCTCCCTCACCCCGTCTCTGCTGTCGTCCCCCCTAGACGTCCAACACCTTGACCTGGGCCCTCTACCATCTGGCCAGGACCCCAGAGACCCAGACCTCCTTGTACCAGGAGGTGAACAGTGTCGTGCCCGGAGATCAGATCCCCAGTGCTGAGGATCTTCCCAAGATGCCGCTGCTTCGGGCCACTATCAAGGAAACGCTCAGGTACGTCCCCGGCTCTCCCCGGGGCCAGGCCCTAGAGGATTCCCCCTTGGCAGAACCCACAGCCTTGTTGGCATCCCTGGGTGGAGCAGACTCATGAAGGGAGGGTGAGGTGGTGGCTGATGGCACCATGCATCTCACTAACTGGCACTTGGCAAACCACACACACACACACACACACACACACACACACACACACACGGTCCCAGGGAGATGGCGCTGCACCCAGCGCTGGTGTGACTCGGAGCCTGGCACTGGACCAAACGGTCCATCAGGGCATTTGCCAGCACAGAAGGATGGGCCAGCGACCAGGGCACCGGCTCCAATTCAGCATCCAGTGTCCTGCTCTCACAGCCGCCCTGTGTCCCTTGGACTCTGTGCCTCAGTTTCCATCTGTGCAATGGGGATAATGGCTCTGCACGGGGGGAGGAGGAGGAGGGGCGTGCCACTTGCCCCATCCCACACCATAGACCCGTCTCTTCTCCCTGCCTGGCAGGCTGTACCCCGTGGTCCCCACCAACGCCAGGGTCGTAGTGGAGAAAGATATCGTCATTGGAGGCTATCACTTCCCGAAGAACGTGAGTGGGGGTCTCTGGTCTGCTTCCCGGCCCCTGGGCCTGAGGCTGTCGCTCCCCAGCCCTGGGGGCCCAGAGAAGGAGCTGGAGGAACTAAATGTGCCATGTGAAGGCAACACAAAGCCAGCTCCCGCTTGGGCACAGCAAACCAGCCCTGCTTGGAAGGGGACCAGCCTAAAGTGGGGGGGGGGAAGCCCAGGGGTGGGCTAGCAGGGGCTGCGGGTCGGGAGTGAGGGGCACCGGCAGAGCTGGTCACCGAGAGCCCAGGGCTGGGCTAGCAGGGGCTGTGGGTTGGGAGTGAGGGGGCACCGGCAGAGCTGTGGGGGGGAAGCCCAGGGGTGGGCTAGCAGGGGCTGTGGGTCGGGAGTGAGGGGCACCGGCAGAGCTGTGTGGGGGAGCCCAGGGCCTAAATGTCCCGAACAAGGGGTGCTGGTAATTAAGCACGCTCCAGGCCCAGATCTAGCCAGTGCCCCCAGCCCTTCCACCCAGGGCTTGGGGCCCTCACTTGCCCGGGGCCGCCAAGAGGAGCGGCATGTTGCCAGGGCCACGGGTTGCCGTGGGGTTGGGTCTCACCTCCGTTGTGTCCGGCTCCATCAGACGCTCTTCGTCCTGGCTCACTACGCGATGGCGCACGACCCGACCAGCTTCCCGGAGCCCGAGCGCTTCCTGCCCCAGCGCTGGCTCCGGGGCCACGGCTCCACCCACCACCCCTTCAGCTCCATCCCCTTCGGCTATGGGGTCCGCAGCTGTTTGGGCCGGCGCATCGCGGAGCTGGAGATGCACCTGGCTCTGGCCAGGGTGAGTGGGGACCCCCGCGGTGCCAGCGGTTGGATGGGGGGATTGGCTCCGGCCCGCGGGACAGGGCGCTCCAAGGGCTGGAGCTGCAGACAGCCCCCCTCACCCCCCCCGGATCAGAGAGACGCGCTTCCCCCCCGCCCCCGGTCTCAGGGATGCTACGTGACTCCATGCCCCAAGAGGGGGAGCTCAGTATCCCCTTGCCCCGCTGGTATCTGAGCCACCATGTAGGAGCCGACTGCCTCAGCCACGGCATGAGCCCCCAGGCGGGGCCTGTGTGCACAACCACTGGGGAGAAAACTCCCGAGCCACCCCGGTGGGCAGACGGGGGCTTAGGCGCTGTGCTGCGGGGAGGGGGCTCTGGGGCACTGAAGAGACGAGATGTCTCCTTCTTCTTGCAGATCATCCGGACATTCGAGCTGCGGCCGGACCCCCGTGGCACGGAGGTGAAGTCGGTCTCCCGCATTGTCCTTGTGCCCAAACAGCCCATCCAGCTGCAGTTCATTGCCCGCCAGCCGGCCCCCTGAGTTCACCCACCCCGCTTTGCTTATCCCAGGGCGCCATCCGAGTCCGCCCCTCGCCTGGGCCTTCTGGGCTAAACGGGTCTGGCCTGGGCCCGGCTCTCTCCCCGTTAGGCCCTGGGGGTGGCAGCTGCCCACGGGTCAGGGTGTAGATGGGATCTCGGCTGGCGGGCAGAGCAGCCGTGTGATCTCAATGTAGCTGGAATCAATGGGCCAAAGGTGTTCCTGCGCCCGGCGCTCTCCAGCCGTCCAGGGTGTGGAACAGGGTCCGTGGGCACAGCCTGGGCCGCCCGGGCACCCTGCCAAATGCCCTAGCCCACCCCACCCCCATTGCTTTGTCTGTCCATTAAGCCTAACTGCCCCCTCACCCATTGTGGTTCGTTCATTTCCGGACCCCCACACTCAGGCTGTGTTCACCAGGCCTGAGCTGCCCCGGCCTGGTGAACACAGTGGGGGTACGTTGGTGGGTCTGGCTATCACCCCAGCTCCCGGGAATGGGTCAGGGCCTCCCGCTGCTTGGGGGGGGGCTGTGGTCCCCTTTAATCATGAAAGCACTGAGCCGGAGGTGCCGCTGCTCCGATCTAAAGAGCAAACTCGGCATCCCCCCCCTCGGTGTCATTGGACCTCCCTGCAGCAGCAGGGACCCGAAGGTCAGCTCGCCCCCCTCGCCCCACCCCAGGGGCTGCCCGTTCCAGGCTGGGCGGTGGGGGGGGGTTGCCCCAATGTGCCCCTGCAGCTCTAGCGCCACCTAGCCCCTCCCCCCCACACCCCTGCAGAGCGACAATCTGTTGCGGGTGCCGCCAGGGGGGACCCATCCAGCTGTGCCAGCCGGTGGAACGGCTGCAGCGGGCTCCATTAACCTCCCTGCCACCGGCCTGCGGCTAATGCACAGGGCTGGGCCCCAGGACTCCTGGGTCCAAACCCCAACGCTGACACTGACTCTCATCCCCTCCGTGGCCCGGAGGCCCTCGGGCAAAGCAGGGACAGCGATGGTGAGCGACCTGCCACGTGCCTGCAAACTCCCAGCTTCCCCGGGGGACTGGGGACTGCGGGTTGGGGGGAGTCAGCGCTGCCCCAGGCGTGCGGGGGGGTCCTGTAGCCCAGCTGAGCAGCAATAAAGCAACATGCGCTTAAGCTCCTGTGGGGCTGTGTTTGAGTGTGATGTGGAGCGAGGGGGGGGCAACTCCTGTTCCCTGGATGGCGAGGGGGGCGACCCCTGTTCCCGGGGGCCAGTGAGCACCAGCCTCGGTGCAGCTGCAGCACCAGGCCAGGGGAAGGGGCAGGGGCCTGATTTGGAGCGTGAGGTCATGCGGGGGGTGGGGGGGGGCGAGAGGTTGGCGTGATGGGGGCAGCTTGGCATGTGGCATGCAGTTCCTGGGCTAGCCTGGGCCCCCAGCCCCAGGGAAGAGCTTTTGTCTTCGCCCCAGGCTCCCCCACTGCAAAGCAACCAGCCCCTTGGCTCGGCCTTCTGCCAGCCTGGGCATTGCTGGCACCTCACCGGGCGGGGGTAGCCCTGAGCCGGCTAGGGGCCCGTGGGCAGTGGGGCCCTGCGTTCGCCAGGCCATGGCTCGCTCCCGAGCAGCATTTCTCTGGCTGGAGAACGAAAGCAGACCAGGGGAGAAGGAAAGTCAGAGGTGCACGCAGCATGGGGGAGCGTGGCCTGGCCCGGCGTGGGGGGGCCCTGACCCAGGCCAGCTGCAGCTGGGGGTTTTCCTCAGCTCTGCCATGGGTTGAGACCCTGGATTCCTTTTCCCAGGAGCCAGGCCCACTCTGTGCCAGCTCGGCCCCATGTGTGCCAGCCCTGGTGCCAGCCAGGCCCCTGATGCTCCTGGACGGAGTCACCCCAAGGGAAGCCTGGCTCCAGCTTAGCCCTGGTCCCAGGGGCTGGCCTGCCCTACTGCCCTTCTTCCCCCCTTCCCCCGGGCATCTGCCCCACGCTACACTGACCAACCCGCCCCACCAGCAGGACAGGGCTTTTCACTCATGGGTGCTCCAGCTGGGGGGAGGATGAGGAGCTGTGAGTTCAACTGTACCACTAGCCCAACCGCCCCTTGGCCAGCCTGGGGGGGCAGCAGGGAGGGGGGTAAAGGCCTAAAGGCCCCCACCCCCGCAGGGTGAGACATCTCCCTCTCCAGAAACCATCCCTGGCCCTTGCCTGCCTTGCCCGTTTCCTCCCTGGTGCTACCCTCAGCTCGCCAGGGAGGGTGACACAGAGCCCCCCTCCCCCCACAGCTGGAAGGCGCCAGCCACCAACACAGCGAGCTGCCCCCAACGTCCGTGGAAAAGGTTCCCCTGGCCAAGATACGGCGCTGAAGGCGAGGCTGGCACTGCCCGCAGCACCCTCTCATCTCCCCCTGGCCAGGCCGTCACCCTGTGGCTGCCCCACTGGCCTGGGATTCCCCAGGGCTCTGGCCCTGCACCACGGCTGGCTGCTGGGAACGCCCCACATTGATGGTCCCCAGCGCCACCTCTTCGCCCCGGGGGATTCTGCGTCCCAGGTGCTGGGCTGGGATCCCGGCAGGCTGGTTTCGGGTCAGTTCAGATTAGCAGGCAATGCTGTGGGGAGGGGCAGCCCTGTCAGTGGTGGCCCATGGTTGTCCCCCCCTTTGGCTAGTGACCCACAGGTCTGGGCTCTCCTGGACTAGTGTGGGTTCTGGGGTGGCTGGTGCCCTCCAGCACAGCTGCCCTAAATAATCACCCAACGCCAGATGCCAGCCTGTTTCCAGCGTGGAGAGCTGCGGGCATGACCCTCTGGCCACTGCGCTATCCAGGGCAAGTCAAGCCCCGGGTGCCCATTCCCCTTGACCCATGTTATGCCATCTCCACGTGGTGCCTTGGCACTGCCAGAGGGCTCAGTGGGGGCACTCACAGCCCGCTACCAAGGGCCAATCTTGGGCATAGCAGCACCCCCAGAGGAGCCCATAACGTCTGGCGTTTGCTCAGGGTTGGCCCTGGGTCAGGGTGTGGGGAGGGGTATTTGCCAGCCGTGGGGCACGATACCCGTGGGTCAATGTGCGGGCGGGCGCCGAGGGCAGAGGGGCAGCAATGAGGAAAGTCAGCCTGATGCCCGGTGCGGGACGATGTTCAGCAGGAGGAGCACTGCCAGCCATGAATAAATACACATAACCCACCAGCAACCCTGTGCTAACAAGCGCCGCCCAGCGCCGAAGTACCCAGCCAGCGTGGGGTGCCCGACAATAACGAGCCAGTGTGGGGAGGGCAGCGTCCAGAAACACCAACAAAGCAGGGTGAGCACAACAGGGCCCCCCAAGCAACCCCACAATAACAAGTTGGGTGGGGCACAACTGAGTGACCCTACAATAACAATCCCCCGCCCTGTGCTGTCTGCCCCACAGCAGAGGGGTTGAAGCCATTGGGTAAAGGGGCAGAGTTTTGTCTCGGTCCTCGGGGGGATTATTTACACCAGCACCAGCGCCGGAGGGAGCTGCCAGGCGGAACCGGAGCTGAGTTGACGGAAGCGCTTTGCCTTGCGAAGCGGCTGGGGGGCCGGGAGGTCTGGGGGGTGGGGGACTTTGCGGGCATCTCCTGTGTCACTTGAGCTTTGCTCTATACGTGACTCCTACCCTGGCCCGGTGGGGCCTGGCTGCTCTTCCCTGGGCCAGGCCCGGCCAGGTGCCAAGCCAAGCGGCCGCCCCGGCACATGCCAGGGGGCAGCTCTGTGTCTATGTCTGCTGGGCTGGGTGGTTGGGGTTCCCCATGTCCTGTCGCTCAGCTCCGGAGAGGGCGCCCCCGAGGCAAAGACAGTCCCAGAAGCGGAGTCACCAGCCAAGCTCTGCCATGGCCTGCCGCATGGCTGTCCTCCCTCGGGCAGAGCCAAGGGGCCACCCAGACAGACATGGCAGCAGCCCTCCCTGGCACCTTCAGAGCGAATGCCGGTTGATGCCTGCAGAAAACCAGGGATGGGGGTTACCAGGATGCAACAGCTGCCTGCCCCCCCAGCTGGCAGGGGACCCGGCCCTGTGCCAGCACAGCCCTGCCACCCGCATCTCCATGCACCCACACCAGGCCTGTTCAGACTTCAGGTTCCAACATGCAACACACCGGCTAGGATTTTGCACTCTGGGACTTGTAACTCCATGGGCTGCCTCCCCCGCCCCAGCTCCGTCAGGGTGTCTCCAAGCCACTGCTGGCCCATAGCCAACAGTGCAAAGGGAGACGCGCGGACACAGTGCATCGCACCCGCAGGCACAGCCCCATCCACCCCAGTGTGCTAGGCTGGGCAAATGCCCCGGCGGGCAGACGGCAGAGCTCAGCCCCGCTCTGCTGCAGAGAGCAGGAGTCACTGGACTAAAGACGTCGGGGAGGCCAGAAACCAGCCGTCCCCTTGGCTACGGCTCCAAACCGGGCAGCGGAATCCGGCCATTTGTCCAAGCCCAGCCCAGCAACGAGCCATCAGCTGGGAACGGCTCCCACCCAGATACCGGCCACCTGCAACCAGGTTAAAACCGGGACCCTCGGGGGGGGACAGGCCCCATGTCCAGTGCCCCCAAGCCATCCCTCCCCCACCCGCCTGGGCCAGTACTGGCCATGTCCCTCCAGCCACAGCCCCTGGCTCCCGTCCTGGCCCCAGAGCTGAGGAGACTGGCTGAAGGTGGGGGGGGCAGTAAGATGGGGACTCAACGGGCCAGAATGAACAAATGCCACCACGGCCATGAGGCCCTAGAGCGCTGCCGCCAGGCAGACAGCAAGGTGGGCACTGAGATAACCAGGACTGTTCTTAATGTTTCCTCTGAATAGTGTGGGGGTGCCTCAGTTTCCCCTAGGCAGATCTTAAATCTCTAGGTGCAGGGGTCTGGAAACAGAGAATGGCCGACACCCTGTTTCCTGGCACCTGATGGCCTGGCCCTTCCCCTGCAAGGTGAGAGCTAAAGGGTTGGAGAACAAAGGAATCCGGTGCCCTCCTGGCCTGGGAAAGGGACAAAGCCCAGAGGAGGAGGGGCTGGAGGGGGTTTCAGTTTGGGGTGGCTGGGGACATGGAGTGAAGTGCAGACGTGGTTGTCTGGCTCACTGCCCCCCAAAATGGACCCAGCTGAGGGGTCCTGTTCTCTGCAAGTTCTGTTTTAGATCATGTCCTGTCGTCTAATAAACCTTCCGTTTTACCGGCTGGCTGAGAGTCCCGTCTGACTGCGGAGTTGGGGGGCAGGACCCTCTGGCTTCCCCAGGACCTCACCTGGGCGGACTGGCTGTGGGAAGTGCACGGAGGGGCAGAGGATGCTGGATGCTCCGAGGTCAGACCCAGGAAGGGGGGAGCCGGGTGAGCTGTGTGTCCTGCAGACAGGCTGCTCCCAGAGAGGAGACTCCCCCAGAGTCCTGCCTGGCTTCATGGGGAGCAGTTCCAGGGCATCGCCTGGGCACGCCATGACAGGTGCGTGCTGGAGGAAAGGCCCCGCAGTGCCCGGGGGAAAGGGGGTGGCCTTGGGCCCCAGGCCTCTCGGAAGCTCTGCCAAGCAGCCTTCTGCAGAGCCACTGTCAAGTGCATTCAGCCCGCGGACGCTACCCCTACCTGTGCCCAGCCAGGCGTGAAAACAAGACAGATACCCAGCGGGGGAGGGGGCTGCAAGGGACCCAGCCATGCCAGCCCCATGGCATGGCACACAGCACCTCTCGGGACACAGATGGCATCGCACGCCAGCCAAGCTCTGCACCAGCCCCGGCCAAATGTCCCACCCTGGCCATGCTGACTTCGAACCCACCCGTCGTTTGGGGGGTCCCCAGGATGTCAGCGGGAAGCCCCGTAGATGCCCCCAGCAGCCGGGTGTCCTGCCTGCTCCCTTTCCCCAGCTCTCTTGGCACCCACTCTGCCCTGGGGGCCCCCAGGCTATGGGGCCAGCCATGCCGAGAGGGAGAGATACAGTGGTTGTGGAGGGGTCTCCTTCTGCTGCTGGCACTGGCAGCTGTGGCTGTTCAGAGGGGGCACAGCCAGGGGGCCGGGGGCAGGGAGGGGAGATCCCCACCTCTGTGCCATCTGTCCCCTCCCCCAGAGTGTTACAGGAACCCAGTGCTGCCCAGCCCCCCTCCCCTGGGACCCCTTCACCCCCAGTCCATTGGGGCACGATGGGGTCACAGCACCCCACACAGCCACTGTCCCAGGGGGCAACCCGCATGCTCCCTGGCCAAGGGATCTCAGTCATCGGGGCCCCATCCCTACCAGAGAGGGCCCCAGTGACCAGGGATCGAGTCCTGCAGAGGGGAAGCTCCAGGCCATCAGTGGGTTCCCCTTGGGGGCCTGGGCTCGGTGACCTCTGACTGCCGAACGCCCGCGGGGCATGGTATGGCAAATACCCCACAGACGGGGGGATCCAAGAAGCCGGGCTTTGCCAGCGATCAAGCTGGGCCGGATCACGGGGGGAGGGCTCCAGGAATCAGTGATCTGCTGTGCCAAGGGGATCCCTGCGCGAACGGGAGCCAGGTGGCTGGCTCTGGATCCAGCCGTCCGTTAGCTGCCACCTGCGCCCCCTGACCCCCCCCTCACAGGAACCACCTCACCCCCGTGGGTGCTTTGCAGGGACGCAGGCGAGAAAGTCACGGATGAAAGGGATGCGGGGGGGGGCTGATTTTGGCATCCCCGCCCCAGCAATGGCAGCTGCGATGTGCACTTAGCTCATATGGCCGGAGCGGGGGCCGATCCCCCACTTGGCACAGGGCTTCTGAGTCCAGGGGAGGCGGGACGGAGCCCTCGACGGTGACCGGACGCGGCACCGTGCGAGGCCAGGCCCTGCTGCCAGAGAGCAATACAGACCTGCAGAGCCAGCCAGGCGGGGGCCCCAGGAGCGTGGCCCGTGGGGGTGGCAAGCGGCAGAGAGGGGGAGGCCGAGGGCTGAGCCTACCTGAGCCGGAGAGAAGCGGAGGAAATGGAGGGTACGAATGGAGAAAGGACGGAGCGTCGCGGGCTTAAGAGTTAAGAGCATCGATACCTGCGGGCGTCAGCACCAGGGCCTGCAGGATGTCGGAGAGGGAGACGATCCCCTGCGGCGAGTTCTTCTCGTCCACCAGAACCAGGCGATGGACCTGCCGAACGAGCCAGACCCACTGTCAGTCTCACCCACGGGGCCAGGGCTGGGCAGGGAACGGGCAGCGTGGGGGGATCGGGGTCAGTCAGTGGGGGCTGGGTCAGAGTGGGTACAGGGGGGGATCAGGGTCAGTCAGTGGGGGCTGGGTCAGAGGGGGTCATCCCTGTTTTTGTAACTTTAAAGTTTTGCCTAGAGGGGAATCCTCTGGTTTGAATCTAATTACCCTGTAAAGTTACCTTCCATCCTGATTTTACAGAGGTGCTTCTTTTACTTTTTTTCTTTATAATAAAGTTCTGTTTTGTGAGAATCTGGTTTACCTATTTGGTTGGTATGTTATTCTCAAGCCTTCCCAGGAAGGGGGTGTAGGGCTTGGGGGGATATTTGGGGGGAATAGGAATTCCAAGTGGTCCTTTCCCTGAGTCTTGTGTAAATCACTTAGTGGTGGACAAAGGATTTGTGCCTTGGGGAAGTTTTTAACCTAAGTAGGTAGAAATAAGCTTAGGGCGTCTTTCATGTGGGTCCCCACATCTGTACCCCAGAGTTCAGAGTGGGGAGGGAACCCTGACAGGGGGCACAAAGGGGGTGAGCCTCACAAAAGAGTTGCCAGGGGACTGGGGGCAGTGCTGGAGTCTGGGGGGAGGGAAGCGAGTCTAGGGACAGATGAAGCTGAGCGGGGGGAACAGGCGGACCCGGGTCCAGGAGCCCAGCCCAGCACTAGCCCTGGAGGCCAGGAGCAGGATCTGAGGCGGGGGGCAGGGCCCCCCCAGCCCTACCTGCTCCTTTGCGATGCGGTCAATGACGTCACCCATGGTCTCGTGGGGGTGGCAGGTGAGCACCCCCTCCAAGCAGATCGTTCGCTGCCTCAGCGCCTCCCCCACGCTCATGTCCAGGTTGTTGTAGGTCTTCTGGGCAGCCAGGTGCTGGGGGCAGGGAACAGACGGCCACGGTCAGGGCCCAGGCCTGGCACCAGAGACGCCTGCCCCCTTGTTTGAGATGGGGGGTTAGCCCCACTGTCCCTGCCACCCCACAATCCACCCCACAGCCCGAGCTAGGGGAATTCACCTTCACTCCCCCCCTCAGCTCTTGCACTGTGAAACAGCCGCCATGCTCCACCCCAGAGGGGGCTGCACTGTGGTGGCGGGGAAAGGATCCCTGCCCGGCACTCAGGGGTGGAAGGAGCGAAGGGGAGTGGAGGTAATGGCCTGCTGGGGGGACGTGCTCCGCTGCCCAGAGCCCAGCGATCCTGACCCAGGGGGGATACTCACGATCACATCAAACCTGGAGTACAAGCCCACGACCTCCCCTGGAACGAGAGAGACAGAGAGAGAGAGCACCGGGTTTACTGGCAGGGCAGAGCAGGGCGGTGGGGGGCAGTGGGTTCAGATGGGCAGCCGAGGCATGGTGGGGACACTGGGTGGCAAAGGGGGATCCCAGGAGCCCTAGTTTCAACAGCGATTCCGGGAGCGAGCCGTGGATCAGGGGTAAGACAAGGACGGTGCTGGCTGCACAGAGTGGGGTGCGGGGTGAGCCCGGCCCAGTGGGACGGGGAGACAGGACAGCGGATGCTCAGGATGGCTGTGGGTTGGGGGACCCAAGGAGGGCAGCTGAGGGAGTCCAGAGGGGGGACCCTGGAGGTGGACTGGGACCAGAGAGGTCAGGGAGACGGGCTGCCTGGCGTGCCCTGGTGTCTCTGCCCGTACCGGCTTCGTTTATGACGGGCAGCGCCGACACCCGGCGGTCGACGAAGATCTCCAGGGCCATGTAGACAGGCGCTGTCTCCAGCACCATGGCCACGTCCCGGAAGGTGCCCACGCCCAGCTCCTGGATGGTTCTCTGCAGGAACCGTGGCTTGGGCAGCATGGCCCCCTGCGGCGGGAGAAGGGCAGCGATCAGGGGGCAGCTCCCGGGCACACACCGAGGGCCCTCTGCTGCCGGAGGCGGCTAGGCCGGCAGGGACGGGGCTCGGGTTTGCAGTCTGAGCTCACACTGGGCAGTGCCCTGGGGGGGCAGCACGAGGTGACACCCCCCAACCCCCACGGCTGGTCCCGGGCTCCCTCGCGTCAGGCCAAGGGCAACGGCCAGGCAGATCCCCCCGGGCATGGTACATTGCCCCAAGCAAGTGCCCGTTTGCACGCGCTGCACGAATACACCCCTCCCCCCCGCCTGTACGCCTCCATACACCCCCTGCCCAAACACCTCTCGACGCCCGCACTGCGCACACACCGACACACGGCCCTGTCTGCCTGCACACAGCAACCCCCCCGCCCCCCTCCCGTCCCGGCCTGGGCCAGCCCACAAACACAAGCCATCCCCTCCACCGCCCACCCCACACACCCTGCTGTACGCACCCCGCACCCTGCACGGACCGGCCTCACCCCCACCCCCTGCACCCAGCCCCTGGGCACAGCAAGGTCGCTGCCCACACAGGGGTGCCACCCTCCCGTACTCCCCCCCGAGGGTAGGGCTGGCTCAGCAATGCCCCCCTCCCCCCCACTCACAAAGATGTGGAGGAATTTGAGGATGCGCTTGTGTGTCAGGATGTGCAGCACGTTGCCGGACACGGGTTCAATCACCGGCAGCCGGTGGATCCTGTTCTTGATCAGGTGGTAGACGGCGTTAAAGAGGCTGGGGGAGACCGGGGCAGTGATTGCGGGGGGGCTGGAGAGCCTTGGGCAGGAACTTCAGGGCACTCTGGAGTAATACCAGGGACTGGGGGCTCCAGGGGTCCGCTGCTCCCCCCCACTTTGCCTCCCTCGCCCCAGCCTCTTGTCCCACCCCAGATCTAGCCCGGTGCTCTGTTCTGCCAACTGGGGGGTTCTGGTCCTGCCCCTGCCAGCCCCCCACCCTGTCCCCCATCACGCCCGAGCTCGGCTGCCCAGCTCAGCCCTGGCAGACCAAGGTTAGTGCAGTGGCCTGGACACCTGGACGCCTGGGTTGTTTCTTGGCCTCACCCCCTCATATGCCAATGGCCCCCCCCCGCTCTCCTCCCTGCCCCCCCACATCCCCAACCCTTGGTTCCCCCTTCCCCTGTGGGGCAGACTCCGTGTAGGACCTGCCCCAGCCCCCCACCCGGGCTCCCACCCCGACCAGCCTGGCTCTAAGGGCTGCCATGGGCACCCAGGCCCTGGCAGGCTCCATCTGAGGTGGCCAGTGGAGCTGCAGTGGGGGCAGCCGGCCCAGAGACAGGCGCCCTTCCCCCTCGATGCTTCCCCCGTGGCTGGGGGTGGATTTACCTGTCATTGGGGGAGATGGAGACCAGGGGCTTCAGGGAGCCTTGCAGATAAACCTCTGGAAAGGAAGCAGAGGGGGTGAGCTGGGGGGTCGGGGATGCGGGGGAGCAGAGGGAGTGAGCAGGGGGCCGAGGGTGCAGAGGAGTGTTAGGATATAGACACTCAGGCCTGCCTGTAAAGGCCTATTTTTTAACAACTTAGATGTATTTTTATCACTTAGCTACCTACAGCAGTACAAAAGAAAGAATCAAAATCACAGTCCGCCCATGTCTGGGCTTCTCTCGCTGGGAGAGTTGGAGGCCTGGTTCTTAGGCTCATCCTCACCTCCCAGACCAGCCCCATGGGAGTACGGTGCCGTCGGGCTGGCAGGGAGACGATCCTGTCCGGATAGTGCCCATCACCACCAGATCAAGGTGCTTAAAGAAAATGTCGTTCTATAGCAGCCTGTCTGGCACGAAATCCCTTCTCCATGGGATCATAGACAATCAGGGTTGGAAGGGACCTCAGCAGGTATCTAGTGCAACCCCTGGCTCAAAGCAGGACCAAGCCCTAAAGGGCCCCCGCAAGGATTGAACTCACAGCCTGCGGTTAGCAGGCCAATACTCAAACCACTGAGCCATCCCTCCCCCAGTTGTGGCTGTGAACCCCTCATTCTTGTACGTTTTATCTTTATGGCCCGGCCCCCACTTTTCTGCTGTCAATCTGTCTGGGTCTCTAATTGTTTCTGTCCGCTGTATAATTAATGTTGCTAGGGGTAAGTTAATGAGGGGGGTGGGACACCAGTCGTTAGAGAATTATGCTACAATGTGTTAGGGTTGGTTAGTTAAATTTCAGTAAAATGATTGGTTACGGCAGGGATTCTCAAACTGGCGGTCTGGACCCTTGAGGGGGTAGTGAGGTTATTAAATGGGGAGGTCACGAACTGTCAGCCTCCACCCCAAACCCCGCTTCCCTCCAGCATTTATAATAGTGTTAAATATATTAAAAAGTGCTTTTAATTTATAAGGGGGTCGCACTCAGAGGCTTGCTCAGTGAAAGGGGTCACCAGGACAAAAGTTTGAGAACCACTGGGTTACGGTATAGCTGAGAATATTATCGTATAAACTGGGGTCAAACAGGAAGTGGAAGGGAAAATTGGAATCATGTTTGCTAAGGGGGGGGGACGGGAATAGGGAATAGGGAACAGGGACACAGGTAAGGCTCTGTGGCATCAGAGCCAGGCAGGGGGGCATGGGGTGAAGGCTCCACGGCATTGGAGCCAAGCAGGGGGGCGCGGGGTGAAGGTTCCCCGGTGTCAGAGCCGGGCAGGGGGGCACGGGGTGAAGGCTCTGTGGCGTCGGAGCCAGGCAGGGGGCGCGGGGTGAAGGCTCCACGGCGTCGGAGCCGAGCAGAGGGGCATGGGGTGAAGGCTCCCCGGTGTCGAAGCCAGGCAGGGGGGCGCGGGGTGAAGGCTCCCCGGTGTCGGAGCCAGGCAGGGGGGTGCGGGGTGAAGGCTCCGTGGCGTCAGAGCTGGGCAGAGGGGCGCGGGGTGAAGGCTCCATGGCATCGGAGCCAGGCAGGGGGGCGCGGGGTGAAGGCTCCCCAGTGTCGGAGCCAGGCAGGGGGGCACGGGGTGAAGGCTCCGCGGTGTCGGAGCCAGGCAGGGGGGCGCGGGGTAAAGGCTCCGTGGCATCAGAGCCGGGCAGAGGGGCGCGGGGTGAAGGCTCCCCGGCGTCGGAGCCGGGCAGGGAACACTGGGGAACAGACTCTGTCGAGTGGTGTGAAGGGCTTTGGAACATGCTGGCTTGGACACTAACCCCAGCAAATATCACATCGTCTGCACTTCAGACACCCGGTCTTTTGCCACTTGCTGTCCGCGTGACAGGACCCCGGGAAGCGGGAAGGTGGAGGGAAAGCCCCCCGACATCTCAGAGGGAGTGAGCTGGGGGCCAAGGGTGTGGTGGGGAGAAGAGGGGAGCTGAGGGGGCAAAGGGGGTGAGTGAGGGGCCGAGGGTGGGGGCAGAGGGGGTGAACCGGGAGTGGATGAGGGTGAGCAGGGAGCCGAGGGTGCAGAGAGATAGATGGGGTGATCTGGGGGTTGAGGCTTGGGGGGGCGAACAGGGATCCGAGGAGGTGAGTGGGGAGCCAAGGCTGTGGAGGTGGCAGGGGGGGCGAGCAGTGGGACTGGAGTCTGTCCCTGTGGGGGCACAGTCTCTGCCAGGGCATGGCTGGGGTGCCAGGGCAGTGGGATGCGGGAGCCAGATGGCTCAGGCCTGTGGGGCAGGCTGGGGCGGGCAGGTCCTCTGAGCAGGGGCAGCCGGGGCAACCTGCCGGGGAGTCTGACCTGCAGCTCCCGGTGCCCGGGGCAGCCCCGTCCCCGGGGGGGAGCAGGGCCCAGAGAGGAATCAGGCATGGGAAGGATCTGTAACTCCCACAGCCCCAACGTACCCCCCACTTCGCCCTCCACCCTGCCACGCTATAGACACCCCGCAGAGCCCTGCATCTCCACACACCTTCCCTACCCCCCACCATCTTCTCCCTACCTCTCCAGGTCTCAATTTTATGCTCTTCCAGCTCATAGATCTGCACCTGCAGGGCAGGGAAAGGGGGGTGAGGCAGGATGCCCGGGCCAGGTGGCAAAGGGGGACCCGTGGGGAGGGCCCTGGGGGAGTCACAGGACCCATGGGGGGCTACTTGGGAGCTGCCTCTGGTCAGGGGCTGCGTTTGACTGCGTGACTCCCAAGGGGGATTTCAACGGGGTCACACGCCATGCTGGCGATGCAAATCCCAGAGGCAGGGCACCCACTCGGATGTACCCAGGGTCTGCCAGAGCAGGTCTGTCCATGGGCCCATCTAGCCTGGCGTCCTGTCTCCTCCCGTGGCTGGCACCAGAAGGGACGTGTCCCCAGCCGGCCAGCTCTGCCCAGGGAACACGTTTTGCCTCTGGCACTAACACTGAGCCAAAGCTAACAGGGTCCCCTCCCAGCTCCCCCCCGGTCCCCCCACCAGGAACTCAACAGCCCCCTGGCACTGGGGACCCCAGCACGTGCCCAGCAGTGTAACATCCTGCCTGCCCATCTTCCTGCCCCACAAGCGGTTCCTGAGCCCCCTTCCTGCCTGCTGGGCGAGTCTGATCTTGAGGGGGAGCCGCCCGCAGAGGGGCAGAGGCTCCCCAGCCATGGGGCAGAGGCCTGGCCAGCTCACCAGCGGGGACCGGTAGTAGCGGTGCAGGATGTTGATGAAATCCGTGATGGTCAGCATCCCTGCAGGGGGAGATGGGCAGGTCAGTGGGGGCAGCTGGCTGGGGGCACCACGGCCATTCCCCAGCAGCTGGCTTTACAGCCCTGTCGGGCAAAGCCATCTGCCCACAGGGCACACACCGGCTGGGCAGCGGCACCCTCAGCTCCCCACGCAGGGCCCCATGGTGCGGCGCCCCCACCCACTCCCAAGGTAAGAGGCAGCCGGACCCCAGGGCCCATTCACAGCTTGGCCCCTCCGCTGAGCCAGAAATGGGGGCCACCTGCGTGCCAGCCTACAAGGGGTGAACAAGCCCTGCGGGTCACGTGCCAGCAGCCGCAGAGCAGCTGGCTGCATGGGCACAAGGCCAAGCAGAGAGGGGTGTGGGACCTGGGCCAGGAGTAAACCCGGGCTGGTGCCAACAGTGCCCTGGAGTATGATGGGTTCTGTGCCATGCTGGGTGTCGGGGGGCATCGGTGCCACGCTGGCCATCGTGGGCGTGGGTGTCGCTGAGATCCCTGTTGAACCAGCAGGGCTTGGGCATCCCAGCACAGGGCACAGCCCCCCCATTCTGTGCCATCGCGACTAGCCGAGGCTGCCTGGCACGGACTCGCTACCCCCCTCCCCCTGCCCCCCGCGGCACTCACCCACAAAGCACTGCTGTTTGCTGTCCCAGAGGGGGGCGGCCCGCACCCCATTGGCCACCAGCGCCAGAAAGGCCTTCTTCATCTGCAAGCCGAGCAGAGGGGCCGTGAGACCACCGGGGAGGGGGGACGACGACAGGGCAGCCCCCATTCGCCCACCACCCTGCCTCACGGGGCTATAGGACTGCTCGAGATGGAGGGAGGGACCGGCCCAGCTGTGCCGCCCCCCCCAGCCTCCAGCGCCCAGGGCAGCCCATGGCCCAGCCCCTCGGCTCTCACCTGCAGCGTGGTGTCGAACACCAGCAGCTTGGAGCTGGTGGGGACTGCGGCATAGCAGTGGTGACTCCTCAGGAACCGCATGTAGGGCTCGGCCTCGGGGCCCTGGAACAGGGCTTCTGGGCAGAGCGCCGGGAGTTCGGCGTGCAAAGGGAGGCTCCTGGTGTCCGAGCCTTCGGCCTTGGCACCGGTGCCAGGGTTGCAGCCGGCCTGCCCGGCCTCGGCGCTCATGCTGGAGCCCATCACCCCGGCATCGGAGCCTGCGTCCTTGGTACCGGAGCCATCGCTGGAGCCCATCACCCCGGCGTCAGCACCTGCTGCCCTGGTATCTGGATCTAGGCAGGAAGCTAGCGGGGCAAAGTCACACGCTGGGACTCCATCCCCACAAGCCTGGGGCAGGATGATGGGCAGGCCTGGCACCAGGGGGCCCCCGCGGCACTTTCTGCTGCGGGATGAGCGCCTCCCCCTTCGAGCAGCTGGCGACCCGCTTTGCCCCGGCCATCCCTGTCCCAAACGCCCACAGACGGCCGGCTGCGCGTGCCAGGGCCCCCAGCCCCGAGTTCTGGGCGCGGCCGGAGCAGTTTCCGGTGGGTCTCAGCCTTGTTTGCGACTGCGACAACCCAGGGAGGTATTTGGGATCAGGGTGGACACTGACCCTCCAGCTGAGTCAGCAAGGGACGGGGTGAGGAGAGGGTCACGCCGTCCTCGTGGGCATCGGGAACTGGCGGGAGACACACCTGGGCTGGGGGCATTGTCAGGCTGAGCGGGTGCAGCCGCTCTGGTGCCTTTAAGGAGCCGTCTAAGCAGAAGGGCGAACCAGTACTGAGGGGAGGGGCTGCGGGTCGGGAGTGAGGGGCATCAGCAGAGCAGTACTGGGGTGTGGGGAGACCCCAGGGCTGGGATAGCAAGGGGGCTGCAGGTCGGGAGTGAGGAGCATCAGCAGAGCTTAAGGAGCTGAGGAGCGATGCATTTGCTGCACAGATGAGCGAAGCTGCTCAGCCGGGCAGTGCCCCCCGCCCCACCCCGCCACCGGCCCCCCTACCCACCTGCTTCCTCTGAGTGGAGATGTGTGGCCGGCGGCCGTACCTGGGGGGTGAGAGAGAAATTGGTGGGGACAGGGGCAGGAACAAGAGCCAGCCCATGTGTCTCCAGGAGCCAAGCGCCCACGGGCCCTGCCAGCGCAGACCTGCTCTGTCAGCCTCCCCTGCCCATCACCGGGGCATCGGAGCATGGCATGTGCCAACCCCAGAGGAGCAGCAGCACCACGGGGCAGCAGGGCCCCATCCCCCGGTCCCTCCCCAAAGCAGGCCCCGTGCCGTGGCTCCAAGCCTGCGTGCCCGAGACGTGGGCATGACCCCCCACCCCCTGGGCAAGTGTCTGAGCCCCCTGCTCGAGGCATCTGAGGCCGAACTACCCACACGATCCGCCACCCACCGGGAGCTGCCTGTCTGGAAGGGTGGGGGTGCCAGGCTGGGGTCTCCAGCCTGGACCAGGCTGCCCATGGGCTGAGCGGGAGAGGACCCACTCCCTGCCCCTTGGGGCTGACAGGACGTAGGCCGGGCAGTTTGGTCACACGCTCGCCGGGCGCTGGGCCCTGGGGTCCTATGTCAGCGGGCAAGCGGAGGACATGCTGCCCTTGCACTGGCTCTGTGGACGGAGGGGGCTGGGGGCAGGGGCAGCGGGGGAGATGGGGGGGCCGGAGGGGGCTTGGGAAGAGGAGCTGAGAGGCAGCAGGGGACAGCCAGGAAGGGGGCGAGGGGTCGCAGCGGGGCGGGCCTTGGGGGTATATGGGGTGGGCCGGAGGAAGGGGTGAGAAGCCGGGAGGGGGCGAGGGGTCGCAGCGGGGCGGGCCATGGGGGTATGTGGGGTGGGCCGGAGGAAGGGGTGAGAAGCCGGGAGCGGGCGAGGGTTCGCAGCGGGGTGGGCCATGGGGGTATATGGGATGGGCCGGAGGAAGGGGTAAGAAGCTGGGAGAGGGTGAGGGGTCGCAACAGGGTGGGCCACGTGGGTATGTGGGGTGGGCCGGAGGGAGGGGTGAGAAGCCGGGAGAGGGCGAGGGGTCGCAGCGGGGCGGGCCACGGGGGTATGTGGGGTGGGCCGGAGGGAGGGGTGAGAAGCCGGGAGGGGGTGAGGGGTCGCAACGGGGCGGGCCATGGGGGTATGTGGGATTGACAGGAGGGAGGGGTAGGAAGCTGGGAGGGGGCGAGGTTCCAGTGATTAAGGTCTGGGGCAGAGAGGGAGCCATGGGGCTGGGATGGGGGTGACCGGGGGCAGGGCAGTGGAGTTTGTTGATGGGGGGGGCAGTGGGGAATGGGAACCGGTGGGCTCTTGGGGTCTGAGCAGCGCAGTGGCTGAACCAGAGGTTCCCAGCGGGGCCGAGCCACCCACAAGAGGTCCCCCATTGGGAGCGATGGGTGCCTGGCCCCTGGCACTGCCTGAGGGGCCACGTCCAGCCCCAAAGACCCAGTCGCCTTATGCTGAGCCCAGGGGGCCTGGCCCCGGAGAGCCGCTGCAGAGACACTGGAGGCAACAGGGGGGTGGGTGCCCCAGGGCAGGTGTGAACAGCCCTGGGGCAGGTTCAGCGTCACACTCCCCAGACTCTAGAAACTGAGTGATGGGGGGGCAATCACAGACACCCCCGCTAGAGATATCCCCCCAGACACATGCCACAGAGAACCCCCCCATGGACAACCCCCTAGAGATACCCTGTGACGAAGTGGGACTGTTCTTAATGCTTCCTCTGAATACTGTAGGAGTGCCTCAGTTTCCCCTAGGCATTTCTTAAGTCTCTAGGGGGTGGGATAAGGGTGTAATTGTTGCAGAGCAAAGGGCCAGGTACATAAATGGCGACACCCTGTTTCCTGGCACCTGATGGCCTGGGCCCTTCCCCCCTGCAAGGTGAGAGCTAAAGGGTTGGAGAACAAAGGAATCAGGTGCCCTCCTGGCCCGGGAAAGGGACAAAGCCCAGAGGAGGGGGGGCTGGAGAGAGTTTCAGTTTGGGGCTGGCTGGGGATGAGGAGTGAAGTGCAGACGGGGTTGTCTGGCTCACTGCCCCCCAAAATGGACCCAGCTGAGGGGTCCTGTTCTCTGCACCTACAAGCTCTGTGTTAGACCATGTTCCTGTCAGCTAATAAACCTTCTGTTTTACTGGCTGGCTGAGAGTCACATCTGACTGCGGAGTTGGGGGCAGGACCCTCTGGCTTCCCCAGGACCCCACCTGGGCGGACTCGCTGGGGAAGCGCACGGTGGGGCAGGTGCCACAAGTACTCCTTTTCTTTTAACTGTATCCAACCCTGCTCCTACCAGCAAGCAACCCTACAATAACAAACCAGCAAGCACACCTCACTCTCAGCACCGACCCGATGACAGGAAAGCCCTGCCGGGCTGCCCTAGGAAACCCAAACCCAGTGCTCACAATCAGCCCTACAACCAAAACCCAGCGGGCCCAGCCTGTCGCTGCGAGGCAACCCTATAATAACAGAGCAGCCTGGCACGCCCCAGGAGGGCAAAGCATCGCCAGGGGAAACACATGTGGGTGTCACGTTCCCGCTGGCTGCGCTTTTGTTCCAAACCAGTGCCAAGGGCGGAGTAAACTCAGCCGAGACGGGAATCGCAGCTGGCAGCCTGGAGCACCCGCCCCAGGGAGCCGGGCTGGGCACCGCCGCAGGGCAGGGCCGGCAGGGGGCAGTGGGCAGCAGCTGGGGGTGACAGGTAGGGAAGGGAGGTGGGAAGGAGGAGGGGGCGGGGTGGGGATAAGCCAGGGGGTGGCTGCAGGGGCAGGAAGGGGTCTCGGGGGTGGAGGTGAAAGCTAGTCTTGCAAGGCTGAAAGGAAGCAGGAAGTTAGTGGGTGCAGTCTGGGACAGGAAGTCCCCCAGGCTTGCTCCGGGGGCTGGCATGGCTGCAGGAGGGGCCCAAGGCAATCCCCTCTCTAAGGCCCCTCCCTGGCCACTCCAAACAGGGCACCCCGGCCGCCCCCTGGTTTCCTCCCCTACCTGCCGCGCAGCCGGGGCCGTGAGCTGCTCCATGCCAGTCCCCGCGCCAGCACTGCTATTCTGGGCCTGCCGCTCGCTCCCCAGCCCCAGCAGATTGAGTGTCAGGCTGGCACCCGCACAGCTGGGATGGGAGCAGCCTGCCAGGCACTTCGCGGAGACGCGCTGGAGCCGGCTGGAAGGCCCACGGGGCGACGGCCGGCAGCCAGCCACTTGTCGGGGCAGCCCCACTCAAGCACTACTCAACACACGGACCCACGGACACGAAGCGGAGCCCTGAAATAGAGACCTGCACCCCCCCAGGGATGGGGGGTAGCCCAGGAACTGCAGGCAGACAGACTGGGGCGAAGGGGACAGGCAGATGCCAGAGAGCTGGGACGGGGGACAGAGACGGGAGCACAGGGCCGAATTTGAGCTCGCCCGATGCCCGGCTCCGGGGCCCAGAAGGGCTCTCCCGGCGTCCCGGCACACGCCCGGCGGCACAGCTGGTCCTGCACAGGGACCGCAGCGCATCGACTACCCGCTTCCTCTGGGACGGGCGCTGGCAAGGCGTGTTAACTCCTCGCGCGTCGCACGCTGGGCCCTCCTCTCGAGGGCCTTTCCTGGCCCTGGCGAAGGGCTCAGCGAGCGCAAAATAAAGCGGGTCTCTTGCCCCAAGGGACGTGGGTCCAATGACAGATATTTCTGCCCCCCCTCGCCCTCCCCCCCAGCTTCTCTCTGCAGCTAAATGGGTCAGCCAGAGAGAATGGGCATGGGGAGCGTGGGGGGTGTTTGGGGATGTACAGACACACACAGATTGGGGAGGGACGGATGGAGGGAGGGACGGGGTGTTTGGGGATGGAGAAGGGAGCCCAGGGTGGGGAAGGAGGCAGGATTTGCACCTGACACCCCCCAGGGCTGTGCTTAGGGTGGCGAATCAGTGACTCAGCCGGGCCATTAACCCAGTGAGGGGGAAGTTGCAGGGCCAAGCCCTGGTGGGGGCGGGGGGCTGCAGAGGAGATGAAATGCAGTGGGGTGGCATTGGGGCAGAGCGGGGTGGGCACGGCAGTGCCAGGGGCTGCATTGGAGAAGGCTCTTGTGCTGCCCAGCATGGGGCAGTGAGCTCAGCTGGGGGGCTCAGAAACAGGCAGGCGATTTGGAACTGGACACTGCGATGCCAGCCCCCGAGAGGCCCAGCAGAGCCCCCAGCCTGCAGTGACCCCAATGAGCACTCAGTGGGGCAGAGCCAGTCCCAGCAGGCTGTGGTGGAAGCCCCTCACTTAGACCCTTTGTTTGTCCCAGATTTGCTTCTCCAGGCCTCCGGCGCTGTTTCATTATTGCAGGGTCACCGGGGGCACGGGCTTGTTGTCGTAGGGTCACAGGGGGTGCTGGTTTGTCGCCGTAGGGTCGCGGGGGGCCGGTTTGTTGCCGTAGGGCCGCGGGGGGCCGGGGCGCCGCTTTGTCGCCGTAGGATCGCGGGGGGCCGGTTTGTTGCCGTAGGGCCGCTGGGGGCCGGGGCGCCGGTTTGTCGCCGTAGGGTTGCGGGGGGCCGGTTTGTTGCCGTAGGGTCACGGGGGGCCGGTTTGTTGCCGTAGGGCCGCGGGGGCCGGGGCGCCGGTTTGTCGCCGTAGGGTCACGGGGGGCCGGTTTGTCGCTGTAGGGTCGCTCGGGGGAGATCAGCTCACTGCAGGTGGAAGGGTGGGGGTCTCCCCATGCTCCGCTCTGGTGCTGACCCGCAGAACTTTCCGCCTCGGCGCCCAGCCCCACCTCAGCCAGGGCTATGCCCCCCGCCACGCTGTGCCCCCGGCTCCCTGCGGCTGCCCGGACTGAGCCAGGCTGCCAGCCCCCCTCCCCCCCCCCGCCCGCGCCCGTAGGGAATTCCACTGGGGTGACTCACGCTCCAAACAGGGAATCCAGCCCCCCCCACCCCCCCAGCCCCAGACGCCTTGTGCCTGGCACCTGCTAGCGCTTCCCCACACAGAGCAGCTTGGGAGCCGCAGGGATTCCTGGCCCCCCAGGGCCAGTGGGATTATCCCCTCCCGGCTCCGGCACATCCCAGGCCGGAGAGCCCAGCCGGGCCCAGCGCTGCAGGCCGGACGCCTGCTCCCGGCACGGATCCATCAGTGTCCCGAACCAGCCGGGGCACAGCGCTCCCGGCCCAATCCCACCCTGCCCTACCGCCCAGGGGTCAGTGGAGTTCTACCCCAAAGGGGGATTTGCCCCATGACTTCAGCCCAGCTTCCAGACCAACTGGGCTGGGGCTTGGTCCTTCCCCGCCTGGGTCACCACAGTCCTGCTCCCGCCATGGCCTGGCCAGGCAGGGCCGAGTCCCCCACACCCCTAGCCTGGCCGGGACTCTCACCAGTCAGCCCCAGGCCACGAGCCTCGTGGGGAAAGTTCCTTTGTGCTGACTGGGGTCTTGCCCCGTCTCCCTGTCACTTAGCACAGCACAGGGGGCCCGGTTGGGCTGGCAGAACCCCCGGCTTAGGGGAGAAGGGTTGGGGGGTGCATTGGGAGCAGGATCTTCGGGTGCTCCGGAGGTAGCGGGGACTGGCAGACGCTGCAGCGAGCCTCTTACCACCACAGCTCCTGTCTGCCAGAAAGAGATGACTTCTTCCTCCCTCCCGCCAGCCTGTGCTGGGCCAGGCTGCCCGGGTCTACCCGAGGGGAAAGCTCCTTCCCTAGGGGCTTGGGCTAGGTGCTCAATTTCCCCTGCCCTAGTCTGCGGCTTGCTGCCAGCTTGGCGAGGGCTGCAGGTCTATTTATGGAAGGATCCTCTCTGGTTCCAGAAGCCCCTGAACTCCCAGCAAGGCAGCCGTGAGAGCTGGAGCCAAGAGGAGAAGGAGGCGCAGAGGAAGAATGCAACCGTATTTCTGCCTTGGTCCTGTATGGACATGGGCGAGGCCTCATTAATGGAGCCCGTAGAAGGCGTAACGAGCTCTAGGGGCTGGAAGTAAGACACATGTGTAATGGGGCAGGTGGGCTCAGCAGCTCGAAGGACGTGGGTGCGATCTTTAAATCCTGATCGGACCCTCGCGCCAGGGAGTCCATCGTGGTGACCTGCGTCCCAGAGGTTGCAGGAGATGATTTCTAACACTCCCTTCTAGCCTTAAGATCTCTGAAACAGGGAGGTCATGAGGACTAGTGGGTAGGAAGCCAGCATCAGGTAACTCAAGGAGGCAGCTCTGTGCCTCGGTTTCCCCAGGAGATGGCATACTGGTACCCACCTTCACACAGCGCATGCAGAGTGGTGGGTGCAGCGTGCGAGGTAAAGGGGAAGTTCTAGTTTTAGGGGGAGAAGTGGCGGGAGCGGGGATACAGAACAGGGTCAGCCCGAGAGAGAAGGAAGCGCATGGGGCCGATGGAGCAGGCGGGCTTTGCGGGCAGAACGCCGAGGGCTGTGGGGTTGGATCCTCAACATCCAGACCCAGCAGCGGTTTGCCCGCTGGCAGGGCTGGAGCCCAGGCCAACGCTGCGATCCCCTCAGCACGTACAAACGCCGTGAGAGCTCCCGCCAGCAAACCAGCAACCACCAGATAGAGTCAGACGCCCGGCCCCTCTGGGGAGCTGCCATGCAGCCGGGAATTCAAACATGTCACATGCCGGCAGGATGCTGGGGCAGCCGCCCACGGACACTCAGCGTCCAGCCGCGCTTCGCAGACCAGATTCTTCGCAGCAGATCCAGCTCTGGCGGGGCAGCATGGACGGGATTAGGGCCAGGGCATGGAGGCACTGTCCACCCGCACCCACCCATCCAGAGTGAGCCCGGCCCCCCCCTTGCCTCCTGGGAAGGGTCCTATAACCGTCCTTCTGCGTGCCCGAGTGTCACAAGCTGGGGGTCTGCCCAGAACCCAGCGGCCCCCAGGCACCGGCTGGGAGGGAGCCCGCTGTGCTAGCAGAGAAGGGTTTCCCGGTGGCGAAGGAAGGGCAGAGTGGCAGGGCTCCTCCAGGAAAGCAGAGGCCGGATGGTGGCGGAGGGCACTTAGGGGGTGGCACAGGCAGGCTCACATTGCAGACGCACCCCTGCTGCAAGCCTGCAGCTCGGCGGGGGTCAGCGGAGCTTTGGGCTGCCTCGGATTTGCGCTAACAGAGCAGGCTGCACCCCCAGTACCTTTCCTATGGATCCCCCCACCTCCGCCCAACAGGGGCCTGGCCCGTGCTGGAGAAGTGCTCGCTGGGGGCATGAGCTGACAGCTGCGCTTTGGCTGACCCAAGTCTAACCCATGCCAGGATTTCCAGAGGCTTCAGTACCTGCCCAAGGACGTGGCCCTGGGTCTTGCTCAGCTGGCAGGGCTGTGTCCCTCCGCCCCTGCCACAATGGGGGATTAAGGCACCAGCAGCTGGGGAATCCATCCAGGAGGACACCCCACCAGGCCTCTCCGCTTTCACCCTGACAACTCTTTTAGGTCACTGGGTAAAGGCTACTCAAAGCAGGGCTATTGCTAAGGAGACCCGTGCGAGGCACCCGTGA